>NC_091127.1:147514942-147869942 GCF_040183065.1 Periplaneta americana
TTTAACTTCTTATGGACTTAGTTTGCAGCATTTGCTTCACAAGTTACTAGTAGTTTACATTCACATAGCTAAAATAATTTAAACATACTAATTGAATATTTTTGCCATTTATTTTCTTGATTTATAGTATATAAAAAATAAACATTTTCCCGATTTTTAGCAACTAAAAATCCGAGCCCTATGCATCACTGTATCTTGACAGAGTGGTCCATAGTCAATTGACAAACTTGCGCTATTATTGTAAATAAATTTCATGTATTAAATGCGGTTTAAGACAGGTCTGGAGTGTCCAGACTATGCTCTTCGTAAATTCTGTAATTACAAAATGTGCAGCAGTTAACAGCATATAGCGTACATCAACATATCGAATTCGCCTCTAAATATCTTGCAAAATTAGAAATTGTTTACTCTCCTGGTCTTGGACTATCCTGTGGAATGAAGATGCACGCTTTTCTCATACTTACTTACTGGCTTTTAAGGAACCCGGAGGTTCATTGCCGCCCTCACATAAGCCCGCCATTGGTCCCTATCCTGAGCAAGATTAATCCAGTCTCTACCATCATATCCCACCTCCCTCAAATCCATTTTAATATTATCTTCCCATCTACGTCTCTGCCTCCCCAAAGGTCTTTTGACCTCCGGCCTCCCAAGTAACACTCTATATGCATTTCTGGATTCACCTATACGTGCTACATGTCCTGCCCATCTCAAACGTCTGGATTTTATGGTCCTAATTATGTCAGGTGAAGTATACCTACAATGCGTGCAGCTCTGTGTTGTGTAACTTTCTCCATTCTCCTGTAACTTCATCCCTCTTAGCTCCAAATACTTTCCTAAGAACCTTATTCTCAAACACCCTTAATCTCTGTTTCTCTCTCAAAGTGAGAGTCCAAGTTTCACAACCATACAGAACAACCAGTAATATAACTGTTTTATAAATTCTTTCAGATTTTTTGACAGAAGACTAGATGACAAAAGTTTCTCAACCGAATAATAACAGGCATTTCCCATATTTATTCTGCATTTAATTTCCTCCCGAGTGTCATTTATGTTTGTTACTGTTGCTCCAAGATATTTGAATTTTTCCACCTCTTCGAAGGATAAATCTCCAATTTTTATATTTCCATTTCGTACTATATTCTGGTCACGAGACATAATCATATACTTAGTCTTTTCGGGATTTACTTCCAACCCTATCTCTTTACTTGCTTCAACTAGAATTTCCGCGTTTCCCCTAATCGTTTGTGGATTTTCTCCTAACATATTCACGTCATCCGCAGAGACAAGAAGCTGATGTAGCCCGTTCAATTCCAAACCCTCTTATCCCATATTGGAGTTAATATAAAAAAAATTACCAGATTTTACGATCTGCGCCTCCAAACGACATTCATGAAATTCTTGTGCATAGTGGAGTTTAGTGAGGCTTGACGGGTATTTCCATCGTTGACCAAGGACATGTAACAGTAACAGGCGGACATTACTTCGAACTGCTATGCCAACGGTAATCCCAACTGTACAAGAAAGGGATGTTTTGAATACAAATGTTTTTAACGTTTTTAATGGAGTTTTCTGCCTGTCATTTCCCTTCCGCATGTCCTCCAAAATGTTCACTCTAAGTTTCAATTCCCACGATGAATAGTTTTCCGTCCAGAGGTGGTTAAGTAAGCACAATTTAATTATTTATAAGATTATAACTAGGGGGTGGATGTTGATGAAAAGTCATCTTCTTATTTTTCACATTAGGACGATGCCTATTAATATCAACGTAAAACAGCAATTTCTTATATTGCATTTCTTGACGTTTTTGAACTAATAGGTCATTCTTTATATTTTTTTTTCGACATTTTTTGGTTGTTTTTGATACTTCGAAAATTTTTAGATCATTTGGAATGCATTTTACTTTCTTCTTTACCGATAGGTCTGTTAAATCATTTTATAACCAAATAGGTCAGTAGTAATTACCTACTGAATAAGTGAATAACAGTGAAGTTTGAGTTTTATAGTTTGGAACAGACTCTAAAATCCATCCCTCATTTCACTGAAGGCTTCATGTCACACAACGGAAGTAATATAAAATGCTTGACAGCAGCTTAGTTTAAGTGAGGACTTTGACCGCTACTGTTCTTTTGTCGGTACGAGGGTGTCTTTAGAATTTGTGTTTGGAAAGGGAGAAACTTTCACCGTGTTCTGGATTGGACGTTGTGTATTCATCATGGTTCGGAAGGCATGTCTACTGTAGTAGACAGAATTTTTAACACAAAGATTGTAAGAATGCACGCTGAGCCCACAATTCGTTTTGTCAGTCACACTCCCTCATCTGGAAGATCTGGTAACAAAAGTGAAGCGTGGAAGGAGGAGGAGACGGAGAGTGAAGGCACTGACATGGACACTCCTGATTGAAATACATTGTAAACCCTCATTAAAATCTATAGTTTCCCCTTAAAACCTTCATTTTATTGCATGTTCTTTTCCTTTATCTTAGCGAAATTCCAGGAAGTTGCCTCCTCTCTCCGAGATTTGCAGGCAGTCATTGTAACAAGATGACTAATTTTTAAGAAGTTGTGGTGCGAGTACTGTGAATAATATTTAAATGTCATTTTATTTTAATTTTATGTCATTTTTCCATTAGTTTAAGGGCATTTAATGATCATTTTAAGTAGATTTTTAGGTCTTCAACATCCACACTCTATTTATAACCATCTTGTGTGTCTCAAACGGCTACGTTTATATTAATTAGTACCGAATCATTTCGAACTTATGTTTGAAAAATATTCACTTATTCTTGGCTAAATTTCGGCATTTGAACGTATATATTTAGAAACATGTGGCCATAGAGAGAGAGAGGGGGGGGGAGATAACAAAAAGCTATTACTGCCCTTTATAAGGGTTACCATGAAGATACAGCCTCCCGATCAATCCAAATAAGATACAATTTTTAATTCGTGTGCTAATAATTTTAATGACTGTTTTTGTTTTGTTTACGTAATTTTGCGTGGGCAGCTATCACTTTCAAGAAGTTGTTACATTTTAACTTTTAAGAACATAAATGATTTATTGGCATGTAAAATAACTCTTGCGGGACAAAATTCCGGCACACCGGCGACGCTTATATAACCTCGGCAGTTGCGAGCGTCGTTAAATAAACCATAATTGTTTTTTTTTAATAAGCTACGGAATTGTTTACTTAAAATTTATGACATTTTTTAGTACAGATCCAGAAACAACATTTGGATCACATAATTTTACAGAGTTCCAGATACAACGTATTGCGCATGTGCAGTAAACAAGGATGTCTAAATGTATGCTACTTGTGGACAGCCTACATAGAGGAGGACTGCTACCAAGACGGCCCATTTTTTAATTCCGTATCTATATGCTTGCATATAAATTAAAGTAGAAATATTGAATACGAACAGCATGAAACAATATATTGGTTAACATAGAAACGGTTCCCTAGAGAAGAGAGTAGAAAAATAACTTGTTAAATGAATGAAACTTCAATTTAAATTTCGTAAAGAAAACATTTCATTCTGATCTTGTAGCGACAGAAGCCATATGCTTACAAAGAATGTAAAGCAACAAAAATTAGCTATGATAATGAATTAACTAACAACGTTTACAGTTTTAGAAGAATGAGCACGGCTTCTACCAAAATGTTACACTTCAATTGCTACGCTACTGCTTTCTATGGAATTACAAGATTCTAATAAGTTAAGTGGAAACGTTGCACTCGTGAAATATCACTCTGAGAAACAATGGCGTTGTTTCGACAATTAAACACAAGTTCACTATAAGTTTTCCGTTTTCAAACTCGAGTGACTGTTTCTCATTACTCGTTAGTACTTATGGGTAGAAGTTAGACAGATGTACACCTAAGAGTAAGATACGAATATTGTGATAAACGTATGTTCTTTCCTTGCACAAATGTAGTAAGACGTCTCCGATTTATTTCACAATTTATAACGTGTATATTTAAATAACTCCCGCCGCTATGCCTCTGTGGACAATAGCCAGGTGTTCGATTCCCTGTGTGGCCGGATATTTATCTTCATTTCACGGAGTTGGGTGTTAGTCCATTGTCTTGCATTGGTCTAACGTCTTCGTGGTGGCCTTGCATCATGCTGACATCATGGTGAAGGAGACCATTGTTTGAGAGAGTCTATTGCTTATCTAAGAATATATTCTACTCAATATTGCACTGTAGTATAAGTGCGTACAAAAGGAGAAAGTAATTAAGACAATAAACAAATAAATAAATAAATAAAGAAGGCATATACCAGGGTATTCGGTAAGTAATGGCAACAATGCTATAAAGACGGTGGTCGTCAGCACTCGCTGAAATGTGCAAAGGGTACGCGGTGCCGTCCCGTGTGCACCGTCGTGCAGCAGGAAGAGGTAGAGAGCATACCCGCTAGCAGCTACGAGTGCACCATGGTGCACTGTGTTCTCCGCGGGTAAGAGACGGTAGCCCCAGGGTGCTCTGTGCTGACGACCCTTGCAATAAAGCACTTCTCCTAGCGGTAACCATTGAAATCTTGTACTACGTAATATTTCAGCGATTGTTTCATAAATTTGCAATATTGAAAATCTCGAAGCAGCCATATTTTGTAAATACAGTGGCTGTTTTTCATTTGTATTAAACAATACAACCCGGTAAGTACGAACAAATGTGCTCCATAAAAATCCAAGTTGCAAGAGAAAAATATGCAACTCAGTGCTGTAGGTCATTACAAGAAGCCTTTAGGAGAGAAATCCTATCATATTGAACTACTGCAAGTTGGGTGGAAGCGGTGCATTCGCTTTCAATCAAGAGTTGACATCCGAAAAGCTTTATATTGATCAGTGAGAGAGTTACCCAGAAATGCTGCTGCAGATGGAGTCCGCCGTCTTCCAAGAATTTGGCAACGTATTGTTGAAATATGTAATGTCAAAAGTAATCTAAATTAATTTAGTGTGACACAGTAACTATGTTGCCATTACTTTTCGAATGCCCTGGTACATAACGAAGTTGGAGTAATTGTAGTTAGTCAAATGTGTTGCACATAATGTACGCATGTACAACTTAAATGTGGGTGTCCGATACATTCATCAATCGTATCCTGGCCAAGATATGTATCACAGCCATCGTCACTAAACATCAACCTCACTAAACGATTATATTTCATATATTACAGTAGATGACCATCGGCAGTTGTAAAATGGACTGATACTTGTTGCAGTGGTCGCCGGGAACCGCTGCTACGTGTGTGTGCCGCGGTCGGGGTCCTGGAGGGACGATGCGCTCAGCATGTTCCCCGGCCCCCCGGAACTGCTCCTGTGCGAGCACTTCCACCCCAGGGACAAGCGCTACGAGAGGGACTGCCCGCCTCAGCACACGGGATGCCTCACACAATCCAGAGGTAAGCCACTTCTCTCACCGACATACATACATACTGTCTTCCTCCGACGAGTTTAGCGCTGGGACCTGTGGTATTCTTGCCATCGGTGCGGGGGGGGGGGGGTTGCAGGTAGATTCTTTTGTTGCTACAGCCAAGCCGAGCGGAGTGGGAAGTATTAAGCGTCAAAAAATATGCAGTCTTCAGTTTGTAGTAGTGTGTCAATATTTCATATACATATTGTTTACCTAGGCCTATATGGTTTTGTTATTAATATATTAAATACATTGTTGCAATTTTTGCTCAAACATCTCCCTGATGTTAGCTATGTTAATATTATATGAATTATTCATATTAAATATTTCACCGTTTCAAGTCATTTTTGAGGAAACATGCTGTGGAAAAGCTTTTGGTTTTATTTTATTGGAATTTTAGAATATGTTTGATTGGTATCGTGAAAAACAGATTCCTATAATGTCATGCGAAAATAATTTGTTGGTGATATCTTAAAATACAAATCAAGTAGTTTTACTTCTCAAGTAAGTTCAGCAGTACAGTATATTTAAATTGATTACTTTACAAATTTAATTCAATTCACTAAATTTTATAGTATGATTCTTCTTTTCATTTATATTATTGTAGTTTTATTATGATTTTCTTTTTATTTATTTTATTGTATTTGTATTTCTGGTGGTAAATAAATAAATAAATAAATAAATAAATAAATAAATAAATAAATAAATAAAATTTTCTACAATACTTTCCTTCTCTGAACATGTAAGTACGAATGGTTGTATCTGTCTCGCCAAAAATACGTTAGAAAACTACTAGACATACTGCTTTCGTAAATTGGGCGAATGTTTTCAGTATGATTGTACAGTACTTCCTTCCAGACTGCCGCTGTCACTGTTCCCTCCCATTCCACTACCGCGCTAGACTAGTCGGAATCGCATTCCTCTCAGCACTAAACTCCTCAGAGGATGACAGGACTCAGTTTGAAAATGAGTTTGTATGAAAACCAAATTATTCGTCAGAACCTTCAAATCCAGAGCGTTTTCCTTTACATATTTGAAGAGTCCACTGCAAGAATGATGGATGTCACTTTCTTGTCGAAAATGAACCAAGACTATCGATGCATACCTTAAGACATATAGAATGTGCATAGAGAGTTATATGGCATTAACACTGATAGTCATTGTCCAGTAACGATCGGAAAATCACAGTTAAGCTTTGAGCGTTAAGGATTTCAAACTTTCAATTGCTTCTCCTGCAAAATGTATTCTAAATGACAGCCATCATTCTTGCAGTGGACTCTTCATTTTTAGGCATTCATTCTACAGAACCCCACCCACTGTACGCTTTATCACTATACTCACAAGGGAACTACCCAATAGAGCAGTTCAGTGGGAAATCCGTATAACGGCGTACTGACAAGGGAAGTACCCCAGCTCGAACGGCTAAAACCGAGTGTAAATGCGTTTAAAATACAGAGCTGTGCTTGTTCTACCACTCATCAAGGTTATTTATCTGTAAAACTCCGCAGTCATGTACAATCATGATTGAAGAATAACGAATCTAATGACTAGAGAAGCACAAATCGCTGAAGAAACAACACCGTGTAACAGACAGTTGTGACAAGGAGGTCCACAGAATACATAAATGAGGTATTATGTGGCTAGAAGCTACAAGACATTTGCTTTAAATAATATACGAGTATAGGGTATTTCAAAAGTCAGTTCAAACATTAAACCGCTATAAATATTATAATATGAGATAGGGAAAAAACAACATCACAATGTTGGGCAAACAACGGGGTTTACAAAACATTGGGAAGATTTCCGCCGTCCTCTTGTTCAACGTACAGCATTCTGTCTGCGACACCATGCACAGCATTTTGCAGATAATGTCTTGGAATATTGGCAATTTCTTGCGAGATGGCATTTTTCAGTTGCAGTAGGGTTGTTGGATGTGTGAGGAAGACTCGTTTAAGGTAACCCTACAACCAAAAGTCGGCCGGATTGAAATCTGGAGATCGCGGAAGCCACATGGTTGAAAAGTGCCTACTGATGACTTTGGTCGGAAAACGAACCTTAATTACGCGTGTTAACTCCACCATTAATTATTTTAGTAGGTTATTTTACGACGCTTTATCAATATCTTATGTTATTTAGCGTCTGAATGAGATGGAGGTGATAATGCCGGTGAAATGAGTCCGGGGTCCAGCACCGAAAGTTACCCAGCATTTGCTCATATTGAGTTGAAGGAAAACTCCGAAAAAAACATCAACCAGGTAACTTGACCTGACCGGGAATCGAACCCGGGTCACCTGGTTTCCCGTCTAGACGCGCTAACCGTTACTCTAAAGGTGTGGACAATAATGGAATAAGACAGACTGTTACAGTAAACGGGGAGCGCTACTACAGCATGTTACAGAACTTCGTCATCCCTAGACTGAGGAATCACGATATGGAAAACATAATCTTCATACAAGATGGCGCTCCTCCCCACATCTTTATCCCTGAAAAACAATTAATTACGCAGATGTTTGGCGATCGTGTCATCAGTAGACACTTTCCAATAATGTGACCTCCGCGATCTCCAGATTTCAATCCGGCCGACTTTTGGTTGTGGGGTTACCTTAATGAACGAGTTTTCCTGACACATCCAACAACCCTACTACAACTGAAAGATGCCATCTCGCAAGAAATTGCCAATATTCCAAGACATTATCTGCAAAATGCTGTGCATGGTGTCGCAGACAGAATGCTGTACGTTGAACAAGAGAACGGCGGAAATCTTCCCAATGTTTTGTAAACCCCGTTGTTTGCCAACATTGTGATGTTTTTTCCCTATCTCATATTATAATATTTATAGCGGTTTAATGTTTGAACTCACTTTTGAAATACCCTATACTCGTATATTATTTAAAGCAAATGTCGTGTAGCTTCTTGCCACATAATACCTCATTTATGTATTCTGTGGATCTCCTTGTCATAACTGTCTGTTACACGATGTTGTTTCTTCAGCGATTTGTGCTTCTCTAGTCATTAGATTCGTTATTCTTCAATCATTGATTGCACACCACTGCGGAGTTTTACAGATAAATAACCTTGATGGGTGGTAGAACAAGCACAGCTCTGTATTTTAAACGTATTTACACTCGGTTTTAGTCCACGCCTGTGGAGTAACGGTTAGCACGTCTAGCCGCGAAACCAGGTGGCCCGGGTTCGATTCCTGGTCGGGATAAGTTACCTGGTTGAGGTTTTTTCCGGGGTTTTCCCTCAACCCAATATGAGCAAATGCTGGGTAACTTACGGTGTTGGACCCCGGACTCATTTCGCCGGCATTATCACCTTCATCTCATTCAGACGCTAAATAACCAAAGCTGTTGATAAAGCGTCGTAAAATAACCTACTAAAATAAAAATAATAAACACTCGGTTTTAGCCGTTCGAGCTGGGGTACTTCCCTTGTCAGTACGTCGTTATGCGGATTTCCCACTGAACTGCTCTATTGGGTCCGAAGTCTAGATCACACTGCTCAGAAATTAGTCCAAGAAGGTCAATAGTAAGGAATAATTTATTTGCTCTACAGGTCAAGAAGTGCTGCGGACATGCACTGAACGGGCGGGAGTCCTCAACGACTGCAAGGTGGCCAACGATGTGTACTACTGCTTCTGCTCGGGGAGCGATCTGTGCAATGGCAACATTTCGCGACAGGAGCTCTCGAAGGAGCCCAGCCACCCCATGCCGCAGCCGCCGGTCGACGACGAGGACCAGGACTTTCAGGAGGGCAGCGGTGTAGGCGCCTTCTCCACCGCCAAGAGCATCATAAGCCCGACGACAGTGCACCCCCCGCACGGCACGACGACTAGGAGCGTGTCGGAGCCCGCCGGCAATACCGCGGCGGGCAGGACTCTGGGCTGGCTGTCCCTCATAGTCGCTGTCGTGATCGCGGTGCAGTAGGCCCTAGCATTCGTATTTGCAGTGGAACACGCAAACCCGGTGAGGTGACATCAGCCTTGTTCTCCTCTCGAGTGGACAGATATCGCAACTTGGCAGCCGTAAGACTGAATACGACCACACTAACATTTACGGGACTGTCTGAAAGCCAACTCTCGAGGCGATTTCGTAACTACATCCAATTTAATTTGAGGCCAGAAGTTCTTGACTGTGGTACAGATGGCTATGGCAGTCTGTGTCACTGTATGTGGGAAAACAAATTGCAAATTTTAACCATCTGAGTGAATTCAATCACAAAAGACGCCATGAAAAGATATAAAAAGCGTATCAATATTGTTGTGGCTATTAGAAAGCTAATTATTCCCAAATGGAAAGGTAAACTAGTTGGCAACATTTTGACTTCGGAGTAGGAAGATCGAAGATTCTAACCTTGGGGTATGTTACGCTGAGATTTTCTTTGGAATTTCTCAGTCTCGACATCAAAGCTCGGTTTAACTATTTGACATGGGACACGATTCGTCATTTCAAACTCTTTCTCAGTTTTACAAGTTAATGTTCTAGATCATAATTGAATAAATGTATGTGGGAAAACAAATTGCAAATTTTAACCATCTCAGTGAATTCAATCACAAAAGACGCCATGAAAAGATATAAAAAGCGTGTTAATATGATTGTGACTATTAGGAAGCTAATTATTCCCAAATAGAAAGGTAAACTAGTTGGCAACATTTTGTCTTCGCAGTAGGAAGATCCAAGATTCTATCCTTTAGGTCTGTTACGCTGAGATTTTCTTTGGAACTTCTCAGTCTCGACATCAAAGCTCGGTTTAATTACTTGACATGGAACACGATGTCATTTCAAACCTTTTTCTCAGTTTGACAAGTTAATGTTCCAGATCATAATTGAATAAATGAGGTAATTCAAAAGTACTATTAAATAAGATCTGAGTGACGCTTCGGAAAATAAACAGATTTGTTTTACATTCTCATCAGCTACGCCGATGCATACGGAAAGGAAAAGAAATGTCCGAGTTGAGTGCCTGATTTTCTAGGAGGCATCCGAAATGCGTGCCATCACTTACATAGGCATCAACAAATTTAAAGTTCTGCAACATTTCCCTTTTAATTTTTGCACTGATAGCTACAGCGTCACTCACGAAGCTAAGATTGGTAGGGCCATTGTTAAAAAAACAGCTAGTACATATATTTTGCTTCGTTGAATTTTGAGCAGACAGTGATAGATACTTTTTTCGATAAACTGAAATGGTGTTATTTCTTTATTTTTATTAATAATCGCAATTTCTCTTCAACGAGTTTATGTTCTCTTCAACACGTCCACCTTCCCATATTAGGCTCTTAATTAGTATCTTTTGAAAGTAAAATTTTAAATCATCAATAACATGGTTTCTTAATTTTTCGCTTACCATGGTAGTAACAGTTGGCTATATGAGTCAATTTTCCTCTAGGGTTGAATGCATTTAATCATAAGTTTTCAGTAGGTACCGTTACTACTAACAAGTATTTACAATTTATATTGAATAGTTCAGGCAAGTCTTTGTTAATATTCAAATAATTGCTTGTTTTATATTCCGTTAATGATTTATCATATTGATATCACAAAGTGAGATCTTTACTAATTACATGTTATACATATTTGTAGTATTAACGTTTTGGCTGTACTTCTTTTGGAGTCATCAGATACTTTTGATGTTTTTCAATAACTAACCTCATGTATACACTGTCTTCAATTTTATGTAATAATCATGTGAGATCACCAAGCTAGAACCTTAGTATGGTGTTTTAAACATAGATATAAAAATCATAAGATTTAAAAATGATTTGCAGTTTAAAGTTTAAAAACATACTATTTACGAGTTTTCAGTTATGTATGTAATTTAATTGTACAATTTGGATATCATGTATACATGTTTGTGTCTGAATCATTTCAACGTGCAGTCGGCCTCGGTAGCGTAGTTGGTATAGCGCTGGCCTTCTATGCTCAAGGTTAAGGGTTTGATGGCACTTAAATGTGTTTAAATGCAACAGGCTCATGTCAGTAGATTTGCTGACATGTAAAATAACTCCTACAGGACAAAATTTCGGCACACCGGCGACGCTGATATAACCTCTGCAGTTTCGAGCGTCGTTAAATAAACCATAATTTAAAAAGTTTATCAACGTGCATCATTGTTGCGTTTGCGTATAAATGAAAAACGCGGTTAAAATAATAATAATAATAATAATAATAATAATAATAATAATAATAATAATCCATGGCGCTACAGCCCACGAAGGACCGAGACCGACTGCTGGCCTCACGGCCACATGCCGAAGCAGAGGTGGACGATCATCCAACCAGAATGGAGGCATCGTGTGGTTAGCACGATGAGCCCCCCCAGCCGTTATAGGTGGTTTGCGTAACCGGATTTCGCTACCTATTGTAGCTCCCCAAGTGCATCACGATGCTGGGTGGGCACCGGTCCCATACACTGGCCGAAATTTCATGAGAAAATTTCTTCCCCCAGGACTCGAACCAGCGCGCATTCCGTAACGCGAGTCCTAGGCAGAATGCCTTAGATCACGACGCCACGGCGCGGGACTAAAATAAAATACATTATATAAAACAATTGTTAATAAACATATGGGTTGTATTATGTAATGGTGTAATTTGTGGTTTGATAATGTAATTGAAAGATTGTGTGTGTAATCTCAATTAAATTAAAATGGATTACTATTTCGTGATGGACGGTTCCGCTGTGTGTAATCAATCACTATCATGCGTAAACCTGTTACATTATTCTTGGTCATACAAGCAGGATATGGGTTGTTAGCTGATACTGTGACAAGTTTCTAAAACGGAAATATAAATATGAATGTGATAAGTATAAAACATTATGATAAATATATATATTAATGAATAGTCTATGTGTTTAAAACTTACGTAGTTGATTTTAGCTATCGTGTGTAAGCTGGAAATGGAAGTCTATTTCTGGGAGTGTAGTCGGCAGAAATCATTTATCTGAAGAAAAATAAATGAATCTATGTTTTATTGTGTATTTGATTAGGAATCAAAAGTATCTGATGATGCCAAAAAGAGTACGGCGGAAACAATACTACAAATATGTATAACATGTAATTAGTAAAGATCTCACTTTGTGACATCAATATGATAAATCATTGACGGAAAATAATATTTGAATACTAACAAGTAGTTTGTTTCACTCACTCTGTCGTGTTGCATTACTGGATAGACGCAGCTGACTTGTTTATATACTTACAGTACATGTTTCAGACTCTACTTCAAATTGTTTTGTTGTGCTTTTGCGGATTCACCTCTCCCTTGTGACAGTTGTCCACGCATGCGATCCAGGGGCCCGTTGCACAATCGTTACAAATTACAAATTAACAATTTACAAATAACAAGTAAAAGATTACAAATGCTTGTAAATTGTGTTTCACAATGCTATTTTATTAGTTTGTAAAGTTTGACGAACTTTACAAAATCAGCTAAAGAAATTTACAAATACGCATCATTGGTTACACAATATCGCCAACGACAGTTTACAAAAATCGCTAAGGAGCAGAGCTAAAGTCGCTGTATTTTTACTACTATCGATACATATGTTTATATTTTGTACTAAAATAGATTATTCTACGCTTGCTGATTCATATTTCACCAACAGAAAATGTAAAGTATTGTTTAAACAAATTCAAAGTGTTTAGATTTTTATATATTGGCGACAATGGAATTTCATGTCATGTGATTGGTCGAGTAAACCAATACGTCTATTACTTAAATGACCAAAGTTAGCACCAAATTCAGTCAAATAAGTAAATAACAAATTTGGTCCACGTACAAATATGCAATTGATAAAATAATTACGATGTCTAACCACAAAATCCGGTTAATTTTTTGTGTTGATCCATCAGTATTTATTAATGTTGCATCCATAACCTCACACACATTAGTGATCCCATCAGCAGCATAAAAATTCTGTGCTATAGTAAATAACATTTTGCTGATCAAAAACCTGCTCCGAATTTAACTCTTTTAACAACATCAACTACCCTGTGGGCACTTTTGCACACTGATATCTTATAAATTCCGTGCTTATCTGCTAACCCACGTAACTGACAGCTAGTATGCATCCAATGCAAAACAATACAGTTCTCGCTTTGAGGTTAGGGCATTACTTTTCCCTTTTGGATGTTGGATATGATGTCCCATATCTTGTAGAAGAGAGTCCAGCGAAACGGGACTCGAAACGACTTCAGAATACCGCGTAAGTAGTGTCGTTATTGCATTATTGAATTATTTATTTTTGGTGCAGGGAACTTCTTTATTAAGTGCGAGTATTTATTAAATACAGTCTTCGTATATAAATACTTACGCGGTATTCTTAAGTATAGCGCGGGACTCATTCGAAACCTTTCATTAAATTTATACAATGACACGAACGTGTTATTAATTCTTGCCCGGAGAATTTTACGTATACGTCGTTTGATTAGGCTTATATTCAATATCTTCGTCTGAGTCATTAGAACTTCTTAATAACATAAAAACTGCTTTAGTTTAATTCTTAATATTATCCAGTTACTCAAAAATTAATTTAATAAGTATTTCTTTATTGTATTTATTCATAATTTGTTGCAATATCAAACTTTACACATCTCAGAGGTATTGTAGAAAATGTGCTAATTTTACAAGTAAAATTTACACGTTTGTAAAATTACTCTTCATTGTGAAATAGAATACTTGTAAAGTGAGCAAAATTTAATTTGTAAAGATTTGATTTCCTTCGTAAAGTTCAACATTACAAACAAAGATTGTGAAACAGAAGTTTACAATTTACAAAGATTGTAAACATTGTGAAACAGGCCCCAGGTGTCTTCAAAAATCACCGCATGCAATTCATTGTTTACTTTTTGGGCTTGTAATGATCTCGCATTGAATTCCAGTGCGCTCGACTACGCGGAAAGTTTTATTTAAGATGTTAAAAAAATGGTCATTAAATTAAAGAAAGAAGTCTACGTGTGACAAACGCAAACAACAGTTATTTCAGTCGATCGATATTGGTCAAAAGGTTGGAAGGTCGGATCTACGTATAAATAAAGCCATACACCATCCAGCATTCCTACAGTTTCATATGTTTTGTGTGCCATATCCAAAATTATGGCCGCATACAGTATGTTACTTTGGTTGCACTGACAGTAATGTTGTTAACCTAAGCACAGAAGAGATTTTGTCGTTATCACCACATAGTCAACATTATTGATTACTTTGTTGGAAGGGACCAGTGTCACTGCCTAGGGACAGCAGGCTTACGTCTGTAATCTGACAAAGCCCAACTGCCTTAAGAGATAAGTGTCAGTCCCTAGGGCAAGACTCTGTAGCAAGACACATGTTCAGCTGCTAGAGTTAGTTCACTCCCGTAGAACTGTGGCGAATACAGCACGTGCTTCAGGATTCGAAAATTTGTGCTCAGATATACAATTTACTCGTATCTACACCGCGGCTTTAATTCCCATTACCTCGCCCACGCTAGACTGAAATTTTCTCGGGTAGTAAAAGCCTACAGCTGAAGACAGCCACAGGCAAAGAGCACTATTCTATAGAGCGGGACCGTCAAGTGACTACACTCTCGTGCGTACGTACAAACCCTCAAGCCCTGACGTACGGCTGCGGGCAAGGGTAGCTGCTTCCACAGTGGCGGAGCTAAGAACTTGTATGTGAACCAAATTTGTGATAAGAATGTAAATTAATTTCAGCTTTTAATTGAAGCACGCTTTCACTGTTAATTGCACTATACTGAAAAACAGTACTCTATACAATTTTGTACAGTTAACTATATACGAAACAAATTTTTACATGTTTGCACAATAATTAAACAAAACAAAATATACACTTTTATACAGATTAATATACTGTTTGTCTTCTTCTCATTGCTATACAATTCAATTAACAAAATAAAACAACAGTACAAACGTTGTCATTCAAATACAATTCTCTAATAATAGTACTTTTTCTTAAACATCAGAGATCCGCTGCGATTTTTGCAGTTTTCTGTTAGTAAGCAGCTATTTAATTCTCGGAGCTATTGTTTTAGTACCAGCCAATCGCAAACATGCTTTCAATTGTTCATCACTTAGTTGTTTCTGTGACGCGACTTTGTAAACTTCATTAAACAAAACAGTGTTTCGCATACGTAGGTTGTCCCGAACATTTACAACGTTCTTGCAGCAAGATTGTACTGTTTAGGAAACCTTTCTCGTGGAAAACAAGTATAGAAATGGTTAATACTTTTTGTTTTGATACTTATCCTTTAGCTCAATATCGCTTTGTAAATCAAGTATTTCTAATTGTAGTTCAGCAGGAATATCCAGGACACTCACTGAAAAAGATATTGCAAATATCTTAAATTGTTGTTCAAGATCTCTAATATCCTCAAATCTACGTTCGAAACTTCGCACAATTGTTGCATTATTCTTATATATTCTTTCATGTCCAAGGCTTCTAACAGGTTTCCCATGTACATCCATAAATAAGGCAGTTTCATTTCTAAGTGCGAGAAATCGTTCCAGAATTTTTCGACTTCACCACCTTACCTCGGTATGGTACAGTAAATCCCCATACTGTTAATACCATCAAGCAGTGCCCTGAAGTCCCTGTGATTGAGTCCTTTAGACCTTATGAAATTAATTGTTCGCATAACAACATCCATTACATTGCTAAGGTTCATGTTTTAGCACATAAATATTCCTGGTGCAAAATGCAGTGCACCGGTGCCCCAAGCGACCTCGATAGGTTCCACCACTGATAGACTGCAGTGTACAAGTGTACTGCCCGCAGTGGAAGCCGTAAGCAGGCCTGTACGCCCTCTCGCGATCTTGACTCGACTTGGCGGAGCCTGCTATAGAGACAGTCTAGTCTTGTTTTGCACTCTAACCACAAGCTCGATTGTCTAGAAACATACTTTCTGTGACAAGCAGAATTGTAAAATAAGCTCACCAGAACTTAGATGATGTTTAACATGATCTCTTTTAATGTTAATATAGACAATATTGTTAACCCTTAACTTGGCAAAGCTTCACTTCTCACACTAGTTTATTAAACCTTGTCGGACCATACAGAAAATACCTATCGCAATGTCCATATTTTTATGTGTTGTACATACACATTGAAATACACTCTTTCAGCTTTCCCAATGACGGGACTGCCTCATTGGACAAAGCATAATAAACATATTGAGTGAAAACAAAAACATACCACAAAAGAAAAATGAGGGGAACGAACAAAAGGGAAAATTAAGTACAGGAAAGATAATAGCATGCATATAACAGGCCTAAACATAGTAAACAAACAGATTAGACATTCCAGGAAAAGTATCCCTGTTTAGGAAACAAAGTACAGATGGTATTTTAAAATGGCAAGTGATCCTCTGATAGCGGCAAGGGAAACATCACGAATGAATTCGTTGTTCAATCCAATCTTCAACTTGATGAGATTGCCAAAGACAAATAATGTTAAACAGTAACTTTCAAAATGACATTAAAAATGTCTTATAAGAAATTTGTTCACAAGAAACTAAAATATGCAGTAGATAATATTTCACATAATGAAAATTTATAAAAATACAGAAAAAAAATAGACTGAGAAAATTCAACTGTAATTTGAATTGAAATACAAATGTCGCCGTAAAATCTGCAGAGAACCCTTCAAAGCTATAATAGAAATTTCCTTAATTGTTGTTGTTGGGACTCCAAATTTATGACAGAATGACACAAATTGTCTTGTTATGGTCCCTCTAGCGCCCACCATTAATCCGATGACTTCTATAGCCCTGAGTTTATATGATGTTTTGTAAGAAGGGATAGTGGGTTCATAAATTCTTCTTTTCTCTAGATTAACTTCCTCAGGTTGATTCTGATGCGTCTGGAATCTGATGGTCGGATCCAGAATATAACCTTTTGTCTCTCCAGGTTTAAATGTTATAACTTACAGTATTGTGATTTTTTAATTTTCCTACCATTTTTTTCTATTGTTCTATTAAAATTATAGTATATTAACCTGTTGTATCCTATAGGATACATTGTCAATTTAAGGGTTAACTGCACACATATATCACAAAAAATTTGAAATCCAAAGTTAAACATGTTAACCATTTAAACACTTTGGTCTTCTATTTGCTTCATAGGGGTAAAAACCACTAACATTCATAGAAAAAAATGAATATCTTGAATGATTACTCGTTGCAGTTCTTTCGTGGAAATAAGTACGTACCTCTTGAGCTTAATTTCTCTTACGAATATAAATTTTTACTAAAAGGAACACACTGTTCAAAAGTGTTAATTAAGAAGTAATAAGGTGATACCTAAGATCTTGAAAACCTCATTATGAAGTTACTGTTTGTGATAAGGTACCAATGGATTTGTGAGCAATGTTCTACGTGTACAGTGCTCAAAGATATTGCTATCTATTATTTTATTGCAAATTTGTTTTGCCAAAAACTTGTTGCATATTACTTTATGAAGAAATATGCAATATTTTAGCACAAAAATAAATTTGCATATTTCTTCATGAGAATGAAATAAATATGCATTGTATTTGTTGCCTTAAATGTGGTTGGCAGAAACAAACTTACAGATTTCTTCCTCTGTATTTGAAGAACGTACAGTATTTAAAGGTTTGCCAATTATTAATGCCACAGGCACCAAATGATCCTTGTATCAGTCTAGAATCCTGGCCAACAACGCAAGAGGTGGAAATGCTGTTACTAAATTGTAAATATTTATTTGTCTAATGGCTAGTACATTATATTTATTATCATTGACTGAAATTGTAAATATAAATTCGATGAAAAAACGGTTACAAATTTCCCAAAAAGATTTATTGCGTTAAAACTGAGAAATGTCTCATCCGTTGTAATGGAAATAATCGTACTTATGGTCAGTTTAAGAGGAAAAACTCCAAGACTCTGAAGTAACTAGAACATGAGGAAGTCCCTGGATGTTATTCTTAAATATGATCATCTCACTTATAAAATACATCCAATAGTAGTCAATCAGTGATCTCTCTAGCACGTACTACTATCTTCAGTGGCATATAACAATATATTATCGAAATATCAATGTTGCAAGGTGGTCGGGTGATTTACATTTTGAGTCGAGCATATCACCGTTACTACTGGTCTTGAAAACATATCATTTTGATAAATGTTTTATATAAAACGTAGTGCACTGAATTAGATTGCAGAGAGAGAGAGGAAGGCGATGCATTAATGTAAATCTATTGAGCACTTTTAAGTGAAGTCACTTGGTTTCACTATGTTGCATCTAAACTGTCTCCAGAAGCAGCTCAATTCTGGAAAGCAAAGGCGACATTTGAAAACCTACAAGTAATAAAGCATACTAGACGCTCATTGTACAACACGCATTACTCCATTCATCGCAGGTACATGTAACTGTAGAATCATTTTGTAAAAGTTAAAAATGAATTTTGCACAACTGTTTGAACACATATTTCTCAACAATTTTAAAATATAAATTGTGCTTCACGAACTAACAAATGAAGATGTGCATTTAAACAAGTAGAAATAAGCGCTCTAGATAAATTTGTCGAAAATTTTATCGTTCAAACTCATTACATCTGTTCAGAAAGACATTAATTTACGGTCATGATGATTTCACTGCTGTTGTTACAATAAAAGAATATCTGTACCAATATGTAGTACATCAAACATATCACTAATATTCTTTCTTATGTCAGTGAGAAACACTGCCTTGTAAGCAGTTTCAGCACCAAAGTTCTTTGCAGAATATCTCATTATGAAGCTTTCATGTTTCACAGTGATATCTCATGTAATTTTTTTTTTATGAAGCTACGTGTTCAGATATAAGCATTAGAGCTTCATAACAACATGCAAAGGGAAGGCAGTGCTTTATATTCTTTACAGCAGATATCGGTAGCAAATGAGTAAAACACAACTTACATTCACTCAACCTGTTCTGAACGCACTATTACTTCAGGGAGGCGACAAGGATTGATCAAAGTAAAAACGTTGGTCCGAAAGGGACCAAGTCCCTACCAGAGGGTTTGCAAGTAGTTTAAGATGTGTTCCCTGCAAATATGATGTTTCCTGAACCATTTTGCATTTAATCCTTTGCGTGACTTCGGCACTTCATTAAAAATTACTTTTCATTCTATTTGTTGTAATTTATTTGTAAATTCAATTAGTTCATTATCAACCACGTTCAAATTATTTTAAAGAAATATTCTATGTTTACAATGTTCTGTGACCCGTAAAAATCACTGCTATAATGTAAGCAAATAGCGGCAAGCTGTGTGGATTATATATACAAATACTCTTGAAGTTTGTGGAAATAAACAGTTAGACGGCTTGTTCAGGAATCAAACATCACTTAAAAGTCTGAATAAACATGTAATAGGCTTTGTTATATCCAGAGTTGCCAGATTGGGTGATATTTCGCCGTTTGGGCTACATAAATAGAGGTTTTGCGACCTATTTTTAAAGAATTGCGACTATGGTTAAACGAGCGTTGAGCGGCTTCCGCCGATTTTGGAAGACACCGACGTACTTAGGTTAGTTTAGGCTTTTATTATCCCGTCAAGATGAAGGTGAAAGCGATTGAGTGTGATTTTTTGTTTTATATGTTGGCAGTTCAAGTGCGTCGGTGTCTATTCCAAAATCGGCGGAAGTCGCTCAACGCTCGTTTCACCGCGACTATCACTATTTGGGCGACTTCTGCCTGGAATTTTGCGAAATTTTGGCGACTCAAAAAACCCTCACGTAATCGTTTATTTATTTTGTTTTATTTACTTTATTCTATTGAGTAGTTCATTGCTGATACATCGCTAATCCAATCAAATGACAGACATAAAATACGGTACTAGATATTATCATTGTTAACAGGCCGAAACTTTCACCGATCTTTGATAATATTGTTTAAACAATGTATCATTTCTTCCTCGCCCTGGGAAATAGACTTACTGAGCTTGTTTTCTTAATTTGAAGACCAATAAACTTACCAACAATGAACCTTATAGATCAAGCATTTCAGAGAATTTTACAGCAATGTAAAAATTAGCAATCTAAGCGTAGTTTCTACTCCAACTTTATTCTCTATATTTAATTTGTTCAAAAGGTGTTAAGTGAGATTAATTTAATTTGTAGTGCGTTGTAGCAGTGGCTAGTGTTATGCAACATTGAAGAAATGGGGAAAATTTGAGAAGATCGGTACAAAAAGGAATGCAAAGCAAATGCCATAGATACCGTACTAAATTTACAGAATTTATTACATAAATATGACATAAAATAACGATACTGTATTAATTATCATAAAAACGCTTACATTTAGATTACTTATTTCTAAAGTAGAAAATTGGCGACATTAGGCTACAATAACATCAAGATTTGGAGATTTTAGGTAAAGTCGATCTGGCAACCCTGGTTATATTCATAACTTCCACCTGAAACGATTAACATAGTAATGAAGAAGCATACCTGCTCAAAAAATTTAATAATGTTGTAATAAACAAGTGCACATCATTTAATCCATTTAAAAATCCATCAATTTTGTAATATTACTATTCTAACAGCTCCATACTTTTCAGGTACAGTAGTACTAAATGTGTATATTGTAAATAAACTTATCACTGACTTATAGCTGTTTGTTTACTGTCCAGTCATTAAAATGATGTTTTATTCATTTTTTATTGGATCTAAAATACATTATGTAACAGTATTTCGAAACAAACATCTTTACTTAACATGAAAACTATTAATTAAGGTTCAGTTGTGAATTAATATTGAGACCAACGAAAATAGGTCACTATTATATTTCTACTTCTGCTCAAAATGTTTTCAACATATCTATGTATAACAGTTTCTCCTAATACTGGAAAGATTTTGTTCATATTCAATATCTGGAAGTCACTTTATTCAGGAGTTATGCACATGAAATTGAACATTGCTTTACTAGAAACGGTGGATCTTCATTCAAAAAAACCATAAAATGTTGGTTTATTCAAAATGGGGTCTCAGTTATTCGTTTTTATGTTTTCTTGCACAACACAAAATGCCAAATAAAATAGTATAGGCTTTATGTTTAATTTTTTAAAACTATTATCTACAGAAATATGCCTTCAATAGAGAACTTAAGAATTTTAAGAAGTTTAATATAATTCTAAGATATTTACAAAACAGAGTAAAAGTGAAATAAGTGCTTCCAGTCGTTCAGAAGACAGAACAATCCTGCTATACTGCATATGATACTGTCGAGTCCTGAAGGTGTTATTATCCATGGACACTCATTTCAGAAAAAAATTGAGTTTATTTATTTAATTTATGCTTATTAAAATGCTGATGAAGTAATTATTCATGCATTCATAAACAGAGGTCTCTGGCGAAAGAAAATAATTCAAGCATAAGAAAGGACTTCGTTCATGCATGACTGTAAGCATTTGCTTTTTTCTCTTCAGGCAGTTTTGCATACCAAATAACCTGATTTTGTAATGCAACACTAGACAATGGCAATGTATTGTGCAATCTCCTATTCTCGTTTACTTGTAGAACTGCTAGGTTACCTACTCAAAATAATCATTTAATGACTGCGTAAAATGTGTGATGTTTGAAATATGCAGGCATATCATTTCAGGTGGTATTAGGGTCGAATTCATAGTCGTCACTTATAAAATGAGGAAACACTTAAGTAATGAGGGTTTCCTTAGCAGTTATTTCAGATCGTATTGCAGAGACGCTACTCATTCATATGCCCTGAGCATTCCCTTGACGTAGAAAGAAATATGGCAACATGGTTAGACGTGAGCGCTTTCCTACATTCAATTGTTTTCCAGCGCCTTCAAATTGTTAAATCGGCATTATTATCATACACAAATACAGAAGTAAATATTATAGAGCTAAAAATTATACAAGATGTCCAGAAAGCATTTTACAGAAAAGAAAGAAGTGAGCTAAGATAACTAGTTATGAAATATGGAGATATCGTCGAAAGTAAAAAAAAAATGATAATAACTGTTCTCTCCAAAAGAAGAAATTGACATGGAATAAAATTGCAGTTGAGTTTAATGCAAACTCCGGAAATATTCCTGTAAGTAAATCATTTTAATTTATTTTTCAGTTATTTTTATGCTAAACAAAGTTGAAATGATATAATTACTCAAATTTTAACAGCTTATTCCTAGGGTAGAATACAAACAAAAATGCAAATGACACTTTGTTGGGACGTGAATACTTTTTGAAAAAAAAAAAAATGCCGCTTTAATCTACCTGAAATGCTGCTGTATTATAAAATCTCATAGCAACCAGTACTTTCAGCAGTGGCGAAATCGGTAAGCCTCATGGTTGTATTGTGAATTGAAATGAGAGACACCAGAATATCCACAACAGTGTTCTTGTCGAAACGGTATCTCCTCTTAAATTGTTGATCATTATACATCTCTAAAGGGTTTTCCATATCTCTGATATATCTTTAGATTGCCGAAACTCATTTTCATTTTAATTACAGAACTCAATAAATTAAATTAAATCATAATCATCATCTATTCTATACCGAATCAGCTGATTACAATGCATATGAGGAAACACTTGAGTAAGCTGACAAGCTACCTTATTTGAATAAGTGTTCACTTCAGTGGGATTTATGAATTGGAAATTATTATAAGCAACTGCTCAAGTGTTTCCTTACGATAAGTGTTGACTATGAATTCGGCCGTAAGTTATCTTTTTAAACAAGGGCCAAGTTCCATCAGGTTTAAGGACGGCACGGGCAGTTTTATACACAGTCTGGTTCAAAATATGAATTTCATAAGAGGAAACGGAAAAAACGGAAACAGATTTGAATTTGTGAACTGATTTTTTAGTTTCATACTTGTGTTTTTCTGATTATTTACGGATTACAAGTCACAGCTAGCAAAGGATTAAAAGCCACGTACATCTGTATACTTCGCACCCGAGAGCTAACTGCATTTTATATGTTTCTATCTGTACTACTTCGAGACAAATTTTGAAAGATTTATCTGGAATTGTGTGTGCTGGGGTCCCGTGACATGAAATAAGAAGAAAGGGTTGTACTACGGCTGTGTTCTCAATTGCGAGAGAATCATCGCACTGTCGTGCCTCAACCAACGGTCTAGTAGAAAGGCAAATTAGTAATTGATTAGTTTGGTCCGGAAGTCATACGCAAGAACGAAAGTTACATAGCATTGCTCACTTCTGCTAATCATAAACATATTAATTGTATCATTAATATAATTATAAAGAACAAACTTAGAGTTTGTAAAACTAGTACTTATACAAATAGAGTGGCATAACGCTGTTGCAACATATAACGCCATCCTTTTCTGAATACTCACTGTACATCTCGGTTATAAGTCTACGAAAATATTGTACAGCAATATGAAAAATAATCATCATCAACCACATGGTTTAAGCCTTGTTTGGCTAGTTCCGGTCTCATGAAGTATATAAATTTTAAAATTGTTGAAGCCATCTTTTCCTGCGTCTACCTAAGTTTCCTTTACGAGTTGGTCTGTAGTCGAATATTAATTTAGGAATACGGCCTTAAGTCATTCTTTCAACGTGTTGCTTCCATTTATTCCTATATTCTGTGAGTTTTTCAATCAAATTGAATATATTCAGTTCTAGTCTGATGTCTTCATTGCGTTTCTTGTCTAAGAGAGTATAACCTGCTATACTCCTCAAAAATCTCATTTCTATCACCGCGATTCTTTTTTCTTCGGATTTAGTAAGAGTCCAGAATTCAGAGCCGTATAGCAACATAGGAACTGCCATAACTTTATAAAATTTTAATCTTGTTTCTTTTCTCGTGTATTTTAAAGTACTTTTATTACCCCACATAAATAATTAAATTTGTTTATTTTATTTGTAAAATCTTCTTTTCTTGCATATGCAATATTGCAGCCCAGATAATTAAAAGTATTAATTTGTTCCAGCAGTCTTCCATTCAATACGATTTTGGCTCTAATTGTTTCTAATCCTCTAAAGGCTAACACTCTTGTTTTAATAGTCGATATAGTTAAGCTATTTTCTTTGATAATATTGTTTAATTTAAATATTGCCATTTGTAAGTCATCTTCGGAAGCACAAATTAAAACCTGATCATCGGCTAAATAATATGTGACAAAAAAAACTTTAAAGAAAGAACAATAATACTATAAACCATAGAAATTGTATTTCTTATTTCCACTGTATTTTTCTGTAGATTACTACAGTTGTGCATTATTATTATTATTATTATTATTATTATTATTATTATTATTATTATTATTATTATTATTATTATTTAGTATGCAATTTTTTACTTATTATCACTGAATATTGTTGAACATTACTGAATATAAAGTACTGCATGCTAAGCTTTTTGCGGGGAACCGAGAATGGAAAAGGGTGACGTTATACAAGTACAGTACCAAATTTTTAAGCATGTAAAACACTGATAGATTACACAGTTTTGTCAGCTTGTTACTTTCCATTAAGATAACGTATTCTTGTACCTTTATTGACCTCATTAACTGTATTTTAAAGAGTTATTTCAATTTTGTATTATTAATAACATAAAAGTGTATAATAATTTCAAGGGAAAAATTGTTCTGGGGCCGGGACCTTTGGCTTAGCACGCCAACGCTCTAGCGACTGAGCTATCCAGGAACTCTACCAGATCCCAGCTCAATTATTCCCTTGGGTTGACAAGACGTCAGAGACCCAACATTGAGTACACACTTTCTGTGTGACTTACATTTGTGGTTTTCTGTTAACGAACAGTAACGTGTATTACACAAATCTGTATTATACAATACCTGAAAGCCAGGTTTGTATAAAAATGTATGGTTTCTGTGCAATGAAATATGTTGGAGAAGTGTTTAAGCTACATTAGCTAGTAAATGACCACTTAGTAGATGCAAGCCAAGAATAAAAATATTACTGAAATTTGGAAAGCTATAAATAAGCTAGATCTTACACAACAAATTACAAATCAGGCAATATAGTTTTCGGAAAATATTTTGAGTATAGACAACAGTAAACGACAAAAGTTATCAGTTGCTAGAACATTGATATTTACGTATAACTCACAGCGCAGTGTAATGAGCAATAAGATAACATTAAAAAATGTTAGATTAGCTAAATGGTCATTTGCTGACTTTGATCATTCACTTATCCAACCAATCAAAGTTTACAAAATTAGAAGTTAATGATCCTATTTTTAGTATGCAGTAAGTGATATGTTTTAGTATGTTTTCTCAGATTGGCTGTAATAAAATATGTGATCACATCTCAAACGGCAAGGGCCTTGCCTACTACACAGTTCAAGAAGTTTATAGTATATATAGTATGACAACAGAATGACTGTATCAAAGAACTTCTGCAAGGAGACCTGAGAAATATCTTGATGTCTGGCAAACGAATCTGTAACTCTTCCGTGCTATGCATTTTGTTTTTTTCCTTACACTACATCCTGCTTAGCATACAGCAGGCATTTCCAACTGCTGGCTCTGTGATGTCACACGTCTCTGCTCTCGAGCTCCTTGAGAGGGGAAGCACAGGTAGGAAAGCAAAGTAGGGGGAGTGGCAGTGGAAGGGATGTAGATGTTTAAACAGTAGAGACACAACATTAAGGCTTGTTCACAATAAACCGGAAACGAGAATCGGAACGAAAACGAAAACGGTAAAATTGTTAAAATGTATACATTTAAATGTGAGCATTCACAATTAACGAAAAGCTCGCCGGAGCCCGAGATCGGGAACGGAGAGTTGGCCAAGTTTCAACATTGGCGTTCACGTTTCCGATCATAGCCCACTAGATTCATTCTATTGTCATCTAAATGCTATTTTGTCGTCGTATATTTTGTAGCAAGAAGACCGTGATATAACCTATGCATTATTTTGTTCTGTGCTGTGCATCTTGGAGCAAGTTTTATTTGATGAGATTCTAATATTTAAATTCTCACGTTTACGATAAGCGGCGCGCCTCGTATAAATATGAGAAAATGAAGGAGAATACGTGGCTTTCAATAGCTACATCTTTGAACACCGATCGGAAGCGAACCATATTTTATTATTACTGTATTGGTTGTATTAGGCACTACATATTCACGGTTAAATTCAATAACTACTGTTGTGTTAATTTTTGTTCTATTACAAATGTTTCTTCTCTAATTATTTTACGTTATGGTAGACTTAAAATAGGTTGTGATAATAAAGATGCATGGGCATATTTATAGTACCGTACCTAATGAAATGTTTCAGTTGAAATTTCGAAGTTTGTTAACCTGTGTTTATGTTGGTTGCCCTGTACTCATGAGAGAACGCCATTGGTCAATTATACACAAATAACATCAGAATGCGTAATATCGACTTTACATATCGTTATTGACATACATATCGATATGCATAGTCGTCTACGTTCTCGGTTTATTGCGAATCAAAAATTTTCATATTCACGTCCTCTGCTTCTCGTTTTCATTCTGGTTCTCGTTCCCGGTTTATTGTGAACCAGCCTTTACCCTCTTTCACGTGCTCTATCAGCTCTGCTCCGAGAGGAAAAACGCGCTGAGACGTCACAGGTTGGCCAGTTGGAAATGATTGGGATAGAGCTTCATGTGTGTGCAGGATCTGCGCTTCCATATCAGAAGACTGAAATTTGTCTTGCAAAATTTGAAGAATGATACCGTTGATGACGGAAAATACTCATTCAATTTATACTTCCACTACAGATCACAATCACGTTCTTTCCCCACGACAGGCAATCTCCTCAATCTCATAATCAGAATCTGATCATGATAATTTCATTATAACATTTACTTCTCTGCTAGTGGTGATGGTGAAAGAACTGTAGTAGTTATAGATTCATTTGTCATACGCAATTATAGAATGTATACAGTGTCTATATGAGAAAATAATTTTTTTCTCATCGTAACAATTCAAGAGTTGAAAGAGACATACGCTGTTCACTGCATGTCTCTTAAGTCTGAACAGATTATTCTATGCGACTCTCATAAAAGTAAGCACAGCTGTAGACGAAGAGCTTTAAATGGACCCCTCACACCAAGTCATAAATCTATTTTGTACTGTTTTCATGTTCGTCTCCTGATGTTCACATTCCAATATAACGACAGTGATATTCTCAGGTGAATTTCATGGGAATAGTGATGACAGATCCCACCATATCCACAGTCCTTGCATTCCGAAAGCTCGCGTCACAAGTAAATTGCTCAAATCACGTTAGCCCAAATATCTTCCAACGTTAGAGTAATAACACTTCCAAAGTAAAAAAAAAAGGTCCAATTATTGTAGATAATAGAAACATTGACACTAGAGACTACCAAAGATAATTATAAGTTAGAATTAAGTGCTTTGCTGATCCTACTCAATTCTGCTATGCTATTGGTGCAAGTAAGCGGTAGATTTCTTACAACAATCATTTTAACAAGCCGATTGATATTTGTATAATATTATGAAGCTTTTTTTTTATTTATCATCAAATTCTTAGCACGAGACATGCATATTCCAACATAAGTTTGGTCCGCGGTTTGTTCTAAACTTCTTCTCTCTCGGAAGATGATTCAACAAGACGAGCAGATATTGTTATCACTGATAGAAAAAACAACACAGGAACAATACTAGACCCGACTATCAGGTTTGAAAGAGATGCACAACAGCCAAAACTAACTGATGATGAAAAGAAAATCATCTATGAACCTTGCATTCCTTATTTTAGCAAGCAGTATAACATCATGGCTAATGGTTGGTCAGTACACGGACTTCTTTTTACAGTTCGTGGTATCATCTCCAAATACACCTATAACCTTTTAAAATCAAAAGGATAGACATTTTATAATGTTGAGAAAATCCTTAGAGAAATTCTAAAGGACTCAATTCAAATTTTGCAATTTCGTCCTTATTTCAAGTAATATGATTCACTTTTATTTTCTTTTGAAATTTATTGTATGTATTTTCATCGCAAACGCTTTTATATAGGGTAAAATAGGGTCTGTTGGACAGTCGGGCATGTTCGACACTTTGTACTTTAACGTATTACCTCGCCACTAGTGGGCACCACATTCTGCTAGAAGTCGATGACGGAAATAGCCACGAGTGGGGTTACTTCCGTCATTGAAATAGCCACGAGTGGGGTTACTTCCGTCATTGACTTCTAGCAGAATGTGGTGCCCACAAGTGGCGAGGTAACACGTTAAAGTACAAAGTGTCCAACATGCCCGACTGTCCAACAGACCCTAATTTTACCCTATGTATTTGTTTTCTGGATCCTTGACGGGCAGATGGTTTTATTTTATTTTATAAATCCGATGGTTCACACCTGTGGAGTAACGGTTAGCGCGTCTAGCCGCGAAACCAGGTGGCCCGGGTTCGATTCCCGGTCGGGGCAAGTTACCTGGTTGAGGTTTTTCCGGGGTTTTCCCTCAACCCAATACGAGCAAATGCTGGGTAACTTTCGGTGTTGGACCCCGGACTCATTTCACCGGCATTATCACCTTCATCTCATTCAGACGCTAAATAACCTAAGCTGTTGATAAAGCGTAGTAAAATAACCTATTTAAAAAAATAAATAAATCCGATGTATGAATTATTTTACATTTTTGATAAAGCCATTAAATCTCGTAACTTGATAGTAGCCTAAACAATTACGGATCTTTGCAGGTGATATAAATATTAATGCATTACAATTGAGTGCCAGTCTAAGATGAAGATAAAATCAGCAGTTCACTAATGCTAAATAACTTATATGAATTATTGAAACAATTTTCTTAAACAATAATGACGACAATAAGACAATACAAACTAATACATTAATAGAATGGACACTCACGAAGTTGTAGGTTACATATATAATTATATAATAGTACATTATGCAACGAGCCTATAATGGTAGTAATTAAGACGCGAGTATGTTTATGAAACGAGCGCAAGCGAGTTTCATAATTTTCATACGAGCGTCTTAATTACCATTATAGTCAAGTTTCATACGACTTTTTATGCTCGACCATATTTCTAACTTGAAATTATTCATAAGTATTCATGTTATTCTTATCTGACTGAGGAGAGGAACTGACCTTGTGCAATACCTCGTAAATTGTGAGATGTGCGCAGACGCGAAAGTATTGATTTTTTCCGAGAAACAGATGTCGACATTGACCTTGACATTGAAAAACGAGATGACAAATTGAATTTATTTGAATATTATTTACAATTAACGCTAATTATTACAGTAACAGAACTGACTTTATTTCAAATATAGGTGATTTGTTGATTAATTGTTGTCTTTCGATTGCATATCCGAGAATAATCGATACTTGCGCTTTCATAACGCTACAATGGTATTTTCTGATTGGTGGAACACCTGAACTTTAATGAATAGGTGTACTTTAATGAGGTCCATTAAAGGGCTGCTACCAGGTGTATAATTACTACATTTCGGCATGGTCGAGCATAAATGTATATAAACTTAAATCTCATATGTAATAAACTGGTATTTAATTCAAGGTATGAAATTATGATACCTACAGTTACACGAGTAACTGTACCAGTTGCCTACCTGTTAAGCACTCTTAACAGATTATGATTAAATATATTCTCAGTTGGACTACGCAGTTCCCATCAATGGCATAGCAGGATTAACGGCTGTTACATTCAGTTTGCAGTGGGTTCAAGGTTGGCAATAATGTCACAAAATGGCTTTAGAAATATTCTGAATTGTTGTATCAGTTCTTCCCTTCCTAAGGTGTATATATTTCTTATATATGTAAAATAACCATTTGTATACTCAGAGTTGAAGATGGAGAACAATGTGTGATTGTTTTATGTCATCACAGCCTGTTTTTCCCCTTCCTCTGTTTTGATGTGTTAGTGTACAGGTATTTTTAAAGCTCAATTATGTATATGTTTTCACGTGATTGTATTAAAGAAATATAATGTTTGCACCACACCCAAAAGCTTGTTCCTATTCCTGCCCCAAGCCCAAATAGCTATTTGTAAGTGACTGAATAAACACAGAGTCTTTGATGGGCTTTTATCAAATACACCAGCCGCCTGTTCTGTATTATTTTTTACTGTTCCTTTCCTTTGTGACGACGTTAGTATCTACAAAATATCTTTAAAATGTGTGACCTTCCAAACTTGTTTCAGAAGAAATTCCCACAAAAGTTAAGGTGACGATATCACTGCATGGATGAACAGTGTTGTTTTAGAATTCTAGATTATGGAAAACATAATTTTTATTTACCTACATAACTGAACATAAACCTGTATTTCAAAATTCACTTATCACTTATAGGTTGCAAAACTCCATATTTGCAGATATAGAAGTTCAAAGTAATTTTAAAAAATCGTCAACGCTTGACAATTACTCATCATAATACCGAATAGTCTACACTTACATACACACAGACAACTAAGGATAAAGTTAGCATTATACATATTTGTTATATATTAAAATATGTCTATTTACATGCTGATGAAAAGCGCTGAAGAATCGGCAATATACCAAGGCCGTTAAGTCCTTATTCAAATTTGATAACACAAGTTACAAATTCATTCAAATACAAAACAAATTCACTGACGATATATTATACGATTATTTGTGTGTAAAGTATAGACATACTAGTCGAATTTGCTTACATTATATATTTTTTTTAATGTTTGTCTTTTAAATTGCTATAGTCGCAGCTACCTACGTGTTATTAAGTTGTCACTGTGACATCTCGCGCTGTCTTATACTGGCATACGCCAATACCACGCTACGAAAACACAAATATTTCGCCAACATTAAAGTAACAATAAGTCCTGTAAGAACTGTGTTATATATTTGATTTATTATCCCATTAATTCAATATAGTATTACACATAGCATTTCCATTGTATTTTTCTATAACGTATATACAGGGTGTTTCCGAGGTGGTGTTACAAACTTTCTGGGATGATGGCGAAGGTCACATGTAACAATTTGAGATAAGGAACCCTGGTCCAGAAATGACCGAGTCGAAAGTTACAAGCAAAAATAGTTCTGTGGAAATGAAATAATCTTATTCCTCTGTACACCTTCTTTATGTTTATTTATCTGTACATCTTACACATACTGTATTCATCTGACGTTGTTTACGATGTCTACTTAGTATTCTATTCAGTGCGCTGTCTGAGGGATGGGGACAGGAAACTACACTAAAGCAATGCAGATAGCGTAATGTGTAACGGACATGGTCGGTCCTGATATGCACGTCTGCAGACAGCAGTGTATGTGTACAAGTTGCAGTGTCCAGTCGATCAGTCCTAATGAAATGGAGGAGTACACGAGAGCGGAATATGCAGACCTGATTTTCGAATACGGATGAGCCAATGGGAACAGTAGACAAGCTCACAGATTGTATCGGGCAAGTACCAACGTAGGAGACATCCGGCTCATATCATTTTTCCACGACTGTTCCAAAACTTAAGGGAAGGAGGGCACGTGGTGCCAAATTACAATTCCATTTCCACACAACTATTTTTGCTTATAACTTTCGACTCAGTCATTTCCGGACCATGGTTCCTGATCTCAAATTGATACATGTGCCCTTCGCCATCATCCCTGAAAGTTTGTAACACCACCTCGGAAACACCCTGTATAATGTTTCATTCATTCTTTATATTAAGTTTCGGCATTAGCATTTTAAACAAAGAATCGAACAAAAAAACTTTCAAAATCTAACTCCTCAGAAGTTTAAAATATATTTTACAGACGTGGACAAATTATTAGACAAAATTAAATATATGTGCAACAGAGCTGTATTTATCGGCAGAAATAATGAACAAAAATATATTTTGCACAGAAATAATGAACTGAAAATTGAGTCTGGAGGTTACTAATATTTTGTGAACATTCCCTTATTCTTTAATAACACGTTGATTTTGTCAGGGATGCTGGAAACCAAAGTTTGACACTTTCTTTGAATATTAGCATCATTTGGCCAGATATCAGGCAGTGCTTAAATGAGTCCATGTTTTGTTGTAAGTCTCTTTTTGTTCACTTTCTTCTTCAGTATAGATCACATATTTTCAATTTCGTTCATGTCCGGTCTTCTTGCAGGCCATGGGAGAACAGACTGTTGAATATCTTCTGCAGTATATAATTAAAACACCAGTAGTACCAATACAGCCAGACAAAATATACTTTATACTTAACCATTGGAAAAATATAACAGAAGAAGTAAACAATCATCTTTACAACAACAGAGACTCTGTGAATTATACTGATAGTTGATATGACGAATTATATTGTTTCCAAGAAAATCGTTTTAGTCTAATAATTTGTCCACGTCTGTATTATGTTGTACGTTTAAAAGTGAGGTGAAACTTGGTGAGTGATTCGTATATACTAACGAAGGAGTGAGTATCGGTGAGTTTATATCAGGAACCTTTATGTCGATATTTTCTATTTAATGATTATATAAATAAAAATATCGATTTCAAATAATATATTTTCTATTACGTAAATAATCAAGGGCCTAACTAGGGCACTGGTGTTTGAAATCCTGTTTTTTTTTTAAACTAAAGATTACTTTCAGACATGTTCCTGACTTTCCTACAACTTGATACTTGGCTCCCTTTTTTGTCCCTCGTGTTCATTTCTCATTATGTTCGTAGTAAAATGGTAGGTATGTTACTTTACAATGTGTTTATTTTTCTGAAGATATTTTGATAGTCTAGTCAGTAGTTCCAAAAGTGTGCACCCAACCCCAAGGGGTTGTGTAACGAGCTGAGGGGTCGCGAGATGAATAAAAACGCCTTATTAACATACACTTATGTTGTATTTAGAAACATAAACAATGCTGAACATAAAAGTAAAAAAAAAAAAATGCTTCAATAGTCATAAAGATATAATTGTTGCGATTAATGTGCATGGTTTTGAGAAGGTAGCTTCTCTAATCTGAACTCCATATTCGATAATCACGTACTGATGTCGTTTTGAAGTTAAAGGGGACTTCTCACTTTTGTTTTGATGGCAATCATAGACTATAAACTTATTTTGCATAAATACTAATTTGCAAATGCTATAAAAAATGTAAGAGCTTCTTTTTTAAGCTTGTATTCTTGCATTCTTTCGATACGAAACTGGTCTAAGCTCTGCGAAAAGAAGTACAATTTCAACATTCCATCAGTAGATAAATAATTCAACGAGTCTTTCCTTAACACACCAACTGTGACTGCTGTAATTGTTTTGAGCTTCTTCCAGGAAATACTCACAAAGCTGTTGTGTAAAGTTGCGAAAACTTAATTGCATGTCTATGGAAACAAACTCTGTACAGGCCATACGATACAGAGCTAAATTTTTCATGAATCAAATTTTTATTTGTCAATTGATGTCGTCAAGTTCCCTTATAAATTAGTTTATTTTATAACTGGCTGTTATGTTAACATCTTGGCCTTGCAAGCTACTATCACAGTCTAATATATACTGTCACGAAGCTCAATACTTACTAAATATGCATTCATAGATAGTTGCTCACCACCAGGATCGCTACTATCGCCTCATCACAGACTCTTTCCCTAGCAGACGATAAAATGAATTGTAGTTTCGATATCGTGTTCTTTTGAAAAAAATTAACAACTTCCTTCCACTATTGAAATATGAAATACATAAAGTTTATATATTATTTTCATAAAATATATATTATATTCTATAGACTCACCTTCCTGGATCTTTCGGAATAAGGATAACTCTAGCCTATTTTTCTTACAATTTATAGTACTACAAACGTCTCCTTGTCCCATATTATTATTCAAATTATTGTATTTTAGCCATTTACAGTTATTACAACCGATAACGAACATTTCACAGTTTACATAGCTTCTCACAAAAATGCGAAATACGGCACAGTCAATGCCTTTTCGATCTAGACCAGGCCGTAATGTTTGTTCGGGTTTTCTATTTCAGTGTATGGAGCTCACTGAAATATTATATTATAACTTTATTGCGTATCATTGCTAAGCTTTATTTAGTGTAATGTGTCCATAAGTTCCGTTTACTTCTTGTTGCATAATATGTTGCAGAAATAATTACAAAAAGGTGTTATTTTAATGTGAAGAGAATTTTACATGTTAACATAATCTGTTCGTGTCAACATTTTGGGCCGTATTCATAGACATTCTTAACGTGGGCTTTCGGTGGATGATCAGCGAACTAAGGTTTTTCGTATTCATAAATCAGTGTCAGCTATATGATATCATATGAATCCTGTTTAGCACGCTAGTAGCCTGGGCTAGCGAAATGTCTATGAATAGCACCATTTAAGTTTAGAATGGAAGCTATTTTGAGGTTTAATAAAAAAGAATTTATATAGTGATTTCAATTTAGCACATCTACCTTACTTAATTTTAGACAACACATTTATCATACCATTCCTATGAAATTAGTGTACGTACACTTGTGTTACTTCGTCTCTTAAGTAGTAGATAAATACAATAATTCAGTACTCAATTGTAGTAGGTATTAAAATACAGACAAATTAATTATAATGTATGATTGCGAATTTAGGAATACAAGTTAAATATAGTAAACATACCCTATAATTTTCATATGAATGGCAAGGCATTGGAGATCACTAAATTTAGACACAAAGGGGCAACTGGTACAGTAAACATAACCTATAATTTCAACATATCTAAATATTCGTGCGGTGCAACCGAAAATTATTGAATCGTGCATAAATGAATGTACAAGAATTTCGCAATATTTAATCGAAATAAAGGCAGGTATTAGACATACGAACAACGTAATTTTCACACCAAAAATAATATTACACCTTAACTCGCAAGGAATTATGTCTGAAGTGTCCCCTAATCATTATTTTAAATTTTATTAATGCAATTACACTACATTTTAGAGAAATATATGTTACTCTTTATGCATTCCAATTAATTTGTACGGTTGAAACGCCTCCCTTCGTGATCGGGTTAAGCGAGTCACATGGTTTGCCTTACGGCCTGTATTAGATCACGATGGCAGTGACACAGTCTATTGTTCCTTGTACTCACAGCGCTCCAAGCGGCTAGCAACTATCGCGAGAAATGCAACTCGTTGACAAAAAATCATCCCAAGCTTCGTGACTGTATATAGTAGACTGTGCTACTATTCAGAGTGTTCGAAAAATATATCACCAAGGAAGACCAGCCTAAAAAGCAAAAGAGAAATGGAAAATAGGTTTGCATATTCCGATTTCTAATCTTGCAGGTACCAATACTATTAGAAGTTGGTAGCATCCACTGGTTTTGAGTAGAATTACGGTTGTTTTCGGTTTCACACGGATATGTATTTTTCGAATGAAGGTAAGTAGGTCCTACTGATATGGTAGCGAGGGTTGCAAACAAATGTTTCGCCCAAAAGTGGGTCGTGCTTTCAAAAAGTTTGAAAACCACTGGTCTAAGGTAAGATAAAATAATTCAGAATATTTTACGTTTAGTTAAATAATCTAGAATTGTTCCTTTTGCCATAAATCATGGCTTATTAAAATTATTAAGATTATAGAAAACAAAAGTTTGTGTAGCTAGACCAGGCCTGCACAAGGTTTGCGCTCTCCGAGCCGGCTCACAGCTCATGAGCGGAATGCAGATATTAGCTGCGCTCTGTATAAGGGTGGACTGGAAGAAAGGGGTGATCTCGTACAAAATATACACAAAAGGAAGTACTATTATGAGTGCTTATGAAATGAATTCCCGCTCAGTGTTTGCAAAACTATCTTGGACTATTATTAATTAATAAAGAAATATTTATTTTACAGAAGTAGGCTAATAGAAATTCTATAGCCACTTAAATGTACAATATAATTTTGTTATATTTTTATTTATCAGTACATCAAAACGAGGTTTTATGCTCTTGGCAGCTGAAAGGAACAGTAGCCTACTGATCGTAATGAAACATCAGTTACAGATGTTCGATGTCTGCCTTTATTAAAGTTGATTATAGAAAACAGTTTCTCACAAATAAAAATGTTAAGCCAAACATAGCAATCATTTTCACAGCCAGCCTGTGTAGTCGTGGATATTATTGCTAATGTTTAGTCTTGTAAAACTCAACCAGGCTGGTAGTATTATTCAAACGATCTTTAGCCCTTAGGTCACATTGAAGATCAATAAGTTCGAGCTGCAAATCGTTAAATGTTAAATGTTATGTTCCGTCTTTTAGATACCTCCATACTGTACTGTAGCAGTAGGTAAGCAACGTGAAACAGTTACTGAGAATAGGCCTACACACTGCACTCCACTAGATAACTGAGTGGTCGTTTCCCTCTCCTCTACCCATAGCAAGTCTATGTCATTCTGACGTATCTTCCTCTTCGTTTCGGCGAGCGGTAAATACCGCTCTCCCGCTCCGAAGGAGCGCGCGCGCTCGTTGAGCGCTGTTTGTGCAGGCCTGAGCTAGATCATGTAGTCTATAAAAATGTGAAAGGACATATTTTGAGTCAAATTCTTAATCACATACCACAATGAAGAAGGCTGGCTTGAACAAATTGGAGCTGCGAGGGACTTTATACATGTAGGTCAATAATTTAGTCTCTTACTTTTTGTCTCATGGCAATAATGATTAGAAGCTTTTGCCATCTTACTGCTGTATACAAGACTGACATCTATGGTTTACGAAATACAGCCAACATGCATGCTAAATATGTGAAGTAAGGTATAACTTCTATTTTTATTCTCTACTTTATAGATTTCTGTATCATAAAACATCCATGCCTTTATGATTATGAAGGCAGTTGCTCGACTGCGTGAAGGTTACGTGAACATTATCTTTCAGCAATTCTATTGGCTGCTGTTTGCCTGCACACAGCACTCAATTGTTCGCTATCAGACCATGATCTTGTTCGAGGTTGAGAGTTTGCTTTGAATAATCGTTTCTAGCCATAGTAAAATGTCCAGTTTAATGGAATCTCCATAAAATATCTTCTGCTAAGAATTGCGGAAAGAAACTGCAAGTACCGTGGAGATCAGCCTTAATGTATGTATACTGAATCAAATTCTTCCGCGTTAACAACACACGAAAACATTACGTAGTACGAAGTTGTTCAGGAAACTGTCTTTCTTTTATAAGCGCAAGTATAAAAAAAAATTACTGTACTTTTGTTCGCCAAAAAGAAAAATCACGTAAAAGGTTTACTGGTGACTCTACTGACGATTTTAATCGAAACCAGATATAAGAGGAGTTGCACGAATTATTCTTCCGGAATGAAATCGCTATGTAAATTTACAGCTGAAGAAGACGAAAATTTGCCAAACTGCAAACAATTAATATATTTAATATTATATAAAGAATATATTTAATGAACTCAAGAATCCTACACCAGAGTCCGTATAGGTCAGTTTCTGTCAGATGCGTTTCCAATTCACTGTGAGCTTAAGCAAGGAGATGCACCATCACCTTTACTTTTTAACTTTGCTCTACAGTATGCCATTAGGAAAGTCCAGGATAACAGAGAGGGTTTGGAATTGAACGGGTTACATCAGCTGCTTGTCTATGCGGCTAACGTGAATATGTTAGGAGAAAATCAACAAACGATTAAGGAAAATACGGGAATTTTACTTGAAGCAAGTAAAGAGATAGGTTTGGAAGTAAATCCCGAAAAGACAAAGTATATTATTATATCTCGTAACGAGAATATTGTACGAAATGGAAATATAAAAATTGGAAATTTATCCTTTGAAGAGGTGGAAAAATTCAAATACCTGGGAGCAACAGTAACAAATATAAATGATACTCGGGAGGAAATTAAACACAGAATAAATATGGGAAATGCCTGTTATTATTCGGTTGAGAAGCTTTTATCATCCAGTCTGCTGACAAAAAAATCTGGAAGTTGGAATTTATAATACAGTTATATTCCGGTTGTTCTTTATAGTTGTGAAACTTGGACTCTCACTTTGAGAGAGGAACATAGGTTAAGGGTGTTTGAGAATAAGGTGCTTAGGAAAATATTTGGGGGTAAGAGGGATGAAGTTACAGGAAACTGGAGAAAGTTACACAACACAGAACTGCACGCATTGTATTCTTCATCTGACATAATGAAAACATTAAATCTAGACGTTTGAGATGGGAAGGGAATGCAGCACGTATGGGCGAGTCCAGAAATGCATTTAGAATGTTGGTTGGGAGGCCGGAGGGAAAAATACCTTTGGGGAGGCCGAGACGTAGATGGGAAGATAATATTAAAATAGATTTGAGGAAGGTGGGATATGATGATAGAGACTGGATTAAACTTGCTCAGGATAGGGACCAATGGCGGGCTTATGTGAGGGCGGCAATGAACCTCCGGGTTCCTTCAAAGCCAGTAAGTAAGTAAATAAGTAAGTAAGTAAGTAATAAATTCAAGAATGACGAACATTTCAAAGATATGAGATATGATCGGGTTTTCTCCGTCCAGAAAGGAGAATATTATAAATTGATTACATTATTTGGGGGATTATAGAAAATTTAGATAAGCAGATAGAAATATATATATATATATATATGATATATTTTTCTAGTGAGCCTTACAGGTTAAACTCCATGGCGCTGTAACAACAGGAAGGGTCAGGGAGAGCCGAACACCTGCCATCTAGTAGTCGACTGCGTTAACACGATTTGCTGTACAGACACTGCTGCGAGTCATCACAGGTGTCATTATTCGGCTTTTCTTAAACAGAGTGATAGAACCTACATATAAGTGCTCGTCACATGTTAAACAAATTTGTGGTAAGACAAACATTTAGAGTGACTTCACAAAGCCATCAGTAATAAAAAAATTGAGATTAATAAGAAGGTATAATGAATAAAAGCGGCCCAACCGCCCACACACAGATAGTTCACCATAATATTATGATGAAACCGTTTCCTTTCGAAGACCTACATAAAACTAAATGAATGTTAGACGAGAAATGGATAAGTTTCTATTCTGAGACAACACAAGTACTAGGGCTAGGATTTTGATGACCTATAAATCATGAAAAAATGTCCTAAAACAATGTATTTATGATCTAAAAATCTTTCAAAAATGCCCTTAAAAATGCCCAAAGAATTGACCTTACATAATTGCCTTAGTAGGAATATTAATATTTAGACTAGTAATTAAATTAAATTCTAGTACCAACATTCAAGTTTATTTAATTTTATATAATTTTTCTAGGTATTACACTTTAATTAATTATTTCATCTGATGTAGTTCTAAGTAGTCCACCACAAGGCCACTCTCATCCAGACTAGCAGATATTGAGGAGTCTATATTGAAGGGGTGGTTGGACTGATCCATTACAGGGGGGGTGTACTATGTTAAAATGACAATATTTGTGTGGAAAAACGATTAAAATAATATACAAAATAATGAGTATTAATGGACAAAATATGTAGAGAAAATATCAAAGGAAATAAATAATATTTTATATTAATATGGGGATTAATGGCCAAAATTAAATTAAAATACACAAAAAATGACGGAATAAAACAAAAAAATGCTCTTATTAGTTGTAAGAGACAAAAAATGCAAAAAAATATCCTAACAAATACATTTTAAAACATTTAGTTTATCACATGACGTAAAAAATACTAAAGCACAATGTTTGTGGCTTACTAGAAAAAAGATGCAATTTCATCAAAATTCTAGAATTATATAGGCCTACATCCCACACAAAAGGCGAAAGAAAGAATCCGTTCTGAAGATGAGCAATGTAAGACGTATCTTACCGTTGTCATCATCTGAGGGAAAGATAGGAGAAGTCCAAACATTTTCGAGACGACTCAAGCACTGTACTTCAAAATATAATAATATCACGACTTATGCATTAAAAGTGGCCTTCTTTTACATTTCTGATAAATAGAACTGTCTCCAGTCTTTCTCGTATTATAGAATAGAATATATTGTGTAATTTGTAGAACAAAAGAGGATTGCGGGGTGGGGGGAGGACCACTTCCTAAATTCGCATGAGATGTAGCCTATTAATCACAGGCCTAGTGATATTTTATTGAATATTTATTTGTAAACGACAATAAAGATGATTTTGTAGTTTTTTTATCAACAGTAATCTCACTAGACGTTTTGATTTATCTAGAGAAAATCAAAACTCGAGTGGGATTTAATTGACTATTACACGATTAGAAGAAAGTATATAAAGATTGGAAGTAACGAAGTACTCCAATACAATAAAATATTAATTGACTTACGAAAATACAACTGTCTTCAAATGTGTTATTGTGCCATCTCAACATTACAAATATTACGCTAGATGCATGCCAGATGGCAGTAGTGAGCAATGCCTTCTCGTCGAGAAGTTCTCGATCTATTATACACGATGGCAATGTTACTAGTCAAGAAGGCTTTGTTGATTCAGTGTCATTTTTATTATTAAAACAGTTGCATTCCACTTCAATTATCCGAATCCCAGTAATCAACGTCACTTGACAGGTGATTTTCAATAAATCTTAATATTAAACAATCTCTGATACGTGACTATCCATAATATCATATAGCAGAAGCTATAACATAACCTAACTAATATACACAAGTGTTAGAAAAGTTTTAATTAACGACGATGACATAAAAAATAAACATGAATAATTTTAAAAAGGAATAATTATTGAATGTACAATTTTCATATTTGAATGTGGTTGGTGGTTCAATTGATGTTATATTGGACGTGTGCGTAATAGAAGTGGAACTCGTTGATTTAGGCCTACATGGTGTATTCAACTTATTCAGGATTTCCGAATGGTGCTCTTCATTTATTTGTAAATCGGATTTCAGAAGATGCATAGGTATGATCAGTGATTTTTATTAATTCTTGTTCTTGAATGCCAATGCGAGTCATATTTGAAACTGCTGTGCATCGACTGGAGTGGTTTGTAATTTTATATATTTTTTTTTTGACGTCCAGACCAGCGCAGTTTCAAATGTTGGCAAACAAAGAAACAAATGCTAGGGACGCGATAAAATTAAACAAATGCTAGGGACGCGATAAAATTAAACAAATGCTAGGGACGCGATAAAATTAAACAAATGCTAGGGACGCGACAAAATTGTGCGATAAGCAGCCATGATTGGTTGAAATACGTCCTTTCGTACCGTTTTATTGGTCAAAAGTAGTATGACGTAGTAAGAGTGTAATAGTCATCATAAGATAACGTATTTAATAAATTAAAGAGAAAGGAAGTTAGAAATAAATATCTCGGAAGGCAAACAACTAACTTAAATATTGAAAAAATGTTATAATAATAATAATAATAATAATAATAATAATAATAATAATAATAACAATAATAATAATAATGATAATACTGTATTATAATTATTATTGCTACTATTATTGTTATTTTAACATTATAGTTTTATTGTACGAATTTGGCTTGTATCACAAAAATTAAAAAAGGAAATTGTTAAATGTTATGTTCTATTTAACGACGCTCGCAACTGCCGAGGTTATATCAGCGTCGCCGGTGTGCCGAAATTTTGTCCCACAGTTCTTTTACATGCCAGTAAATCTACTGACATTAGCCTGTCGCATTTACGCACACTTAAATGCCATCGACCTGGCCAGGGATCGAACCCCAAACCTCGGGCATAGAAGGCCAGCGCTATACTAACTCTGCCAACCAAGCCGACAAGGAAATTATTAAAATATATCTTGAACACATTACCGTTATATTTAATTTCGGTAAAATAACTTCAAATAAATAATCTGATATTATAGAAGTAAATTTAATTATATTATCATGAGCATGTCCACACGGTCTGGCCGCGAAACCAGGTGGTCCGGGTTCGATTCCCGGTCGGGGTAAGTTACCTGGTTGAGGTTTTCTCCGGGGTTTTCCCTCAACCCAATATGAGCAAATGCTGGGTAGCTTTCGGTGTTGGACCCCGGACTCATTTCACCGGCATTATTACCTTCATCTCATTCAGACGCTAAGTAACCTTAGATGTTGATAAAGGTCGTAAAATAACCTACTAAAAATCATGTGCATACTTCCTAACAGACGAATAGGCGAGGGGAAACAGACGGCATGTCAAAAAGCACTGGTTGGTAGTTAATAAAATTTATGTGTACGTATTGCTACATCACGATACTTACTTTCCTCTATATTTGAAAGAAAATTAGGCTCTTGTTTTCAAGCATGCTGTATGCTTAAAGGATTTCAAAAAGCATAAGGTAATAAGTCCAATTGAAGTCTGGAGCACAAATAGATGCACAAGCTAATTTCAGTTACTTCTTATTAGCCAAGACGAAATCAATGCCTCATAAAGACTGTCTGTCAACAGACTTGGAATCTTATCTGATAGTGCAAATTATTGTTGATAACCAGGTGATCCATTTTCGCTAGCCATGACAACAGTGTAAAAGCTACACTTGACTGCTGTGGAGACACTATGAGAGGTGTGTACTGGAATATTTTACCGGTGATTAATTTTACTAAAATCTCAGCCAGGTGAGTTGGAGATTAGCTTCCAAGCTTTCGACGGCTAGCTCTGCCATCTTCTTCAGGCAGAGCTAGCCGTCGAAAGCTTGGAAGCTAATCTCCAACTCACCTGGCTGAGAACCCGAGAAGAGTTATTCTACATCAAACGCCGGGAAAGCCTCAAGTCATACATTTACTAAATTCATTTGTCAGATAATTAGGGTTTTCAAAAGAATGCTATACAATAAATTTCTTATATTTAACGATTTCTCTAAACCACAGGTTGGGTGAGGCAATAACATTGATACGAAAAAGTGATGGAACGGAAATGATAGAGAAACTGGAATAGTGGAAGAAAGTCCACTTAGAACAGGGGAGAGGATGGTATTTTTTAAACTTTTTTCCCATTTGGTGTAAAATATTAATTTTTTTTATGTAGAGAGCTCATAGCTGTAGCAACTCAAACAAATATAAATATTTTGAAAAAAATTATTTGGGGGCCCAAATTTAAAAAAAAATATATATACCCAATGCAGGATTTTACTAAAACCGATATATCTAAACCATTTTTAAATATAGATTCAAACAATTTTTTGCAATGTACTTGCAAAAGCATGCTCTACAATCTGTCTGTAACAGAATTTTGATATTAGTCCCTACGTTTGTAAAATAAACAATTAAAATTTAATAACACTTTTTTTATTTCCTTTTTCTCAAACAAACGCGCATATTTTAAAAATGAAATCTATTAACAAACTTCTGTTGCAGAGAAAAGTTTCCTAATAGTCTAAAGAATGTGTGTTCTAAATTGCATGCATGCATCTTTAATAGTACAGAAATTATATCCATTTTTATCTGGCGATGTAGCAAAAAAATGAAGTTACCGGAAACAACGATAAAGTGGTCGTGTGATTTAAAAATCCATACCGCAGGAAGTTTAAAAATGGCGTCTCAACATCTGATAAGGGCACAAATACCCATAAAATGTTATGCAATGCATTCCACACATATCAAAGAGTATTTTAAAGATTTTTTTTTATTTAATTTACCGGAAACAACAATGAAAGGAGACGTGTGATTTAAAAATGGCGTCTCAACATCCTCTAAGGGCACAAATACCCATAAAATGTTATGCAATGCATTCCACACATACCACAGAGTATTCTAAAGATTTTTTTTTTAATTTACTCATTTTTCACCAAAAAATATCGTCCTCTCCCCTTATAACAGATTTAACCGCTAGAACTCTTGCGGAATCTATTAAATATCGAAACTTAGTTCCACTGGTGATAGAATGTATTGTGAGTATGCAAACAATATGTGAACAAATAAATTACAGAACTTGAAATTTATTTCTACATTCTGACTGTGACAAAAATACCCATCAATTCATCGTATTAGAAAGTTGAGATTCAGTTCAAGGGCATGGAGTTACAGGATAATCGAGAACATTACACAACGCAGAACTCCACGCATTGTATTCCTCCAAGTCCGTAACAGTCCTACGACGTTCGCGGTTTTTATCTGGTGTTGTGAGCGAATTGGCTTCTCCTTTCTCAATGGCGAGTAGTCCTTGTTTTATCACACGCACCGTTCTCTCTGATAAAATGCCTGTGGCAGCCGCTGTTCTCTCTTGTGACTTAGCGACAGGAATACTGAAGTCATCATGATCTGCTTCATTCTTCATAAACTTTAATACATTAGCCACCAGCTCCCGACTTTGATCACTCAGTTTTTTGTTTTTAACTTTGGACATGATCGGTGGAAATTAAAATGACTACCAGTACACAATTTAAAACTCTTTTAGTAATTAGGAAACTAAAGCACTAACTACTACAAGCTAGACTTCTATAACACTATAATAATAATAATAATAATAATAATAATAATAATAATAATAATAATAATAATAATAATAATAATAATAGCAACTATAACTCAGGCAATATTGCAAACACGAACTAATAATAATAATAATAATAATAATAATAATAATAATAATAATAATAATAGCAACTATAACTCTGGCAATATTGCAAACACGAACTAATAATAATAATAATAATAATAATAATAATAATAACAGCAACTACAACCCTGGCAATATTGCAAACACGAACTAATAATAATAATAGTAATAATAATAATAATAATAATAATAATAATAATAATAATAACTCTGGCAATATTGCAAACCCGAACTAATAATAATAATAATAATAATAATAATAATAACTATAACTCTGGCAATATTGCAAACCCGAACCGACTTCCGACACATCTATACTAATAATAAATCTGTAGCCGAAATCTTTCTGGTAATTTTCGATTTTCCAAAAATAATTGGTCCTAACATATATAATTAACCACCCTGAAACCGAAAATCGCTTTTTTGAAATTTTTCTTTGTATGTCTGTATGTTTGTTACCTTTTCACGCGATAATGGCTGAACGGATTTCGATGAAAATTGGAATATAAATTAAGTTCGTTGGAACTTAGATTTTAGGCTATATGGCATTCAAAATACATTATTTAAAAGGGGGGGTTATAAGGGGGCCTGAATTAAATAAATCGAAATATCTCGCTTATTATTGATTTTTGCGAAAAATGTTACATAACAAAAGGTTCTTTAAAAATAATTTCCGATACGTTTTATTCTGTACAAAATTTTGATAGGACTGATATTTAATGACATAAATGAGTTTTAAAATTACAATAACAACGCCATCTAGGCGCTGTACTGAAATAAAAACAAATGACTTCGTCTATAAGGGGCCTTGGACAGCAACAATCGAAAGCTATGAAAGATAGCCTACAGATAATGTTTCTGCGTTTCTATGAAGTAATATCGGAAGCTAAATTAACCGATTTGTATAATTAATTATTAATTCACCATTGGAAAGTGTAGTTTCTCTAGATGGACATAATGCTATAATGTTATCACAGTAACTTCTGAGTGAATCGAGGACAGGTAAGATTAAAATAGATTCTTATGCACAGAAAACTTGATAGGCTATTCTGTATATTCGTTTCCTGTACTTGCTAAACTAATTTTTATGACCAAATGAGTGGTCTCTGGATCAAAATGATCGCATTTTAATTTTTTAATTCAATTTAAATTAAGTAACATAATAAACGATTTATCCTTCTATCAAACAGGAATGTTCCCTGGATCAAATGTTCTATTTTAATTATATAATTAAATAGAGACGTAGATGGGAGGATAATATTAAAATGGATTTGAGGGAGGTGGGGTATGATGATAGAGACTGGATTAATCTTGCACAGGATAGGGACCGATGGCGGGCTTATGTGAGGGCGGCAATGAACCTTCGGGTTCCTTAAAAGCCATTTATAAGTAATTATTACTTTATATTTATTTCTAACGGGTGCAGCGGAGCGCACGGGTACGGCTAGTACATTACTAACAGGAAAACAGTTCTGCTGAAGAGCAAGGCGACCAGAGGTCTTTTGTTTTGCTATATTAGGCCGTGTCTCGAAGCTCAAGTCTATACTACACACTAGTGACTAGCAACTATGGATGCTATGCATAGACATTTCGCTAGCCCGCGCTACGAGCGTGTTAAACTAGCCCCGGCTATCGACTGATTACTTGTACAGGATTCATATCATATCATATAGGCCTATCATATCGCTAACACTGGTTTATGAATACGAAAAACGTTAGTTCGCTGATCATCCACCGGAAACCCGTGCTAAGAATGTCTATGAATACGGCCCTAAGTGACTTGTAAACTACACACTAGGGAGCTTCGGAAGTGTATGCTTGAAACATGGCCTTCTTTATAGGCTATTTTTCTAAAAACCATGACATCACGGTGCTGCACTGAAAAAAGAAGGCAGTGTCCTAATGCAGTTTCATTACAAGTTATGTGGAAAAGATAAGGGCTTAATATATTACAATAATGTTTAAAACATTGTACAGAAGGTACTAACAATGTCAGTGTTATTCTACATTATACATTTATATTATTTCACTTCCAAAGCATTTTCAGATTTCATAACCCCAATTGCTGATAAGGTATCCATGTTTGTTTAGTGAACAAGTCAACAATCAAACAAGCATTTTCGTTTACTAGCTACTACGGTTTTGATTGCTATGCACTATGTAGTTTTGGATCACAACTTCTGACGCCATATCCGGCTATTTAGTCAACAATCTAGTTCAGTTCAGCTGAAAATGTAGCTTCGAGACACGGCCTAAGTACTCAACGCCCTCAAACATGACAAGCGCTTGAATCCCAACTGCCATTCACCGGCAGAGAGAATCTGAGATCTGTACACTATTCATTACCCAGTTAAGTTTCTGATATTTTTTGTATTCGCCTGTAATAATTTTTTCTTCTTTTAGCATCGTTATGCACACGTATGAACTTATCAGGTGACGAGAGCGATGTCTTTTTACAACGGCATAATACACTATTATACAGGGACATCATTTTATTTTTAATAACATTTTTAATATTAACCTGTCTATACCTTTAGAGAACCGGAAACACCGCTTGCTCCCCCCTCCAAGACTGGAGTTCGATGATACTGGCGTAAAACACAAATCACTCTACTAGGTATAGAAAGGAAGAAAAGTAGTTAATCCATTTACGTAAACTAGGAAATATCGCGATTTTGAGTTTGATAATTTTCATTAGGTTTTTCTTTAATCAAAGTACAGTACTGTATTAAGAATAAGTGTTTTTACTCACGAAGTGAGTTATCCATGCGAACGTATTCATTATGCAGTGTATATTATACTGTCTACAGCACATTAGCGTACAATATAGATAAAGAAGTTAAATTGAAAAATAATCATAATATGAATATTTAAACACAATTCTGAAAATGGTGGCCGTTCATTTCGATACAGGCTTCAGTTCTTTTGTGCATATTATCGCACTATAGACTATTGCATCTAATTCCAATTGCCAGTTTCGTCCTTCGTACTGGTAACTCATGTTGAAATAATTCTGTACCTACTCTACGTACTGTAAATTCAATCTTCACTTCTGCCCGACCCGAAAATATAAAATTACTCAGACATGCTATCTACTGTCCGTCCAAGTGGTTATGCCGCAGGATTGTAGAAAGGGAGGAAATCACGTGACAGTTAATTACTTAACGAGGCCCTTTTATTTAAGTTAAATTAAACAGCTGTATAATATTACGTAAACTTTCAATTCCTAACAGAAATTAATGTTTTCAGAAAATAGCTAAGACAGCCCAGCTATTACAGAGGGGCGAGCAGAAGCAGGTGGGGGAAATCGGGATGCGACGTAGGCAAACGGACAGTACCTGTGCGAAAATATGATTCAATATTGAAAGCTCTTTCGTCACTGGAAAACGCGAACATATTTCTGGAACGTACTATACTCAGTAACTCAGTACTGCTTACTATCTGCGGTCTTGGTTCTATGTGGAGTTGGAACTTCCTTAGTAGAAGGGGTGGGAGTGAAGTACATTCAAAAACTCAGGTACAATAAAAATTGAAGTAAAAATAAAATGATGTCCCTGTACATACAGACTAAGATTTCTTCGTGCACAGCTTTTCAGTAGGAATAGATGCCATAGTACATTTCTCCAACAGATAACGAACGAGGAACTGAAAGGAGTGAAAAAAAAAAAAAACAAAACAAAACAAAGAGCAGGAAAGATTGACAGCATATGTGTCGGGGACAGCTCTTTTATACTTTTTATTGCATTTTATTTGTATTTTATTAATGAGTTTCTGGGTGATGAGTGTGACCAATGTGACCAATCACACTTAAAGTCTCCGATCAAAATATCACATATGACCTTACTTAAGGGAGAATTTAAGCACTACTTTTCAGACATCTCTTCAGAAAGTTGGCGATGCAAAGTCAACAGAAATCCTCTCAATAGTGACATCAATTGACTATCAAGAGCCCTTTCAAGAAGAAGCTGAAGGATTGAAGTGCGACACAATAGCTAATTTCAAACATTAGGCATGGATGCATTAAGGTAAATTATCTTCAAACCTGGATTTTTCAACTCTAGCCACCAGCATTTTTCTTCATCACTGCCATTCTATCTTTATAACAATGAAGAGAGAAAAAAGTTATGCAGTGCCTTCAGTATCACCATTTTTGACACATTTATGTTTGCATAAAAAAAAACAAATTATTATATATAAACGTTTTTCTGTATTAATGATGATTTCAGATTCAGATTAAAAAATTGAACTTATTAACTTATGTAAGCGTCTCTTTTTTCTGACATCGAATTTACGCTAACCTCTTAAACACATTAAATTAAATTGATTAAAATGCCAGTTATACTTGTCCTATGTATTTGGGACAAAAGAAGTTTAACCATGAGGAAGAGCGCATAGATTTCAAGATCTTCCAAAGGCAGAGCACGATAATAAAACTTAGAAACAAATGGTTTAAACTGGCTTCTTAAAAACAAGGAATTCATTAATGTTTAGTTTACTAAATTAAAGAGGATGAAATTTCTTATCTGCCTACATACATTTTCAAAACTGCCATTTTTGACATATTTTGGGTATACATGCACCTTGAGAAGGACATACATTTCTCAAGTTTTCTAATATATATTATAAGTAATGCATAATATTTCATACAAAAAGCACTTACTTCCGATGGAAATTAAGATCAAGCATGTACTTCCGCATCACATAAAAATTAGTAGAAGAACGCACCGAACATAACGGGTGTTTTTTATACACCTCGAGGTCATAACAAGCAACTTATACCGTCACGAGTAAATCCCCTAGGCAGTTCAGCTCCTCTTTCACTGCAGGAACAGGTTTCCTAATCTCTTCATTCAATTTTCCGTGTGTGCGTGACAGAGAGAGAGAGAGAGAGAGAGAGAGAGAGAGAGAGAGAGAGACAGACAGACAGACAGAGAGACAGAGAGAGAGAGAGTGTGTATGAGTGTATGTATGTATATATGTATGTAATGTATGTATGTACGATACACGTATGCTCGTGGCAAGAAAATATGACCGACAATGATAATCGAATAGCCCTTCTGACATGTTTGGAAGTAAATTTCACACATTTTTGTGCACTCTTACAACGTTCCTTTCTGCGTTGTGACAAAGTGAATCAAGAGCATTAGGGCTATACACTCAGGGGCGATTGTATAGACCAGCGTTTCTCAAACTTTTCTGAAGTGCGGATCACTTTTTTAAGTCAGAACAGTTCTGCGGACCACCTTACTCTTGTTCCCTTCGAAAGCAAATTTATAATTTTTGTAGCATATTTTAATACCGTATACTTATATTTTAAAAAATAATTAATTAAAATTAATTTAATTCAATTAATTTTAAATTAGTATTAATTAAGTGGCGGCTGGGTAGCTCAGTTGGTAGAGCAACTAGTTACGGACTGAAAGGTCCGGGGTTCGATCCCAGGTGGTGACAGGATTTTTTCTCGTTGCCAAACTTTCAGAACGGCCCCGAGGTTCACTCAGCCTCCTATAAAATTGAGTACCGGGTCCTTCCCGGGGGTAAAAGGCGGTCAGAGCGTGGTGCCGACCACACCACCTCTTTCTAGTGCCGAGGTCATGGAAAGCACGGTGCTCTATCTCCATGCCCCCCAAGTGCCTTCATGGCATGTTACGGGGATACTTTTACCTTTTTTTTCTAACTAATTAAGTTAATTTTATAGAAGAAAATTCATTTTGTTTTTTTTTTTATATAATTCAAGGTATTAGAGTTTGCATAATCTTTAACTAATTAACTAAAAAAATAAATAAATATTGGTACTCGCATTAATGAGATGGATAAGCCTTCCGATTTTTGCTCAGTTGTTTTATGTTTGGATGTATGCTGGTAAGCTTAAGTCGGAGATCGTCATATACTCCAGTCGATTTCGGTACTTTGTTTTTATTAGAGTTAGTGATGAAAACCCTTTCTCACACAGATACGTAGAAGCACACTAAATTATAATCTCTAAAGCACCATTGTACATCTCACTATATTCTCTTTTCACTTGTGATGAGGTCCAGAAATTAACAATACCTTCCGCTTCGAATTTCATTTTAAGTCCGGTGTCATTCGAGAGTTCAATTAACTGTTCTCTTTTACTCTATGAAAGTTTGTTATTTTCAATATCGCAATGAGAGTGATCAGGAATCCATGAAAATTCGTCATATTTACTTCGAAAATAAGTTTAAAATTGTGACTTCAGAGTTGTATTATTGGTGTACGACATATAGTACGATAAGTGACCATTTCAATGTGCAGACTGGGTGTCGGCAAAACTCTTAAGAAAGTCATAAATACATGAAAAGATTCGGTACTTTGGTCCTCTGTTATGAATTCGGGTGGTCCCTGGCTGGGTTATAGGCGCCAGATGAGCTATAGTGTGATGCGCAATTCGTTTGACAGACTTCGAGGACCACAGGTGGTCCGCGGACCATAGTTTGAGAAACGCTGGTATAGACGATTATAAAGGAAAAACATATAAACATAAGTCTTTGAAATATGACATTACTAGGGGGCGGATATTGATGAAAAGTCATCGTCTTATTTTTCACATTAGGACGATGCCTATTAATATAGAAATCCTTTCTATGTTAATATCAACGTAAAACAGCAATTTCTTATATTACATTTCTTTACGTTTTTGAACTAATAGGTCATTTTTACGTTTTTTCGGCATTTTTTAGTTATTTTTAATACTTTGAAGAACTTTTAGATCATTTAGAATGGATTTTACTTTCTTCTTTATCGATAGGTCTGTTAAATCATTTTCTAACCAAATAGGCCACTAGTAATTACCTACTGAATAAGTGAATAACAGTGAAGTTTGAGTTTTATAGTTTGGAACAGACTCTAAAGTCCATCCCTCATTCCACTGAAGGCTTCATGTCACACAACGGAAGTAATATAAAATGCTTGAGAGCAGCGTAGTTTAAGTGAGGACTTTGATCCTACTGTTCTTTTGTTGGAACGAGGCTGTCTTTAGAATTTATGTTTGGAAGGGGGGAAACTTTCACCGTGTCCTGGACAGGACGTTGTGTCCTCAACATGGTTCGGAAGGGATGTCTACTGTAGCAGGCAGTATTTTTAACACAACGATTGCAAGAATGCACGCTGCGCCCACACTCCCTCATCTGGAAGATCTGGTAACAAAAGTGAAGCGTGGAAGGAGGAGGAGACGGAGAATGAAGGCAGTGACATGGACCAACCCTGATTGAAACGTAAACCCCCATTAAAATCTATAGTTTTCCATTAAAACCTTCATTTTGTTGCATGTTCTTTTCCTTTATCTTAGCCAAATTCCAGGAAGTTGCCTCCGCTCTCAGAGATTTGTAGGGCAGTCATTGAAACAAGGTGACTAATTTTGTGTCATTTTTCCATTATTTTATGGGCATTTTAATGATCATTTCAAGTAGATTTTAGGTCATCAACGTCCGCCCCCTAATTATTACTACTACAGTATCTTTCCACGTTATAAGAAATGTAAACTTTACAGATTATATATTATTTGTAAACTATAAGATATTTTCTTTTCTTTCATGTGTGGAATAAACTAATATTTATAGCATAAAATGCAGTACACCGCACACACAAGCTAATATAAATAATTTCGAGGGAAAAATTGTTCCGGAGCCGGGTATCGAACCCGGGACCTTTGGTTTAACGTACCAACGCTCTACCACTGAGCTACCCGGGAACTCTAACCGACACCGATCCAATTTTTCCCTCTATATCCACAGACCTCAAAGTGGGCTGACAACCGTCAAGCAACCAACTTCGAGTGCACACTAACTCCGTGTGACTTAAATTGTGGTTTTCTGTTAACGAACAGTGACGTGTATTATGCAAATCAAGATTTCAGGTATAACTCCCTGTAAAGTTGATTTGAATAATTTCGAGGGAAAAATTGTTCCGGAGCCGGGTATCGAACCCGGGACCTTTGGTTTAACGTACCAACGCGTAGCTCAGTGGTAGAGCGTTGGTACGTTAAACAAAAGGTCCCGGGTTCGATACCCGGCTCCGGAACAATTTTTCCCTCGAAATTATTCAAATCAACTTTACAGGGAGTTATACCTGAAATCTTGATTTGCACAAGCTAATATAGTTTGCAGGAGCAAATTTCACTGCTTAATAGTCGAAGATTCTCAACGCTTTTGGAGAAAACCATGAGGAATGAGAATAGCGCAGGTGAAAGTAAATTAGGAGATCATTACCTTTATGTTGTGTTTAATTGTTCATGTTAAAAAATATCATCGTCAACCTCTATGTACTTTGTAGCTCATGCAGCCAGATGTCGTGTTGTTAATTTGAGCTGGACATTCCTTAGGGCCCATTCAAAATGAAAAGTAAACGCAAACGTAACGAGAACACAAAAGCTTGAGGTCAGGTTATTTAATGGCTCCATTTACAATGAGTTACAATTAAGCCCTGGGCATTAGAGGGGAAGTGAAAGGGTCGGTGAAACTCCCGCTCATGTCCTTTTCGCTTACACAGCCTTATAAACAAACACAGAGTAAGGCATCAGTGGTGGATTTTAGGTAACCAGTGAAAGCCGAAAGTTTGTAAAAACTATGATGCCAGTCTGATACAATCCGTGCCTCCTCATACCGTACCAAAACATTACTGTCTCAGACGGGGAAGGTGGAGTGCGGAGTTAAGGGAGTGACTCAATCAAGTTATCAACACCAAGGTCTGAGTTATCTATACTAATAATAAACCTGTAGCCGAAATTGTTCTGGTAATTTTCGATTTTCCAATAATAATTGGTCCTAATATATATAATTAACCGCCCTGAAACCGAAAATCGCTTTTTTGAAATTTTTGTTTGTCTCTGTCTGTCTGTCTGGATGTTTGTTACCTTTTCAAGCGATAATGGCTGAACCGATTTCGATGAAAATTGGAATATAAATTAAGTTCGTTGTAACTTAGATTTTAGGCTATATGTCATTCAAAATATTTTATTTAAAAGGGGGGTTATAAGGGGGCTTGAATTAAATAAATCGAAATATCTCCCTTATTATTAATTTTCATGAAAAATATTACATAACAAAAGTTTCTTTAAAAATAATTTCCGATAAGTTTTATTCTATGCAAAATTTTGACAGGACCGACATTTAATGAGATAAATGAGTTTCAAAATTACAATAACAACGCCATCAAAGGCGGTGTAATGAAATAAAAAACAAACGACTTCGTCTATAAGGGGCCTTGGACAAAAACAATCGAAAGCTATGAAACATACGGTAGCCTGCAGAGAATGTTTCTGTGTTTGTATGAAGTAATGTCGGAAGCTAAACTAACCGATTTGTATAATTAATTATTAATTCACCATTGCAAAGTATAGTTTCTCTAGATGGACATAATGCTATAATGTTATTACAGTAACTTCTGAGTGAATCGAGGACAGGTAAGATTAAAACAGCTTCTTATGCACAGAAAAGTTGATAGGCTATTCTGTACATTCGTTTCCTGTATTTCCTAAAATAATTTTTATGACCAAATAAGTGGTCTCTGGATCAAAATGATCGCATTTTAATTTTTTTAATACAATTTACATTATGTAATATGATAAACGATATATCCTTCTATCAAACATGAATGTTCCCTGGATCAAATGTCCTATTTTAATTATGTAATTACTTTATATTTATTTCTAACGGGTACAGCGGAGCGCACGGGTACGGCTAGTATAAAAATAAACAATAACGTTAGACGCTAACGCGAAAGTTTGCAAACTCCAAACTTTCATGTTCGCGTTGATGTGATTCCAGAAAAAAAAAAAAAACAATCGCACTGCACAAAAACAAGAGAAGGACGCATCAAAATGAATTCATTTGATGAGAAATTGATCATTTTGTTTGAAAGTCATCGTCGCTTTTGTGACAAAAGACACAAATCATACAAAGATAACTTGTTAAAACAAAATATACAGTATGGTTTGCAAACAGTTCATGAAATGAAATATGACTGTAGGATTTAATTTTTTTATACTGTAATATTACTAATACAGTATCTTTCCACATTATAAGAAATGTAAACTTTACAGATTATATATTATTTGTAAACTATAAGATATTTTCTTTTCTTTCATATGTGAAATAAATTAATATTTATAGCATCAAATATAGTATACCGCACACATAAGCTAATACAATCTGTAGGAACAAATTTCACTGCTTAACAGTCAAAACATCCATTTTCATTTTCTATACTCTTACATTATTTCTCTGTTTTGACGTTAGCGTTATGTTGACTCTGTGAATGATAAGACGAATCTTATGTTCATGTCACACATGATAATTATTATGTCCTCGCATTAATGTTAACGCTTTCACTTTGAATAGAGCCTTAATGTGATCACAAACATTTAAAGAGCGGGTAAGCAATTGCATTGAATTTATAACCATAATTCAATGGAAACATATAGCAAATAACACAAAGTATACACATTAAAACTAAATGATATGTCAATCTTCATTAAACTATGGTATTCACTTAACTTTAACCCTTGCTTTCTCCGTTTTTAATAAATGGCGCTTGGCCCACTATGGCTCTGAACCCTTCATATGCTTGACAGAACCTAAATGTATCACAACTGTAGCTTATAATCGCAGTAGCAACTTCGGTCCAAGGCTCTATAACAAGATAACAGCTAAATTACCAAACATTCAGTTTGCTAATACTCCTTATTTCAAAAAATCAATTGAAAGATTATTGTTTAAGGAGGAAATATAAAGTTTCAATTACTGTAATATCTGTGTTTTTTCCTCTTTTTACATTTTGTTAATTAATTAAGTACTTGTTTTAATATTTTGTGGTATGCACTTGAGCACGTATTCTTTCTGGTGGTGCTAGAGCGATTTTTATGATATATCTTTACTCTAGCAATAACAATTATTATTATTATTATTATTATTATTATTATTATTATTATTATTATTATTATTATTACTGCTACTACTACTACTACTACTACTACTACTACTACTACTACTACTTGGATGAGCTGAGATTGGTGTGTAACGATAGTTAGTATGAAATGCATTATATACAGAGAAAAACTGATAACTGTAAAAAATTACCACAATTAAGTTAGACATTTATGTACAGCACGTATGGCTGGCTGTTCTGCTACCTAGAATAAGAATAATAATAAATAATCCGTGGCGCTACAGCCCACGAAGGGCCAATACCGACCAGCCGGCTGCTGGCCTCACGGCCACATGCCGAAGCAGAGGTGGACGATCATCCAACCAGAATGGAGGTATCGTGTGGTTAGCATGATGAGCCCCCCAGCCGTTATAGCTAGTTTGCGTAACCGGATTTCGCTACCTATCGTAGCTCCCCAAGTGCATCGCGGTGCTGGGTGGGCACCGGTCCCATACACTGGCCGAAATTTCATGAGAAAATTTCTTCTCCCATGAGGACTCGAACCAGCGCGCATTCCGTAACGCTAGTCCCAGGCAGGATTCCTTAGACCACGACGTCACGGCGCAGGACAGAATAAGAATGGGAATAATAATAATAATAATAATAATAATAATAATAATAATAATAATAATAACACCTGAAAGCGATAATCCTAAAAACCACAAGGGGTGAAAGAGTAACTTCGTCACCAGAAGTGATTCCGTTACTCTACTTTATTCTAAGTTGTAAGAGTTACAAGTCCTCTGAGTGTCTTAACATATTACTATGAAGGCTCCATGGCGGACTCATTAATTATAGCTATTTCTCAGTAGAACAAAATAACTTTTGTAAACTTTTCATCTGATATTTTAAGCTAACAGAAAATACGATACGTACAAGTAATTGTCTATTTATATTTAGAATAGGAATTAGTGTCAAATAATCATATCCGTCTGAAGAACAAACTGATTATGTAATGTGGAAGAAGTTTTACTGCGTGCCGCGAGAAAATGAAAATAGTGAAGGTTGTAGCAAGACCTAGGAAAAGAAAAATGAAAACAATACTAAAATAGTGAGTCCATAAGAGTCAACATTCAGCAAACACATTCTCTCCTACAACCCTCAAAATTCTCCCGCCACCCCTTCCGATTGGGAACCATTCTTTTACAGTAGTGCCAATAAAAAGGAAGTGGACACGTTGACTAATCGAAATAGCAGATTTTCCTCTTATGCTATTTATTAGATGTTTGAAGAATCAAGAAGAATAACGAGAACAGAAAAGAGATAATATAGTTTTTTGTTTATTTTCCGTCTTGACTTATTGCGATGTTAGGTTAAAAATATTTTGTTAACACATTTATTTTTCTTATGAACGTTTTCGCCCTATTGTGGGCATCTTCAGACAAAGATATCTGTACCTAAATTGCATAATATATGTTAAAGTACACAAATTAATTAGTTAGAATATATGAATACATTTAAAAATATTTTCTAAAAAGTATACTAAAACACAGCAACAAATTATGTAATAAATATGCATATTTAATGACATATTCTTCATGTTAGCTAGATCGTGAATAAGTTATTGTATTAGATTAAAATATGTAAAGACTCAAATAAATACTTGTTGAAAGATAAGCCTCTTAAATTAAATTTGCATATTTTAACACGGTATGACACAGAAAATATTACATATATAATTTAAAAGTATCTTCAATGTGTTGAAATCAAGGGGAGAAAGATTTATGGGATCCTATTTGACTGTTGTGGAAAAATGGTGTGAATAAAGAAGGACTTAGGATTGGGGACGAAGGTTTTGAGAGTATAACATGGATGTTTGTATAAACTAAATTGACGTCATGATAATCTGTTAAACCATAATGTTTTAAATATGCATTGTTGTAATAGTAATAAAGTCAATTTGTTACGATGGATAATATTAAGTTGTTGTGGTCGATCTCGTATTGCTGTGACGATTCGTTGTATAACAATTAATAGATAGTGGTGTACGATTTGATCATAATGTTGCGGTCGCAAGTAAAATCTTGAGAAATATGTTAACATCATAAGTTAAAAACAATTAAATGGCATCATTGTATAGTAAAATTGTGAACCATTGCTGAAGATGCTATGGACGTGAGATCAGCGAATAGGGATTATAAAGAATGGACACTGAGCGAATTTTCCTGTGTTTTGTTTCTCTGTGCGCCAGCGGTTAGTTCCACTTTCAAGCACTAGAGGTAGTGTAATCGAGCATACGCTAAGATAATAATTGAGAATAGAGTTGAGGTACAGGATCCAAACATCGCCTACCTTATTGCATAATCCAGTAACGCTTTGCTTCAAATAAATTCAAGTTAACAGCTTTACCTTATTTCTCAGTGACAAACTAGTTGTAATAATAATATTTTATATTTCAGATATAATACATTATATTATAAAATAATATAATACATTATAAAATTAAGTATCGAATTGGTTTAATATTTTTTTGGGGTTATTTTACGACGCTGTATCAACATCTAGGTTATTTAGCGTCTGAATGATATGAAGGTGATAATGCCGGTGAAATGAGTCCGGGGTCCAGCACCGAAAGTTACCCAGCATTTGCTCGTATTGGGTTGAGGGAAAACCCCGGAAAAAACCTCAACCAGGTAACTTGCCCCGACCGGGATTCGAACCCGGGCCACCTGGTTTCACAGCCAGACGCGCTGACCGTTACTCCACGGGTGTGGACTGTTTAATATTTGTATAATAATATAATATAGGTATATGGTTTTACTTCTCGTAAGAGTTTTGTTTTTCCAGTTTCAGAGCTATCAAATCATTACATATTTTAATTGTTGTTGGGGTCAACGTCTCAACTCTCATTATAAAGGAACTCTAGAGTCTAGACATTGCAGTTAATGAAGGATTTATTATTTTATGGATCCAATGTATTTTATTTGAGTACATAATGTACCTAGATGTATTAATTGTATGTGTTATATTTCCGCTGTGTCGACTGCTAGCTGGTGTGATGTCAGCGCCAACTCTAGGGAGAAAGCAGAATCTGACGCTTTAGCTGGCTTGAAGGTCATTGAAATCAGTCCGGCTACATCAAAGGTACCGACGCGAAGTGTCCATTCTTTATAATCCCTATTCGCTGGTGAGATGGTTAAATCACGTAATCAATATGTGGTGGAGTCACAATTTTACATTGTGTAGAATCTTCTAAAATGTATTCAAAAAGAGAATAGAAAAGTTTTAATTAAGGATGATGAAATAAACATGAATCATTTTATAAGGTACCATTATTGAAAGTACAATGTTGGCAAAAAAAAAAAAACAAATGCTAGGGAGGTGATTAAAAATTGTAGGATAAATAACCATGATTGGTTGAAACGTCGTTCCGTACCATTTTATTGGTCAAAAGTAGTGTGGCGTAGTAAATATGTAATAGTCTTTATAAAAATTCATTTATTTGCTAATTTTATCTGTTTCATTTCACAGAAAAAAAAGTACAAATTTCCATATACCGTACTTTTTAAATTCTTTATGTCTAGGTAGTTCTTATAGGCTATATCAAAGTATTAGTACGGTGCGTCTACGCCATCACGCCCGCGACGACCGACCGGCCGCGCGCCCGGGAGGAGGCAGCCCCTCCGCCGTCGAGATGGCAAGCGCGCTCGCACAACTTAACTCTTTAAAACTTACAATGAAGCTTCATGCACAATATCTGGTTCTCTTATGATCATTATCATTCTGTGATATCGTGTGGCCATGCAGATGAAATCAAGCCTCACCAGAAAAAAAAATCGCTCGGGAATATTTTTTATTTTATTGGGTTATTTTACGACCCTGTATCAACATCTAGGTTATTTAGCGTCTGAAGGATATGAAAGTGATAATGCCGGTGAAATGAGTCCGGGGTCCAACACCGAAAGTTACCCAGCATTTGCTCGTATTGGGTTGAGGGAAAACCCCGGAAAAAACCTCAACCAGATAACTTGCCCCGAACGGGATTCGAACCCGGGCCACCTGGTTTCGCGACCAGACACGCTGACCGTTACTCCCGATCGATCGGGAATAAAGTTCTTCATTATTTACCTTTTCTAACACCTAGTTACAAAAATTAAGCCTGCGATTGTAATCTTGAGGCTGTAATTCATGACATGACGGAATTCTATATGGTTTTAATTTAAATAATTTATTGCCACTCCCGTAGATGCCATCCTCCCTGTCTGCTGTGCTAAACGTCTCAGAGACTTGATAGTCTATGCTCTAATGCCGCACCAATTATTTCATCCAGTCCTTCCTCCGTAAGAACACGGCGCTTTTGTCATCTTTTTTATTACAGAACCTGTTTCATTGAATCTATTAAATAACTTCAATATTGCTCTAGGAATTTTTATAAAGACTATTACACTTTAAGTAATTGATTAACTAGCGGACTTACTCGTGTTAAGTATGTAAGTCTGTGCGGCTTACAGCTGTTTCGGTGCTTCATCACACCATCCTCAGAGTCTACTAGATCTCGGCGTCATCTCGAACTTCTCTGCCTGTTATGTGAGTGCGTTTGATTGTTGAAAGGTATTGAAAAGTGGAGTCAAATAGTGTGTGTGTACTGAAATTGATCTGTGTGTTGAGAATTTGATCGGGACGTGTTTTAATGTGTTTGTATATTTCTTATAGTTCTAGTGTGTTCAGTTTTTGGTTCTTGAGTTGTATGTGTAGGATTTCCATTTCCGCATTTATGTTATTGTATGTATGGTTAGCATTGGTTATGTGATCGGCGTATGTAAATGTATTGTGTCCTCTGGTTATTGCTTTAATGTGTTCTTTGTAGAGTGTTTGGAATGATCTGCCTGTCTGTCCAATGTAGAACTTTTCGCAACTATTACATGTGAGTTTGTATACACCTGTGTGGTCGTATTTGTTTGTTTGTGTTTTTTGTGTGTTGAGATATCTTTGTAGTGAGTTTTCTGTTCTGTATGCTATGTTGTATTTCTTCTTTCTGAATGAAGATGCATACACGTTGTCCCAGCGGGAGAAGCGAGGCACCCCACCGGGCATGCGGCCGATCGGTCGTCGCGGACATGATGGTGAAGACGCACTGTAGTTGATAATAAAAATATAATAACTAATCATTGAAGAAATAGTTAACGGATTCGTTTCCCATATCATGATAATTAGGGCTAGGATTTTGATGAAATTGCATCTTTTTTCTAGTAAGCCAGAAATATTGCTTACTTACTTACAAATGGCTTTTAAGGAACCCGAAGGTTCATAGCCGCCCTCACATAAGCCCGCCATCGGTCCCTATCCTGTGCAAGATTAATCCAGTCTCTATCATCATATCCCACCTCCCTCAAATCCACTTTAATATTATCCTCCCATCTACGTCTCGGCCTCCCCTCCGATCTCCCAACTAACACTCTATATGCATTTCTGGATTCGCCCATACGTGCTACATGCCCTTCCCATCTCAAACGTCTGGATTTAATGTTCCTAATTATGTCAGGTGAAGAATACAATGCGTGCAGTTCTGCGTTGTGTAACTTTCTCCATTCTCCTGTAACTCCATCCCGCTTAGCCCCAAATATTTTCCTAAGCACCTTATTCTCAAACACCCTTAACCTATGTTCCTCTCTCAGAGTGAGAGTCCAAGTTTCACAACCATACAGAAGAACCGGAAAATATAACTGTTTTATAAATTCTAACTTTCAGATTTTTTGACAGCAGACTAGATGATAAAAGCTCCTCAACCGAATAATAACACGCATTTCCCATATTTATTCTGCGTTTAATTTCCTCCCGAGTGTCATTTATATTTGTTACTGTTGCTCCAAGATATTTGAATTTTTCCACCTCTTCGAAGGATAAACCTCCAATTTTTATATTTCCATTTCGTACAATATTCTGGTCACGAGACATAATCATATACTTTGTCTTTTCGGGATTTACTTCCAAACCGATCGCTTTACTTGCTTCAAGTAAAATTTCCGTGTTTTCCCTAATCGTTTGTGGATTTTCTCCTAACATATTCACGTCATCCGCATAGACAAGAAGCTGATGTAACCCGTTCAATTCCAAACCCTGCCTGTTATCCTGAACTTTCCTAATGGCATATTCTAAAGCGAAGTTAAAAAGTAAAGGTGATAGTGCATCTCCCTGCTTTAGCCCGCAGTGAATTGGAAAAGCATCAGATAGAAACTGACCTATATGGACTCTGCTGTATGTTTCACTGAGACACGTTGCAGAAACATTGCTGCTTTAGTATATATATGTTAAGTGATAAACTGAGTGTTTTAAGACATATTTGTTAGGGCATTTTTTTTTGCATTTTTTGCCTGTTTCAACTCATATGAGCATCTTTTGTCTTATTCGGACATTTTTAGGCATTTTCATTTAATTTTGGCCGTAAATCCCTATTATTAATGTAAAATGTTTATTTTCTCTGATATATTCTTTACATATTTTGTCCATTAATACCCATTATTTTGTATAATATTTTAATCGTTTTTCTACACAAATATTGCCATTTTAACGTAGTACACCCCATGTAATGGATCAGTCCAACCACCCCTTCAATATACTCCTCTATACCTGCTAATTCCGGATAAGAGTGACCTTGTGGTAGACTACATGGAAACTAAAAGTAAAGTAAATACATGGCGCTACAGCCCATGAAGGGCCAAGACCGACCAGCCGATTGCTGACCTCACGTCCACATGCCGAAGCAGAGGTAAACAATCATACATGAAAACTACATCAGGTAAAATAATTAATTAAAGTGTACTACTTAGAAAAAAAATATGTAAAATTTAATGTAATTACTAGTCTAAATATTAAGTAGTACAAAACCTCTTTTCCTACTAAGCCAATTATGTAAGATCATTTTTAGGGCATTTTAAGGGTTTTTCTCTTTAGATTTTTAGGTCATAAATGCATTGCTTTTAGGACATTTTTTCATGATTTATGAATCATCAAAATCCTAGCCCTAATGATAATAATGCATGCTGAACTGGCAGAATTATCCTAACCTTTGGTGTAATACCGCCAAATACATTTTTCTAAATATTAATTTAAAACTATTTCCAGAGACAAATATATTAATTTGCTCTGAATTACTTCCCGCGCAAAATGCAGCCGCCAGGATTTTCAATTTGTATAAATATGATATGATACTGCATTTTTCGTTAAGGTATTGGCTTGGCTTCTGGAGGGATAGACCCGAAACACATCTATAAACTTAGGCACGCTTTGGCCCATTATAGGTATATATATATATATATATATATATATATATATATATATATATATATATATATTATATACGATATTGTCCAAGTCCGATAAGTGAACTGGATAGTATTCGTGAATCCGACGCTGCCAGATGGGCCATCCTGTTTCAGCCCCTGATAGAGTCAGATCCAGTCCGTGTACGAGTAGTCTGATGAGCCCCAGGAGCCCGGAGCGCTTCCTATATCGGCTTCGGAGATCCGTACTTCCCCGAATACTTCACTACAACTTATTTTTACTATTGTAGATGATAGATGAAATGAGGGTGAGGTGGAGAATGTTGGTGGAATCACAGTCTACTATATAAAGTCACGAAGCTTGGGATGATTTTTTGCAGTTCTCGCGATAGTTGCTAGCCGCATGGAGCGCTGTGAGTACTTGGAACAATAGACTGTGCCACAGACATCGTGATCTAATACAGGCCGTAAGGCAGACCATGTAACTCGCTTAACCCGATCATGAAGGGCGGTGTTTCAACCATATAAATTAGTTGGAATGATAAACAGTAACATATGTTTCTCTAAAATGTAGTGTAATTCCATTAATAAAATTTAAAACAATGATGAGACACTTCAGACACAGTTCACTTGCGAGTTAAGGTGTAATATTATTTATGGTGTGAAAATTACGTTGTTCGTATGTCTAATACCTGCCTTTATTTCGATTAAATATTGCGAAATTCTTGTACATTCATTTATGCACGATTCAATAATTTTCAATTGCACCGCATGAATATTTAGATATGATGAAATTATAGGTTATGTTTACTGTACCAGTTGCCCCTTTCTGTCTAAATTTAGTGCTCTCCAATGCCTTGCCATTCATATGGAAATATTATAGGTTATGTTTACTAACTTATATTCCTAAATTCGCAATTATATATTATAATTAAGCATAATGTCATGTATGATACCCCGCACATTCAGTTTGTCTGTATTTTAATACTACAATTATTGTATTTATCTACTACTTAAGATACGAAGTAACACAATTGTACGTACATTAATTTCATAAGAGTGGTATGATAAATTATTTGTCTTTATCAATTAAGGTAGATGTGCTAAATTGAAATCACAATATAAATTCTTTTTTATTAAACCTCAAAATAGCTTCCATTCTAAACTTGAAATGTTGACGCGAACAGATTATGTTAGCATGTAAAATTCTCTTCACATTAAAATAACACCGTTTTGTAATTATTTCTGCAGCATATTATGCAACAAGGAGTAAACGGAACTTATGGACACATTACACTAAATAAAGCTTAGCAATGATACGCAATAAAGTTATAATATAATATTTCACTGAGCTCCATACACTGAAATGGAAAACCCGAACAAACATTACGGCCTGGTATAGATCGAAAAGGCATTGACTGTGCCGTATTTCGCATTTTTGTGAGAAGCTATGTAAACTGTGAAATGTTTGTTATCGGTTGTAATAAGTGTAAATGGCTAAAATGCAATAATTTGAATAATAATATGGGACAACGAGACGTTTGTAGTACTATAAATTGTGAGAAAAAAGGTTAGAGTTATCCTTCTTTCGAAAGATTCAGGAAGGTGAGTTTATAGAATATAATATATATTTTATGAAAATAATATATAAACCTTATGTATTTCATATTTCAATAGTGGAAGGAAGTTGTTAATTTTTTTCAAAAGAACATGATATCGCAAGTACAATACATTTTATCGTCTGCTAGGGAAAGAGTCTGTGATGAGGCGATAGTAGCGATCCTGGTGGTGAGCAACTATCTATGTTTGCATATTTAGTAAGTATTGAGCTTCGTGACTGTATATATTAGACTGTGATGGAAAGATAAAACTCTCTTCTTTTGCTTTGTCCATGGCAAATTCCATCACGACCTGGTCGGGGATTGAAGCCAGTCCGCCTGGATGAAAGTCCACTGCTGTAATAGCTTTCGTTAAGGTATAGTCATTCCCCCACCTACTTCTCTTAGTAGTCTCGCGTTACGTCACAATGCCCGAAGCAAGGAAGAAAGAGGACAGAAAACGGGCAGTCTACACCTGCCCGGCCATGAACAGCAAGGCGTGTGATGCAGATACCGACATGGACATGGATCTCATTCAGACCACGGTAAATAGCAAAATCATATTAATAAACATTATACGCATATAATTTTGTGTGCAAAAATTCGCATTATGAAATATACATTAGGCTGTAGAAAAGAACGAGATACGCTATAATTTACAAGAAAGAAAATGTGTACCGGTACTGACTGATGAGCACATAGACCCTGGGGTGTCGAAGTCGACAGCTCCTCATAAATAGTACCCTACATTTCCAAAAAATCTTGATGTCAAATTTAACGACTATGCTTGAAACCAAGCAGAAAAAAACACACACAATACATATTTTGTATTATAGTTAATAAAACAGAACTCAAAAAAACAGAGACGAATGAGGGCGAATAGAAGTGACTATTAGGTTACACAATGTAAATATTTACAAAAAACACCTAAGACCATTGGTAGTCCATAGCAGACTATCGTATCAGTGACAGACAGGTTTGGAGTAATAAAAATAGTGACGGATAAGTCCTTACAAGTTGTGACAAGCAGTTTATTGTGCGCCAAATCCAAAACGAGTACACCTACTCCGAAAGTGACAGTAGAACTTTGAGAATCGTGGCGTGATTTCAGGAAGTACGGTGTGTTCTTTTTAACAGCAGCTTATGAATTTACTTCCGTCGGTGAAGGTCACTTTATCCACAATAGTATTAATTTCGTACTGATGGTAGAAATCAAGGCTTTTTCTTGCTGCTATCATTAACACAGCTGTTTTTTCGAGGCAATCGACACTGATAAGTGATAATGATAATCCTCTCGTCACCACACGTAACTAATACCTTCGCGATATCTTAGATTATCAAGATCTGAGTCCGCCTTAGGAGCATTAGTTTTCGGATTTGCTCAAAAAGACTACTTTTAAGAATAAGAATGTTTTATTTTCATTTATTTTCAAGGTAGATTAGGTTAGGTTAGGTCTTACGTAAGTTTTTGGTTTTTATTTTTTCCGTAAGTCGCTTTCTTCCGTTTATTTATTTTAAAATGGCCGCGAAAATATAACTTCAAATTTTGTTATAGTGAAAACAATATATGTTCAAGATTATTAAACTTTTCTTTAAGAAGTCAGTTAACATTTGATGATTTCAAGGCTGTTGTTAAAATATTTGAAATCAAAGGACATGTCAATGTTGATAACTATATGATGACAAGCGAGCTACATATGTACCTTGTCTTCCATATCTCAGTGAAAAATATGGCATTTCGCTTTACAACTGGAATGTTACAGGCTTACTATTTGGAGCGAGGGGTTGTTTACCAAAATTTACATGTAATATCCTTATATCCTTTAAAATTCCCTTTTATGAGATTCGGAAGATTGTAATGGAAATTCTGAAGGCCTCTCTTCAAATTCTACACTATCATCTACATGTTAACACGTAAATCTTCGTTTTAATGTACAAATAGAATCATTATTTTGCTCGTTTCATTTCCCTTTATCTCTTATGTTTGTTAATTCCGGATCCCAGTGGCCAACCTCAATTGAGGACGGATGATTTGCAATAAATCTTAGTAGTTAACTAGAGAATAATTCGCTGCAAGTTACTATGAAGACACTGACGTAGAAAATGTTTTAATTTTTTATCCAATGTTCACCATAAAAATATAAATAACATTAATTAGAAAAGTTGTAAGCTATTTGTTTAATAACCTTGGTTTCAATGTGTGAGTGGAGAGAGTATCGTCTCTAAGGAAACAAAAAATGGACAGATGTAAGGAATCGATGTACCAAGGACTTATTACAAGTTGTAAATTTCACCTTCCAAGCCAGAAGTTTTTTTATTCAAAAATGATGTAAAATTGTTAAGAAAAGAGAAATTAGTAAAGAAGTTTGAATACACAATTGAAGTAACGTACTTGTAACCAAAATAAAACTTGTAGGCCTATCTGTATAACCTCATGGTATAGTAAATAAAATAACTTAAAATAGCAATTTCTAATGATTTTTATTAAACCGGTCAATTTTTTTAAAGAGATCTGGCAACCCTAAGGTAGATTAATTCCCTACTTTATTTTCAATTTTGGGTTCAAATAAGTAGTAGTAGTATATATTACTTTAATGTACCGAAGTACATATGATATTTCCATGCAGATATTCTGCGTCTGGTCATCATACGATATAATATATAATATATATCATATGCGTAAATCACTTCGTGATTTAAGACGGCGCTTATTCCGTCCGATCCCGGCCAATTAGTCACTCATAACGAGTGCACCTCAGCACACGTGTGGACTTCAGTCCTACGTTCATAGACATCTGGTGTAGCTGAGTGGATAAAGCAACAGCACGTAGAGCTGAAAACCCGGGTTCAAATCCCGGCGCCGGAGAGAATTTTTCTCCGTTCCATTACTCTTTCATCGTAAGTAGTAGTAGGCCCTATTGTAAGAATAATTTCTTCGCTCACTTCTGGTACCTTTTCTTAACCTCTTCTATGCTATCCTATATATTGAGCTATGATGACATGATCTTTTAATTAAGCTATGATGACATAATCACTTAAATGATAGTAATAACTGATAATGAAGTAATGACAAAACGAGGTTGGCAAACTGAAATACTCTGTGTACGTCTCTCTCTTTCTATGTATGTAGGTATGTATTTAACAACGCTTTCAACTGCAGAATTTAATCAATGTCCAAGTCCAAAATGAACGAGAAATAGCCGACAAATTTTGCAAGCCCTCTACCAAGAACAGGGTTCTTTATGCCGTAAATCTACGTACGTACATCAGATCTAAAGCTTTACTTCCCTCCCAAAGGAAGCCATGTTAAGGATATTATCGCCAAAATCCATTGCTCTCGGCAGAGTTTGAACCCGCGAACCTCGCATCTAACGATAAATGTCAGACCTCAGAGGAGAACACGGATGTTTCTTTTGTTATTTAACGACTCTGTATCAACTACTAGGTCATTTAAGAATGGAATTGGTGATAACGAGATGGTATTTGGAGAGGTGATGCCGAGGATACGCTATAGTCCACGTGACATTCACCTTACGTAGGGGAAAACCTTGGAAAAACCCAACGCAGGAATCGAACCCACGTCCGAGCGCGGCTCCGAATCAGGAGGCAAACGCGCACGTATGCATATTTCATTTTGTGAAATCAGTCTGTTATCCGTTTCAATTCCGAGCTCCTTAATAGGGCCTACTTGATATACACGAATCTTCTGAAATTCGAAGAAATAATCGCTTCTAATGCTTCACTACAATATTCAGTAATAGCTTACAATTTTAGTTATATTAACAACAGGAAATCCTGACCACAACAATACTACCTTACGTAATTTTGTTACCCAAATTGTTTGAGCATTGCATAACAGTGACAATTACAATTACAATTTCTTATGCAGCACGGACTATAATATGAATATTCAATGTCTGAATACTGTGCAAAATTATCGACATGTGCATTTTTCCTCAAAATTTATTTTCCGTAATGTATGGAACGCACGTAAGGAGGGATGTTGTTATATTACATGTATAAATCCCTACGATCAATTGATCTGAAAAATAAAATGAAGGACCTTTAGGGGGCATAAGATCATCACTATATACAGTATTGTCGTCTTAAAAGGGTCTAGGACTGGATAGAGTCATTGTCCCTGCCATGTGACGAATTTATTCGTACTTCTACCTCGGAAGAGACATTAAAACAACTACGGAGTAATCTTTGAGGAAATCATCGCAAATCTGTGAAATCCTTTTCATCTTATAAATTACTACAAGACAACTTGTAGGTCTATATTTGATCTTCCTACAAAAAGACAAGATATAACTACCACCCTACTCCTCAGAATATTTTGATTCTGTATTGCCACTGACTATATTCCTCTGAGCTAGAGAGCAGTAACGATGTTCATCCCGAAATTTGATAAGAATGATTACGTCTTGGCCTAATATCTTCATTTAACGACGCTGGATCAACTACTAGGTTACTTAGCGTGATATTAATTCGTTCATAGTCTTCTCGCCGCCAGAATATGCCATTAGGAAAGTTCAGGATAACAGAGAGGGTTTGGAATTGTCAATGCGGATGACGTGAATATGTTAGGAGAAAATCCACAAACGAATACGGAAAACACGGAAATTTTACTTGAAGCAAGTAAAGCGATAGGTTCGGAAGTAAATCCCGAAAAGACAAAGTATATGGTTATGTGTCCTGACCAGAATATTGTACGAAATTGAAATATAAAAATTGGAGATTTATCCTTCGAAGAGGTGGAAAAAATTAAACGCAGAATAAATATGGGAAATGCGTGTTATTATTCGGTTGAGAAGCTTTTGTCATCTAGTCTACTGTCAAAAAATCTTAAAATTAGAATTTATAAAACAGTTATATTACCGGTTGTTCTGTATGGTTGTGAAATTTGGGCTCTCACTTTGAGAGAGGAATAGAGATTAAGGGTATTTCAAAATAAGGTGCTTAGGAAAATATTTGGGGCTAAGACGGATGAAGTTACAGGAGAATGGAGAAAGTTACACAACACAGAACTGCATGCATTGTATTCTTCACCTGACATAATTAAAACATTAAATCCAGACGTTTGAGATGGGAAGGGCATGTAGCACGTATGGGCGAATCCAGAAATGCATACAGAGTGTTAGTTGGGAAGCCGGAGGGAAAAATACCTTTAGGAAGGCCGAGACGTAGATAGGAACATAATATTCAAATTGATTTGAAGGAAGTGGGATATGATGATAGAGACTGTATTAATCTTGCACAGGATAGGGACCGATGGCGGGCTTATGTGAGGGCGGAAATGATCCTGCGGGTTCCTTAAAAGCCATTTGTAAGTAAGTAAGTAGTATTCTGCACAAGGGCAGGTCTTTCACCACATATGATCCATATATCTTTAGGCGATGCACTACTGACATTTCTAAAATCCACAATTTTTTAGCTAGTAATCAGCAATATATGCAATGGAGGGGAAAAGGAACTGGCCATCCTACCCCATTATCTCCTGGTCTAGTTGCCTCATAAATGGTGCTTTTTGATATCACTTGTGAGGTTCAGACTTGTGTTCGGACAGTTGACTAAACGAACAAAAAAAGTTTAAGTTTTTACTGAATATGCATATCAATATCATAATCACACATTGTAAATTTCAATCTTTTCTAATAAACACTTAAAAAAATGAACTTATTTTGTTTTCTTTTCCTTTAATTTTCTTAGTGAAAATCCTATTTATAAAAACAAAAATATTTCCTTCTTAAAGGTAACACTGCATAATGTGCAATGGAGCATTAGTAATGCGCTACTATAATTTGTTCATTTATAAAAAAATATATAATTCCTTTAATGTTCAAACATTAATGAAAAAATAATATTGCTTTAGCAATGAAACAATGCTGAATACAGCCAATGAAATGCACCATTTCACAACAGATATATTAATGAATAAGTATGCCCACTTTCATCACTCTAGTTTTAACTACCGAGAAATAAAATTGATATTTACCATTGAAAACGTAGAAAATTTCTTCTTTGAGATGATTAAAGTTTTGGTTACATATAACTCGAACATTAACATAACTTCTACAAACTTATATTTCAAATTCAAATTTTCAAATTTCAAATTTATATACAATTATATAAAGTATACTTATAACTGAGGGGTCAGAAGCAAAGGGGCATAAATGCAATTTTGTAATTTTAGAGAAAATGTGATTGAAAGTTATTAAGCTACCGACATCGAAGAGTCGTAACAATCTATCCGCATCTGGGAGGTGTCCTTTAATGGGAGGAAGGCTCACCAATCTAACAGTGAATTATATGCATTATGTATCCCTTCACGCTTTAAATGAAATGTATTACTGTAGTTTAATTCTAAATAAGTATACTAAAGTAATTCTTTGCAACTTTGAACTACAGTACATAAGACCGAAAAACGAAAATACATTACTGTGCCATTCTAGGTCGACAGTTATGCAGTACTGTAATTTACAGTTTTCAACTCAACCTTTACGTTCAGGTGCCATGTCTCTCGAAACAGAACAACTGATTGAAGTGAAGAGAATAATCCTACTAATCCTATCATGTGTCCGAATACAATTTCACGATCGCGGAAACCTTGGACTCATCAGACAGGTTAAATTTTATGACTTTGTCTATCCACCCGCTTCCAGCTAACAAGGAGTAGCCAGCTGGGCTAGTGGTAGCCAATGAGACCATAATTGTCTTCTTTTCATGTTAAGGAATTTCTGTACAGTTCTCAAAACTAAATTTTCCATTTTTGTAACAATTAGGTCTTAGATCCAAGTTCTGTCCGCAGTCAGGAGATAAAGCAAGCTTTAGGACTGTGAAACAGCTGTCCGTGTCCGTAAATGAGAGTTAAATTTATCATTATCTCCATATTATTTCAGTTGGGACATAAAAATCTGTCCGTATATGAGAAGTGTCCGTATCTTGGGGGTGTCCGTAAGAAGAGGTTTCACTATATTCCATGAGGTTTTAATTTTAAATGTTAATGTGTGATGTGATTAAAATATATATCCCTTAGCAACTAAAATTTTATATGCTTTAGTTTACCCAGGATGCACTTCGCTTCTGATCTCTACAATTAACATATTGAGAAAAAATTTTCACAAAAATACTCCTCATAAAACCGTATATTTTTGGCGCGAAAATAAAAACATGATAAAATTTGTCAAAATTCGACTTTTTCAGTAGCATATTAATGTCGTCTATCGTCTGACAAGCGAAACAGTATTTGGCAAGGTGACGTCGATGACTTGCCATGTATTATCTGACATTCTCTTAGAGCTGAGGAAACTGTTCTATCGTCTACAAATGCAGGCCTACAAATATATATCATTATTGTAATTTAAACATTTCCATATAGACTGCAATGGCACAAATCTTGCTTATTAAAATTACTGCGTAATTTTCACGTTTTGAGGTGAGATAAAGAATAATGTCGATAATGTTGATATACGTGACTGAAGTATTGCAAGCACACGAAAACAATGTGTTTACGTTGGAATGTCGTATATGTTCAAAAGTCACGTGATTAACGAGAAGCCATGTGTGACAAAATGCCAAGATAAGCAAATAACTGCTTAGCCAACGAAGTTTACACTCGTTCAAGTGTACTACTGTCAATATTGTCGCATTCTGAATCATACCACGAGTACCTACCAATAATTTTATGGAAATCACGACTATAATGAAGTGATAATTGAAAACCTCCACGGAATGAGGCTATAACCAACAAAGCTGTAATTCGAGCTTCAGGAGAAAGGAAAATAATGCCAGGGTTATATTTCATTAGGTCTATATTTACCAGTGGCGAAGCTAAGATGTAAATACTGAGTAGGCTGAAACAATTTGCTTACTTCATATCTTTTTATACAGCAGATGTTTCTCAGCTTTTTTTTTATCAAATTTTTAGTGACACAGATCTCACAAGAAGATGATGACCACTCATTTTCACCCACCCCCATAGAATACAGGCATAACAATAATCACTTATTTGACTCGGAGCACCCTGTTAGCCAAAGATATTTCTTATACTAGAAAAATGAAAATTTTTACTTATTTATTTATTTTTTTTTTCCATCCGATATTTTAATATGTAAATGTGGTTTCGATCTCCTATCTTTGCAAGCACATTTTGTTTCATACGTCCAATAATAATCTATACTAATAATAAATCTGTAGACGAAATTTTTCTGGTAATTTTCGATTTTCCAAAAATAATTGGTCCTAACATATATAATTAACCACCCTGAAACCGAAAATCGCTTTTTTTGAAATTTTTGTTTGTATGTCTGTCTGTCTGTCTGGATGTTTGTTACCTTTTCACGCGATAATGGCTGAACCGATTTCGATGAAAATTGGAATGTAAATTAAGTTCGTTGGAACTTAGATTTTAGGCTATATGGCATTCAGAATACATTATTTAAAAGCGGGGGGTTATAAGGGGGGCCTGAATTAAATAAATCGAAATATCTCGTTTATTATTGATTTTTGTGAAAAATGTTACATAACAAAAATTTCTTTAAAAATCATTTCCGATAAGTTTTATTCTTTGAAACATTTTGATAGGACTGATATTTAATGAGTTAAATGAGTTTTAAAATTAAAATAACTGCCATCTAAGGCAGTGTAATGAAATAAAGAACAAATGACTTCGTCTATAAGGGGCATTGGTCAACAACAATCGAAAGCTATGAATCATAGCCTACAGAGAATGTTTCTGTGTTTGTATGAAGTAATATCGGAAGCTAAATTAACCGATTTGTGTAATTAATTATTATTTCACCATTGGAAAGTGTAGTTTCTCTATATGGACATAATGCTATAATGTTATTACAGTAACGTCTGAATGAATTGAGGACAGGTAAGATTAAAATAGCTTGTTATGCACAGGAAACTTGATAGGCTATTCTGTATATTCGTTTCCTGTAATTTCTTAAAATAATGTTTATCTCAGAGAATTGACGAACAACGAGAGTGTATTCATTTAGTATGCAGTAATAATATATTAGCTTAACATTCCATTATTTTATAATTCAAATTTTAACTATGCTCAATTGAATCGTGTTAAAATACATAAAATACATATGCATTAAATGCAATGCAAAAAAATTGGGCAATGAGCCAAGCATATTATGTTGCGCTGTTGTAAAATAAAATTTGTTCCTCCTGAGATTCAAGAGCCCCCACAACAAATTAAAAATTTACTTATGGGAGTACATCCATTATCAACACACTTTTTATATAATATAATATAATATAATATAATATAATATAATATAATATAATATAATATAATATAATATAATTTAAGTTATTTGAAGGGTTCAGAACCATAGTGGGCCAAGCGCCATTTACTGAATACGTAGAAAACAAGGATTAAAATTAAGTTGTTATCATAATTCAATGGAAACATATAGCAAGTAATATAAAGTATACACATTAAATCTAAATGATGTCACTGTTCATTAAACTATGGTTGCATGTAATAAAAATTAAGAAACATGTTAAAGGAATTGTCATTGCACCAAATGAGTGGTCTCTGGACCAAAATGATCGCATTTTAATTATTTAAATACAATTTAAATTAAGTAACATATTAAACGATTTATCCTTCTATCAAACACGAATGTTCCCTGGGTCAAATGTCCTATTTTAATTATGTAATTACTTTATAATTATTTCTAACGGGTGCAGCGGAGCGCACGGGTACGGCTAGTAAGAAATAAGAATAAATCAAGGACTCAGTCAAGGTTGTAGCCTATCACCTAGTCTCTTCAACATATATCTAGATGACTTAATTAAAGAATGGAAAATGGAGGTAAATCCAGGCATAAAGATTAGTAAAGATACATTTTTAAATGTTCTAATGTTTGCCTATGATGTAACATTAATACAAGACAGTGAAGAAAAATTGCTATATGCCATTCACAAACTACACCTACTAGGAAAAGAAAATTACAATTTGAGCATATCAACTCATAAAACTAAAGTAATGGCCCACAGTGGTAAATTTCCAATTCGTACAAAAATAATAGTTGGTAATAAGTCCATAGAACAAGTATCTCATTTTGATTATTTAGGTTGTAATATAACTTATGATGTAGACAGAGATATTGACAACAAAATAAGCAAATTCCAGTGGATATGCGGAACAATAAACAGAACACTAAAAAATAAAACTAGAAAAGAAACAAAACTAAAGTTCTATAAAACTATGGCAGTACCCATGTTGACATATGGAAGCAAATCATGGATAATTAAAGAACGAGATAAAAGTAAATTACAGGCTGCAGAGATGAGATTTCTTCGCAGAGTAAAGAGATGTACAAGAAGGGATCTGATAAGCAATGAGGATATCCGTAAGGAATTAAATATATACAACATAATCGAAAAAGTTTAAGATTATAAAGAAAAGTGGAAAGAACACCTGTCTCAAATGGATAACGAAAGAATTCCAGCACTGATACAACAATACCAACCTAAAGGCAAAAGAGATGTCTGACGTCCTAGGAAGAGGTGGAACTGAATAAAATGTGAAGACAGAACAGGCACTAAGCCTAAACCATGAAGTGAAGATGATGATGAACTTGAAAACGGTTTCCCCCTGTAATTCTAGAAATAATAACCTCAATGTTTTCTCAGTATCAGTCATTTTGCACAAAATATATATGTATAACATATACACACGCATGCACTTTTGATTAAACTAACATACAACAACACACCAATACATATAACGTGATGATGTATTATTGTGATGGAAGGTTAGTCTCTGTTCGCATGGAGATGTGAATCGATACCCCTCTCCAGTCCCCCCCTCAAGTGTGATAGTCAAGATCGTAGCCATGCCTTTAGAGGCTTTCTGCCTCAAGCCTCGCACTGAACTCTACATACTGGAATGACTTAAGAGTTTTGCCACTGATATTTACTATCATAATCATTTGACTAATCAAGGATACAAGTTTATTCAGCTATTGAATGCAATAATTTATTGTTATAAGCAAATTATTTAAAATTACTTTTTCCACCTACATCACATATTTCAAGAATCTGATGTTACATCATTTTTCCGGGCAAGTCTTCATTTATGGCACGACAAATTTGTATAAAACGTTGCACCACTTAAAATTAATTATAAATAGATGTGGTACATTTTAGCAATAACGATAACAGCGAAATCTACCCGACTGCTGTCAAAATAAGTAATTTTATGTTTTATGACATGTTAAGTGTATTACTGTAGCATTTTAATCCGCGATAAAATGCGAAATGTATCTGTTTCTGCGAAATAAGAACGAAATTACATTTTATGAAAAATTGTTGTCATTTTGAAAAAAAAAAAAAAATTCTACCTAAAGATGCTGTCACACAGAGGTTCTTCTTCCATTTTTTTTTGGAATAGTCTGGTTACCCCTTCATGTTAGCTTTTACAGTATAAGTATCACAGGAATATGACCTCTTAACCCTTAACTCGCTAATTTTTTGTTGTTGTTGTTTTCTAATGTCAGGCGTTTGACAATAAAGTCATTTGACCTCTTGCACTCCAATATTTTTCAAAGATATTATCATGGCCAGCCACTGAAGCACAGATTTTGAGGTGTTCCGAATCCATTTCTTGGTTTGAGTTGCACAATGGACAGTTAGGGGACTGATATATTCCAATTCTATGCAGGTGTTTGGCCAAACAATCATGGCCTGTTACCAATCTAAATGCAGCTACAGACGATTTTCGTGGTAAATCGGGAATTAACTGTGGATTATGATGCAGAGAGTTCCATTTTTTCCTTTGAGATTGTGTTATCAAATTTTGTTTGTTGAAGTCTAAGTATGTAGATTTAATAAATCTTTTCACAGAATAATACGTAGATTTAGTGACAGATCTGTAAGTAGCAGTGCTGCCCTTCTTTGCTAAAGCATCGGCATTCTCGTTTCCCAGGATTCCACAATGGGATAGTATCCATTGGAATAAAATTCTTTTATTGCAAGAGGTCAAATGACTTTATTGTCAAACGCCTGGCATTAGAAAATAAAAACAACATTTCTGTTCTTTCAGAGTACGGTAACTTTCTATTACATTTACCTGCAATTAGTATGCAATCCCACAATCTGTTTAACTACTAACTCTTCTACTCCCGCTATTAACTCCAAACAGTCAATTTCTCCTTATTGATCTTAAATATCCACCATCTGTTTGTTCCACACTTACGTTCCTTCCAACATTCTATTCTTACTAACATAAATTTATATATAATTATGGTCTTTTTACATCCAATCTTACTCGTTCTACTTTACGATATATTCTGTTGATCATTATTACTCTTTCAAAATATCGTTCTTAAAATTTAACTGTCTATCCTATTTAAAATCACTACCGGTGTACTAACATTTAAGGGGTTTGGGGGAAAAACCAGGCAGTTCCAATTCAGTACTTTCCGAGATAATGAAGACAAACTTACCGCCAAACAATAAGCATGTACAGAAAGAGGCAGGTCCAAAATGCATTATAACTGTGAATGTAATTCTTGGAACTACCTGGTTCTTCGACCAAATGATAGAGCGTATTTTTTTTCTTCCTCTGTGCATACATAGCTCAAAAATTAAAAAAATTGGAGCTGCCTGGTTTTTCCCCCAAACTCCTCATTTTCCTATTTAACACTTCACACAATTTTACTCATTGGGATCCTGTTCTTACTAATACACAACATTATAATAATCTTGTTAAATCTTGACATTAGTATCAAGTTCACTTTGACAATTAATATTTGAGGAGAAAAATTCGCTCCAGCGCCGGGGACAAATTAATAAATCGATAAAGTTCACTTTGGTTTGATCATCCATTCCTTAACCTCAAGCAACACTCATAATAAACTATCTAAAAATTGTGACTACTCTCACTAATATCATTTTTCATAAACTACTCTACATCACTTTCTAAGATTTACTTCTCCACCATAAACTTCTATCAGTATCTATATTAATTAACTAGCCATTATTTAAAAGGCATGTTGGTCCGACAAGTTAACATGTAAATGAAGATAAATATCGTAAATCCTTCAATAGCTGTCTATTTTTTAACCTAATGCGTAGTACAAGAAATTACATTAGGTTATACACATAAAACATTTGACTAGCGCTTTTGCCAATAAGGTGGCATCTTCAGGTCTAGTTAGCATATTATGAAGCTTTATACATAAAGGCATATGTTGCATTTCATCTATGTCTTTATGTATAAAGCTTCATAATATGCTAATCAGACCTGAAGATGCCACCTTATTGGCGAAAGTGCTGGTCAAATGTTTTATGTGTATAACCTAATGTAATTTCTTGTACTACACATTAGATTAAAAAAATAGACAGTTATTGAAGGATTTACGATATTTATCTTCATTAACTAGCCATTGTTTTAAATTTCCAAACATCCTTTTCAATTCTATAACTTCCTAACTGATCTCTATATCCAAGTTCTCCTAAACACACTTTCATCACACTAAACACGATTTACAACATTAAATCACCAAACTACTATATTGCAATTCCTTTCTGACATTTTATTTATTTCATATCGCTCATGCACCAACTTTTAAGATAGTAACTTTTTTGGCTCTTAATTCTATCCGTCAGCAATAAAATACTGTCCTGTGGTGACCAAATTATAACATTTTCACCCCTCAACCACAGTCTAGTATATACAGTCGCGAAGTTCAATACGTAGTAAATATGCAAACATTAGATAGTTGCTCACCACTAGGATCGCTAATATCGCCTCATTACAAGCAATGCAAAATTGTACCGGCACAGTCTATTGTTTCTAGCACCCTCAAAACTCAAGCTTCGTGACTGTATATAGTAGACTGTGCCTCAACCTTGTTGGATCCTGGTATCTTCTTTGAAAGCTAACCGCACCTTCCTTTGATCTCCCGTAAAGCTCCCTTGTTTCTGCTTCTTGCAGACTCATGTTGTCTAGACCATATGTACAAATAATATGTGAAAGTATTCTTAGTTACGTAATTAATGCTCCCGAGTCCTTACTTCCGACTCTGTTAACGTGTTCGGTTTGAGGTTACTAAATCATGAAAAGGTGAAAGTGTTTGTCCAAATATTTACAATTCAGCAATACTTATATTTAAGGAAATCATTGTGGCCATTATTTCTCCACCATATAGCAGATTTGGTTGTTAGGCTTTAATGTGCTAAGTACCAAAAACAACTCTCTGAGATAATGATTACAATACACTGCAAAATGCATGTTGAGATACCTCCAACATCGTCTTTTGGGGCACGAGTGAGTCACTTACAGGTGAGCTACGATAAAGACAATTTAGTATGATATTCTCATATGGATGTTCTTCCTTAGGAATAAAATGAAATTTGAAAAATTGGCACTTAGCACCTTTAGAAAATTAGGTATTTGTTTGTGAAACATGAAAATGCTTGTTCACACAAATAAGATATGCATGATTGGAGTAATATGGTACATTTAAAGTTCTCTGTAAGATTACAGGAAGCTTTTTTCTCACCATTGACCAAAACATAACTGAAAATTGTTCACTGAATTTCACTTTTTATGTCCGATCACATGTTAATTAAGCTAGGCTAATTGCTCTTTCTCTTCAAAGCTCAAATTTTCTACACTGCTAGGGCAATCTATGTAAGGATTTCTGATCCAGTTGTGAATGTCCGATGATAATGAAGGGAGGTACTTGTCAAGATTTCCCAACGGGAATTCTGAACGGTCGGAAATTAGTGGTATAAAATCTTCATGCTTGAATGCTTGAGTCTAGAACTGAGATAAATATGGTAACATGTCAACGGTACCTTTCAGAAGATGTTTATCCAGCTAAGTTCGTACAGTGCTTGACAAAAAGAAAGGTATGGCTGAAGTACAACTATCCATGAAAGATTTAACAATATCCGTGGAACCCTTCATAGAACCTCGGTTGGGAAATGCTGCTGTAGACATTAACTCGCCCCTTTCCTTGAAAAAAACTGTATCACTGACTCATCAGCGTCTGCACAATGCACCAAAGAATTCTTAGAAACAGACTTTGAAGTCGAAGGGTGATACCTATCTGATAATCATTTCTGGCCTCCTTGCTTAAAAGAATGTAACAACTTTTCCTTCTGATATGGTAGACTTCATGCAGTGTACTTGTGTTAGGCCTATCTCTTTTACAGCTGTGATACTTTTAAACATTGTACTTAAATTGAGTCTGCCACGAAGCATTCAAGCAATCAGACATAAAGGCGGACGTTAGGCCCAACCTATAAACTTTGTGGCTGACACACATTGGAAGTAATTTTGTTTCTTCATTTCTAATTTGAAGAGTTTTAGCATCTCATTAGGTGCAATATTTTAGGGAATTTTAATGTAAATGTCGTCGTAACTAACGTTACATGTGTGTAACTCACGCCACCGTCACATTACACACTTTCAGATTTCAAAGTAGGCACTTGTATAATAAAAACAATGCATATTTTAACTGTGATTGAAGATAAGGTTGAATACCGGTACTAATAGAGCTAAACAATTTAAGAGATATTAACACATCTACGAAAAAAGAGGTTATTTTTGTAAAGTAGGTTACACGGCAGAGGACTAAACAATTTAAGAGATAGATGCGATTATTAACACATCTATGAAAGAAAAAGAGGTTACTTCCGTAAATCGCATTCCGCAGCAGATGATTATATTTTAACTCTCATTATAAGCAAAATGGATACGTAATATTCAAATCTAAACATATCATAACTAGACATCGGATATTTAGGCACTAAAAATTGCAGTTTTAGGCGCCTAAAATAAGCTCAAAATTTGTAAAATTAGGCTCTATTTTAATGAAAATAGGCATTTTAGGCACATTAAGGTATCATACTTATTTCTTTCACTGAAATTTTTAGTTATACACTAAAATACGCACAAAAAAGTATGTTTAAACATTAAAAAAGAATACTATATTATATTTATAAACAGAGCTGCACAAATTTAATATATTGAAACTAATGAAATAATGATTATTGATATCAAGATTACTCATTTTAAGTTATTGAAATTCAGTTCCATGCTCAGACTTTATTATAATTATCTGCACAGTACACCACCAGAATTTTTTCTAAATTCTCCACAGTTAACCTTTGCCTTTTATCACTGAGAATCATTTTGAAAGCAGGCGCAAAAATACAAAGTTCCACTTATTGTTGCATTTCCTGGTAGTGTTAACACTAGGAGGGCCATTCTTTTAAATATTTTGTAACGGTTTACCCTACTAATTCGCAGTTTTACGACTTTTCATAAATATTTCAAAAACACTCTTTCTCCAAAAATTGTGATTTTATGACACTCTGAAGGGCAGTACAGCTAATCGGTTTCAGACCGAAAACAGTCATTTTTATAGTATAGTATATCTCTGAATCGGTAGCAGCACATGTTGTGATTGTTGCCTGCTTCAAAACTAAGGTTGCTTCTTTGTCGGCATTTATGCCTCCAAACATGTTAAATTCGGTGAAATCTATTGCGAGTGTCGTGAGATTCAAAACATTTTGTTTCCTTTATCAATGGTTTCATGGCTAGTGTGAAGCAAACTTTCCACTTTTTAAATGCCTTAAATTTCGCAGTGAATGCATGTATAAATTATAAAAAGTAAGAGTAAAATGCGAAACTTTGCAGTGAGTTAGGCATTTTTAGGCGAATATTAACAAATTAGGCTCTAATAACCGTTTTAGGGCATTTTAGGGCACTATAAAACTCTTTGAATACCTTTCAATTTCCATGAAACACAAATATTAATAATTATTTTTACTTTTCTCCTAAAGAAACAAAATAGGCATTTGCCCTAGAATCCGATGTCTGATCATAACTTACCTTAGGCTACTATCTCTCTGTTTCTAATAGTACTAGTGGCTTGTGCAGCAAATGCTGCAAAGTAAGTCCATAAGAAGTTCAAATAAAAATTTTTCAGATTTATTTTCTATGAAGAATACCAAACATTTTGAAAGTTATTTGCTTCCATAATAAAGAAACATACTCCCTCTGAATGGTTTTTAATGCCAAATACTTTTTCTTGAACCTATCCACTTTCAGTTTTTGAGTTTCAATGCGAAAACACAAGTAACAATGTAAGGACGATCAGTGGGTTTTTCATGTGGGAGTAAAGCAATATCTATTTCAGGTCATTGTGGATTGTAGGTGAAAGTTAAAAAAGTCAGGTTTGCTATGCTTTCGAACAATAGACATAGCATCTTAGTATAGCTGCTGCATGTAGAGCTTGAAATGTAGAGGGTAAAATCATTTTATCCTACTAAGAGATCTTGCTGAAATGACCGGGAGACTATAAAATCTTGTAGTCCCATTATTTTATCACTAAGTAATACCTTTTGGTATTTCCTTAGGAACTGTAATTGTTGCGCTCTCTCGAACCAATACTGAAGATAATGACGCATATAAGTATCTACACTACACCGCCATTAAGTATATGAAAAAGACCCAACTCCACTTGATTAATAACTACTAAAATATTTGATTTTAAATAATATTATCTTACGTAAGTTTTGTAGCTATATATATATATATATATATATATATATATATATATATATATATATATATATATATATATAGCCACCACTCAGTAAATTATAAAAATGAAGATCTAATTTAAAATATTCTCTACATCTACTTATAAAAACTCAAAACATTTCACTTTCATATCATGAATATAGATAGCATTAATATGTATAATTAATGAAAAATAGTCACATCATGGTATTAACCATAATAATATTTAATTTCTAATGGTAATAATGTCATCAAACCATATCAAGTTTTGTAGATTTTAATATTCAATACACAGCTGTACTCAGAAAATTACACAGCGCAGAATCAGACCTTTAAATTATTTTTAGTAAGTCTTGAAGTTTTTAATAACCAATTGAATTTGAGTTCTAAATGTGTCAGTAATCCTGCAGGTCATGGCCTTCGTGTAATAGCCTATTGTTTATTGTAGTGTGTGTTTTGTTTTATTCTGAAATGCAATTAGTTCTCAAAACTGACGAAAGATGGATTCTGGAAAATAGAAAATTATGTAGGAAAACTAATGGTTCACTGAAAGTTACTATTTTTCTGAAAATCCTTGGATGCCAAGCTTCAAAATAACGGGTCATTCATTAAAATCCGTTCAGCCATTTTCCCGTAATTTCCATTACCAGTTCAAATTATATATATATATATATATGTATATAATATACCTAAATCTCCGAACCAGACAATTTTGCACACTTAAAGAGTTGCTTGTAAAAGGTGTAGCAGGGATTAATATTACCAAACTAACTCGCGGGAAAATTCAAGGATAACGCATTTCCAGACGAAAATATATTAATTTTGTGAAAGCTCACTTCATGTACTTCATGGAAATATGGAAATTAAGACAAAATGATAATTTTAAAATTCAATAATTTCGTGGAATGACCCTTATATTTTATGTTAGGAAATATCTCTGATTGAGGTTCTGGCTGATATGTGCATATTGTACATACAATATATTATTAGGCAGTATATCTCAATTGACGATATGTGTAAGGGAAGAACAAATTAATGTCTGTTTCCGTCTGAAGTCTGATTAGTGAAATATGTTATTTATTAGTCAGCGAGGTACGCAATGGAGGAGGAAAGGAACTGGCCACCCTACCTGTAATCAAACGAATTGCCTGGTTTTGTGTTACCGCTAGCTTATTGAGCCTTGATTGTGTTGCTGTTATCATGACTTCTCCAGAATATGTTGTTGTTGTTTTCTAATGCCAGGCGTTTGACAACAAAGTCATTTGACCTCTTGCACTCCAATATTTTTCAAAGATACTATCACGGTCGGCCACTGAAGCACAGATTTTGAGGTGTTCCGAATCCATTTCTTGGTTTGAGTTGCACAACGGGCAGTTAGGGGACTGATATATTCCAATTCTATGCAGGTGTTTAGCCAAACAATCATGGCCTGTTGCCAATCTAAATGCAACTGCAGACGATTTTCGTGGTAAATCGGGAATTAACTATGGATTATGATGCAGAGAGTTCCATTTTTTCCCTTGAGATTGAGTTATCAAATTTCGTTTGTTGAAGTCTAAGTATGTAGATTTAATAAATCTTTTCACAGAGTAATACGTAGATTTAGTAACAGGTCTGTAAGTAGCAGTGCTGCCCTTCTTTGCTAAAGCATCTGCATTCTCGTTTCCCAGGATTCCACAATGGGATGGTATCCACTGGAATACAATTCTTTTTTTGAGTGATATTAATTGAGAGAGCATTTTAGTTATTTCTGCTGTTTGAGATGAAGGTGTGTGTTTAGAGACTATTGATAGAATAGCTGCGTTGGAGTTTGACAATATAACTTCATTCTTAAATTTATTGATGTGGCATAGAATATTCACTTATTGCAATGATTTCTCCAGAATATAAGAGTTGTGGTTTGATGTACATATTATGTGTAGTATTAAGGGTTCTACTTGAACAGCCCCATTTAACATCTGCTAATCTTTTTAATATCTGAAGCTTTTTTCTGCTTTTTGTATAACATCAGTTATGTGTTTGTTCCAATTTAGTTTTTTGTCGAATGTTCCAAGTATGTAGCATCATCTACCATTTTGAGTGGGTGCTTATTATAATTTATGCTAATGTTTCAGTGAGAACAATTCAAAGCTTGTTTTTTCTACATTCACAGTCATAAGGTTTTCTGTACTCCATTTGTGAAGTTTATTTAATATCATTTCAATTCCCTCCTTTAGTATATATGGTTTAATGGAATTTTCTGATATCCAAATAATAATATCATCAGCAAAAAGAGCAGTTGGATTTCCGATGTTTGCACTTTTGGTGCGATATCATTCACATAAGTATTGAAAAGTAAATAATTGATTAAATGGCGAACTTACTCGTGTTAAAAACACAATTAACACGAGTAAGATCGCCATTTAATCAATTATTTATATTCAAGTGTTAAAAGTAGTGTACGAAAAATTCAACAAGGATATTGAAAAGTGTTGTGCTAAGCACAGCTCCTTGAGGGAGACCCCTGTGTGTTTGTTTGTTCCTAGAGGTGGATGTGTTATATCTTGTGGCGAAAAATCTTTGGGAAATAAATTGCGTTATCCAGTTGAACATATTATTTTTAACTCCTATATGGTGTAACTTTTCAATTAGTTTATTTCTCCATATTGAATCGTTTGCTGATTGAAAGTCAATGAAAACCGCTAGTGAGTCTTCCTTTCTGTTGAAGGCATCCTTAAAGTCTTGGCTTAATATAATCACATTTTCACTTGTGTTGCGGTTCTGTCTAACCCACATTGTGTGTTAGATAGCAGATTATAATATTCTAAAAACCAGTTTAGCCTTTTAATCACTTTCGTAATCATGCTGGTTAAAGAGATAGTCTGTTACTACTGATATCATTTCTGGGTTTATTTTTCTTGAAAATAGGAATGATAATGGCCTTTTTCCAATGAGAAAGAATAAGTTAGTGGTTTTCCAGCTGTTGTTATACAATTTTAGGAGAGCTTCTATACATTTTTGCCACGATTTTTTATAAACTCTGGATGAAGTCTATCTGATCCTGGAGATTTTTTTGTTTTGTAGTTAATCAGTAGCAATATTTAGTTATTCTGCTCCAAAATCTCTAATGAAAATATCATTTCCACTAATGAACTGTTTTTTAATTTCTCGAATTCTCTTCTTACTTGCTTCATCTGCTTTCTTATATTTAGAAGGGATTCTCTGTGCTTTGGTATAAAATAAGTTAAATGTTTCTACGATTTTGTTATCATTTGTTAGTGTTTTCTTATTATGTATTAATGGTTCCGTTAAGGTATTCTTAGGCATTTTAACTTTGTTAATAAACTTATATAGCGTACCTTTTTCCCATCCTTCTTGTAGTTCATATGTTCCATGAAATTGTTGAAAATATTCCTCTTGGCTTTATTTACCTTTTTTGTAAAGATTGCTGCTTTTTTTCTACCGTCTTGTACATCGGCTGATTTTTTTGTCTTTTCTGCTTTAATCCTTACTGTATTTCTTATTTCCTTCAATTCTAATAGATGGGAGGACCAGAAGGGGCTATATTTCTCAGTTTTTCCTTTAGGAATGTACTTCTTTGCGGCTTTCAGTATTATATCACAGAGATATTTATTCATCTGATCTGTGGTTTGGGGTACAGATTGTAGAAGATTTCTGCACATGATGTCTGTTTCATTTTGAAAGCCGGACCAATTTGCTTTTTGAAATTCGAAAGAGATTTAATATCTGGTTGATGTTTTTATGATTTGTATTACATTTAAAGTAATTCTGTGACCAGAACTTGGATTCTCTATTATTTTCCTTTCTGTTTTGTCTATTAATCTGCTGAAACTAAGAGAAGATCAAGATTTGTACCTGAACCATTGTAATGGAGGTAACTGGGTGGATCGTTTGGATTGAAAATGATTTCCATTAATGATGTGTTTAATAAATCTTCTAAAATTTTTCTGCTGGGTTAATGTCTTTATAACCTCATTTTGGTGAGTGTGCATTGAAGTCTCTGACAATGATGGTCTTTGTGTCAACAGAAATTTTAGTTAGATCAAGGGTATTACTTGGGGGATTATAGATGCTATGAATTTTAAAGAGCTGATTGTTCTTCCATATTTCTATTTTAACTATTTCGGATTTATCTTGATCTTCCATTTTTTGCAAACTGAAATTTTAGCTTTCAAGTTCTTTTTAATTCCAGTCAGGATCCCACTAGCAATTTGCAGAAATTTAGGCAATAAGTGCATGCTATATTGTCCCATTTCGAAGAATGTTATTTGCTCCTCTGATAAGTTAGTTTCTTGGATTCTTATGACATCAACATTATTAAACTCTAACTTTTTTGGTTGTGACATGCCTCCTGCATTCCATTGAAAAATTCTTAGGGCCGATTGTATAAACCATTTAATCTTAGATCAGAGGTTAAATTGATCCTCGTTCTAGCTGAACTTGGAATTTTGTGTTGTATAAAGTCTAATCTGAGTTAATTTGTCTTAAACTAAAGTCAACTTTGACTGAAGAAATTTCTCCGATTAAGTTAGATGATCCAAGTTCAGTTATTTCTTTTTTGTTTGAAATATACGAGTGGCAGACTGTGCAAAAAGAATAACCATTATTATTAATATTAATACATATGGTGTGGGTGTGTGTGTGTGTGTGTGTGTATATATATATATATATATATATATTCAATTTCTTGCCTTAATACATAAACATTCTTATACTTTATAAGGCTTTATCGTGTTCAGCAGTATCAAATAACATAACCTATAATTATATTATGTTTATAACTATTAATTATTAATGGATATGATAGGTACATTCATAAATGTTCAATTAACTGTATTACTAAACGAAAATTGTCGTTTTATAAAGCTTTATTATGTTTAGCAGTATCAAGCACCATAATATGATAACAATTTGGAACACGGTCAATCTTCTTCTTATTGTCCGCCATTATTTACAATGCACAAAACAAACCAGTATCTCCAACAGAGTGTACGGAAAGTCGCCAAAAAGAAGTTGGAAAGTCGCTAGATTTCTCATTATCAACAAAGAAAGATTACTATGGGGTGTTAAAAAGGTCACTAAATCTATATTTAAGCAATATAAAAGTTAAAAGAAACTGTCGTTGAAAAAGAGTTAAAGTCGCTAAATTGGTGACACTGAACAAACCTGTACAACATGGCCCGTGCATCACATACTTCACCTGTTTATGCGATATTGCCAAATCCTTTTCACGTGAACTTAGATTGCATTTGAACCAAGGTAATTTGATCGCAGAAAAGTTTTATACAATAGAAGAAGTGTCTGAACTCGGTTCACTTTCCGATCTTCGATCAAAGTTGATCTTTAGTCAGAGAGCTTTATACAATTCGGCCTTAAAGAACTGGAGCTAAGATGAGAGTTGCCCAAAGTCATCCCCACCCAGAGATCAGATTTGGGGACTGTTTTGCCTCCGGGATATTTATATACTTTAGAGCGCTCTTACATGATCATTTTGGCTAGAACTGTTTTTTACGTGGGCACCAGATCTTTAAGAAAATTGGCAGTTAAATCACCCACTCTCAAACCCCCCCCATTATGGATGAAGAACCGCACCTGCCTTTGGTCAGTGGGTCCATCAGACCTAGCCGGAAGGACTATATATGTAAATCCATCGACATTTTCCGAAAGCAACTTCAAAGAATGCTTATCCACGCTATGACAGTACAACATGACAAAAGTTCAGTAATGCTACCTCAAAGTATCTGGACCTGCATAAATACTGCATTTCCTCAGTATTAAATAGAACGGCTATACCGCCGTGAAAAACGGTCCCCAGAGCCTCGTTTGGGAAAACAGGTTACACCACGAGAAGGTGAGGATGGGAGTTGGGTAGGAGAGGTTATGGAATGCACATCACTACCCCTTGTAACCCAATGTAATACTGACACTTTCCATAATGTAGGCTATATTATTTCTGCAACTAAAACTTTGATTAGTCACTAATGCTCGACACTAAACCTCAAAAAACGAATGATATAATCTAAATTTCCATATAGTGAGAGCAGTAGAAGAAGAGTTACATTAGAATCTTAAAAAATGCGAAAGAGTTCGATGATTTCTTTTTTTTGTGTAATAAGTTACATAATTCACTTTAGGCTGGACAATACACACATAGAGCGTCTTAAGTAAAATCACGTGTCAAAAAATATAATCAGACCAATATATATAAACTCCACAAGGGTAGCTGCCCTTCAGTAAGGGTTCCCAAAAGACACAGCATACTAAACAAATAAAAATAAACATTTGTGTTATCAATATTTATGATTATTATTTTCAAATGGGAGCTACCCTTGGGAAAGTACTTTTATTCAATTATTAGTAATCAGAATGCAAAGAAATTTAGGCGTACAGGTAATTATGTAAAACCTGAACAGAATATTTCATTACGCCTATAGCAACAATATTCAAAATTTTTAAAGGAATTCCAAAAGACTTAAAACATTCAACTGAGAATTTTGGAATTGTTCCCCTTGCTCCGAACAATAGTCCAAATACTTCAATCTGTCCTTGTATATGATAATAATCCTTAAAGTATTGAATTGTAGGGTCATAGATGGTCTTCTTTTCTTCATGTACTGCTACAGGTTGTTATAATGCAGTTTCAAAGCGCACGGTGGGATCGATGATAATTGCTCTGTCATTTCTTCTATCAATGGCAATGATGTCAGCTTGCCGAGAACTTCCATCTTTTGCAAGGCAGTGGACTTCTTGGTGAACCTCGTAGAAGGAAGGAAGACTTTTAGCAATAAGTTCTCGTGTTGCATGGTGTCTAGTATTCCGGATGAGAGCTCCATGTTGGCAGAATCCCAGGATGTGGGGCAAGGTTTCTATCTCAGTGCAATGTCTGCACTGGGAGCCATCCTGAGACCGACCTGGCATGGCACGCACGTTTGACGCTTGTCCTATCATTTTAATTGCTTCCTTCCACTTGGATACAGAGAGACCATCCCTTGTTTTTATCCAACAGTTAGCTGGCGTGTATTCCTGAAATAATGCCATACCTCTGCCTTTCTGCTTGAGTGTGCACCATTTTTTGTATTCCTCATCTCTTAATATATTTTTCAGCGTTGTACTAGTTATTTTTTTAGTCTCTGCAAGCAATTATGCCCAATTTATTAAGACAGTTATTGGCCTCGGCTTCTAGATTTCTTGATGCATTAACATGACAGTCATTGATGGTTTGCAATATAAGGCAGTTATTATACCGTTGAATGTAAGCTTCCCATGTAGCTCGAAATAATCCCAAGCCTTTAACTTTACGGGAACTGTATATCATGTGACCTGGTGTGTCATGCAGCAGATCTAAAATTTGTATCAAAGAAGATTTCAGGAGCATATCAGTATCCTTTAAAAATACTTTAGGCATCTTATCCAAGGGCGTCGATTGCATTAAATAAATAAGTGAGGGTCATATTGAATAATTAATTATGTTCAATTTTTGATCTGCTCGAAGTAAAGGGGAAGAAACTAATCTCTGTAATCGTTCTTGAAAAATGTTCATTATCGAATTTGTATCTAAAATTATTTCACCATTGTAAGTAATTCCTAAATATTTAATGTTTTCATTTTCGTTTATTGACTCAATATTCAAGTCAGGCTCCAAGTGTACTTTTGTTCTCTTGTCTTCGCTTTCTTTTTATCATCCCAAAACAGAAGGCATAGTTTCGAAGTCTCCCGTATTTCTTGGATTTTCTCGTATTTGATAAATTTAAATTTATTTATTGACTTAATTATTGATTTTTTTTATCGACTCAGTGGTATTGACTTTTTTATTTATTGCTTGCGATTGTGGTCAGAACTTAACGATACTGTGCTGGGTAACAAGACGGTGAATGACAGTATGTCAAGTAACTGAACATTAAAACAATAATATTCATTGTTACTAATGGCTTATCAAATATGCAACTATAACCAGTAACAAACAAAAATAAATGCGCTAAATCATCTTCTCTATGTGAAGGGGGTGGCGAAAGATCTTGGAACATTCTGGACACTGGTTTGTATTTTGAGTGGGTTATACTTTTCAAGGAGACAAGATAATATCCTGCCTAAGGTTTTTCCGTGGTTTTCCTAAGGCGCTAAAAGACAAATGTCGGGATGAAACCTAAAAGAAATGGGCCATGGACCTGCATTCATATCCCCACGACCCTTTACTTACTCTAAATTAATTAATAATTACATCTATCATTAATTCATAAATCAATCGACCTATTACCTAAAAGCCAAATTGGCTAGTCTCTTATATTGAGACAACTCATCCTGCCTAAGGTATTTCCGTGGTTTTCCTAAGGCATTAAGACAAATGTCGGGTTGAGCCCTAAGAGAAATGGGCCACGGACCTATATGCCTTTCCCCATAAGATCCCCTTTTTTCTGACAAACAACTTAATGCCCTAGTTCAGAGTCTATAAAATTATAAAATTCATGTGCAAGGTCACTCATGTAGTCGCAATGCGAAAGGACAGGGAACCTTTCAATTTGCAGATTCAGAATTCACGGCGTCTCTCCTGGCGGTCTTCACCTGCCTTGTCATCGAACAACAGACGACAGAGTCTTCTCGACTCCTCCTGCACTGCGAAATGACACAGTTCATTCAATGTGCAGATTTACACCAGCCATCTCCTCCTCGTCCCGTCCCGTGATCATTTTGATCACACTTCCGTCCCCTCGCATATGTGGTACCTAAGAGGTTACGTCCATTTTCGGTTTTCCCCTTCAAAATTTTCTAGAGCTCCTTCAGTGGAGCAGCGTAACCCGGAGTGAGACAAGTGGCCAACAGGCTTGAAGCTCGCATATTTAGTTTCTTGCAGCCCCCAACCCCATGCAAGGACGCGTTTGCGTACCTTTTAAATTTGTCCTCCCAATTCACCTCTTTCAATTCAATTCAAGACAATATTCATAGCTAAACTGCTAAACCTCTTTGAGAGTGGAATATTATTACAGAGATAAACGTTCAAACTGCATCGAAATTAATATTAATAGCATGCAAGATGAAGAAAAATGTACGACTCACCATCAAAAAGCACATCTTGATAGTGGATGTCTGACTTGTTGCGCAGTTGCTCTTCCTGCTCCTCCCACTTCTGACGCAGTAACTCTCGTCTCATGTCACTAGATAACAGCTGCGGCTCCCCTTCTGCTGTCGTTATTGTTGATGATGTTGCTGTTGTTGTTGGCTTGTTCTTGTCATCAAAACCACCGAGAGACTCAAACAATCTAAGATCGTTCTCCTTTATGTAAGGCAAGTCTTTTCTAAGGCACCTTCTTGTACGACCCAAACAGTCAACATAATCGACCCTGGAGACAGTGAGACAAATGGCAACAATACATTAAAAATAAGCTTTATTAAACTATAACATATAATAATAATAATAATAATAATAATAATAATAATAATAATAATAATAATAATGATTTATTTTAGCTGGCAGAGTTAAGGCCATAAGGCCTTCTCTTCCACTCAACCAGCAAAAAGTATATATACATATGCATGAACTTACAAAGAATCCAACAATTTTAGATGAGAGTTACATGTATACAAGAGTTATTTACGAATTAAACAACAAAATACTATGAACTATTAATTAAACACTGAAATAAACTGTGTAGCAGAATTAAGCTAAAATACATAGAATATTAATATATTTGAAATAATATTAGATAACAGAAAGAGATTATTATGAGACAATTTTGAAAATACAGCACTATCAGGATGATGTCTTAAGAAAGAAGTAACAATGTGGTCAGTGATAGTTTAAATCAGTATGACTGGAGTGAAATGCTAATAAGGTTATCTTTTAAGCTGTTTTTAAAGGTGTTTATTGTCTTGCAGCCCCTAATACTTTGTGACAAGGAATTCCATTGATGAGGTGGATATTGTAAAAGATGATGAATAACAAGATGTTCTATGAAGAGGTATACTTAGCGTGCCACAGATAAGTGATCTGGTATTTACGTCGTGGTTAGAGTATAGATAAGAGAAACTAGAAAAAAAAAGGTAATTTGGTGTTGAGGTGTGCAGAATTCGAAAGAGTAAAAACAAAGAGTGTAAAGTTCTGCGTTCTTTAAGTCGGAGCCACGAAAGACTTGCGAAGGACGGTGATATCTGATCATATCTTCGGATGTTGCACACGTATCTGACGCATATATTCTGATCTCGCTGTAACTTGACTGACAGTTCAGAACTCAGGTCACTTAACAAAACGTCACAATAATCGAAGTGCGGCATTACTAGGGTTTGTACTAGGGTAAGTTTTAGTTGCTGGGGCAAGAAGTTTCTCAAGCGACTCAAACAGTGAATGGAGGAACAGATTTTTTTAATCGTTTCTTTAACTTGAAAATTCCAACTTAGATTATTATCAAAAAAGAAGCCAAGATTTTTTACGACAGATGAATAAGGGATTAGCGTGTTGTTAAGGGTAACAACTGAAAGATTAGTGTTATTAAGGGAGTTATCTAAACGCTTATGTCTAATAATCATAGCTTGAGTCTTACACAGATGGTGCTGGTGGTGGTGGTGATGTGGTTGTGGTAGTGGTGATGGTGACTGAGGAAATACAATAATCACTCAATACAGATATAGCATCATTTTACTACATTTTGTTCAGGAGTCATTGTCATATTTCAAAATAGACTGCGTATTATATCAAAATAATATAATAACAATTCCCAATATTTTGCAACCTCTCTTTACAGACAATCTATCTCTTCAGTTCGAAAACTCCTATCTTCCTTTTCTTATAAATTAAAGGTTTACTACAGTTCTCATATATGCTAAGATATTACACCGTCTCAAGATCTGCTTTGACATATATAGATTAAATGATTTTCTCTTTTCCTGAGTGATCAATTTTGATACTAAGGGGTATGCTGCTGGAACTAAATGACAGCTGTGAGCAGTATGGGGTGAAGAAAAATAAAGGTAAACTTGCGAATTCTAAATGAAGCAGTAGAGTAAGTGGACAGCTTCAAATACTTGGGGTGTACTATAAGCAGTAACATGAGCTGCTGGCAGGAAGTCAAAAGGAGGATAACAATGGTAAAGGAAGCTTTTAATATAAAAAGGAACATCTTCTGCGGATCTCTGGAAAAATAAATAAGGAAGAGACTAGTGAAGTGCTTTGTGTGGAGTGTGGCATTGTATGGGGCAGAAACATGGACATTACGACGAAATGGAGAGAAACGAATAGAAGCATTTGAAATGTGGATATGGAGAGGAATGGAGCATGTGAAATGGACAGACAGAATAAGAAACGAAGTTGTGTTGGAAAGAATGGATGAAGAAAGAATGATGCTGAAACTGATAAGGAAGATAAAAAAAGAATTGGTTGGGTCACTGGCTGAGAAGACACTGCTTACTGAAGGATGCACTGGAAGGAATGGTGAACGGAAAAAGAGTTTGGGCAGAAGAAGATATCAGACAATAGACGACATTAAGATATGTGAATCTTATGCAGAGACTAAGATATAGGCAGAAAATAGGAAAGATTAGAGAATGCTGGGTTTGCAGTGAAAGACCTTCCCATGGGCAGAACACGTATGTATGCATGCATGCATGCTGGGACATTGTCAGTTACAGGTAACCTACTAACTGCTGGTAATTTGAGCTTGTAACTGAACCAGCAAATTTATCTCATGTTTCCTGTGCTTAAATCTGTAAGTACAGTTTTAGTTTTGTTTTTCTACAATGTTTAATGTAGGAAGGAAAAAAAGATCCTACATGAGCAGATTTTATAAAACTTTCAACAAACAGTGGCATAGGTTCCAAAGCAAAATGTAAAATATGTGGTTTATAAATGCAAAGTTTATTAGGAAGAATGAAATCTCATCTTCTGAAATGCAAGAAAATTCAGGAACATAAAAATTGTGAAGTTTTTTTTGATACTGAAGAACAAGCACCACTTAATGAAAGTAAATTTGAATAAGTGAATTATAAATTAATGCAATTGTAACAGATACTTGCTTTCTTCTACAGTACGATATCAAAATATTATTTAATATTAGATTAGAATAATGGAAGTAATGTTATGGTTTTTTAAACATAAAACTGGAAAAAGTCTAACTCCTGTTTGATCATCGATCATTAACAATTGTTTGCTTCAATAAATTCAATTAAAAGAAATAAATTAAGTTAGAAGTATTTATGGAAAACAAAAATCTAATTTAAGTAAATAACTGATCTTGGTTTTAATTTAAACAAATCATGATTTTTTTCCACCCTGCATGCTATGCACAAAAGTTAAAGAAGATATTAAAAATCTTTACACTGTGAATCAAATATTAAGAATTAATAATATCCTAATATTAAATACATTTCACACTTCTTCGAAAAAATAATTTATTTTACTGTAAAACACATGCATCGCAACATTTTTCCACAAAAATATTGGTAATATCACTACTGTGAGAGATATATTTACAAAGAAACACGACTTTTTCCTTAATCCATGCTCTGTTGCTTTAATTTCTAATGCGACAATCTGTGGTCTCTATCAATTTTAGACCCGATATTTTACAGTAGGACGGTACTTGACAAATCTTATGTTACATACTAGTGAATTCAAACGGACAAATGGCAGCTTACCAGTCTTCTTCTGGATCTGACGTCTTGTCATACTCATCACTGGAATGATGTTCTTCATTTTCCTCTGGAGGTAGTGCGGCACTACTCGTCTCTCCTGTTAGTGATTTCTGTTGGAAGTCCACAAGAAACCTGCCTTCATCATCAGCTGCCGAACTTTGTGACAATTTGTCATATAGCTTTGACTTGGCTTCTAAAGCCATCCTGGAAAAAAAAAAAAAAGTTGTTGCTTTCTAATGCCAGGCATTTGACAATAAAGTCATTTGACCTCTTGCACTCCAATATTTTTCAAAGATGTTGTCATGGTTAGCCATTGACGCACAGATTTTGAGATGTTCTGAATCCATTTCTTGATTTGAGTTGAACAATTGACAGTTAGGAGACTGATATATTCCAAATCTATGCAGATGCTTGGCCAAACAGTCATGGCCTGTTGCCAATCTAAATGCAGCTACAGACGATTTGCGTGGTAAATCGGGAATTAACTGTGCATTATGATGCAAAGAGTTCCATTTTTTCCCTTGAGATTGTGTTATCGAATTTTGTTTGTTTAAGTCTAAGTATGTAGATTTAATAAATCTTTTCACAGAGGAATATGTATATTTAGTAACAGGTCTGTAAGTAGCAGTGCTGCCCTTCTTTGCTAAAGCATCCGCATTCTCGTTTCCCAGGATTCCACAATGGGATGGTATCCATTGGAATACGATTCTTTTATTGAGTGTTATTAGTTGAGAGAGCATTTTATTTATTTCTGCTATTTGAGATGAAGGTGTGTGTCTAGAGACTATTGATAGAATAGCTGCTTTGGAGTCTGACAATATAACTGCATTAAAAAAAGTACGATATTACAGCCCATATGACTTAATAATAGCGCAAAAATATTAACTGAGCGCGAATGTAGTTTCACGTTTTTCGGCGACAGCTCATACAGCCAATGTTTCATTGCAGACAATTCGACAATTGTTTTACAATAGAGTTAACATCAATAACATATGGCCCTCAATATCCCCTGATTTAACCGCCTGTGACTATTATCTCTGGGATCATTAAAATATAAAGCGTATAAAACAAATTCACACACTTTAGACGAAATTAAGGATAACATTCGCCAAGAGATCAATTCAGTTTCTCAAAGACAACTAAGAAAAGTGATGGGTAATTTCATAAGAAGTGCCCAGAAATGTGTTGAAAACGAAGGCAGGCAGTTCCAGCATCTCCTTTACAGTAGTGATATGGATGAGTACACAACTTTTCAAAATTTAGAAATTAGAAAGAATATCAAGAAATAGATATTTCTACAAAATTGAATTACTTTAACTATACAATGAATACCATTAAATAACATTTCTTGCCCTAAAACATAAAAGAATTAAAGCCTATAAAACATTGGCGAGACCTGTTCTCATGTATGGAAGTGAAGCTTGGACCATACGTAAATGTGACAAACACCGAATCACTGCCAATGAAATGAAGTTTTAAGAAGAACTATTGGCTATACTAGATTAGACAAGAAGAAAAATTTGGATATTTTGACCAAAACCCTAGATCATATATACATAGATAGCTCGGCCTTATAGGCTTTGACGGTAACAACTTTTGTCAGGTTTACTATGCTGCCATCTAGTTATTACATAAGGAGTCAAGTCATAATTCCCATTTGAATTGCATTGACGACTGTACTGCCATCTCGTGTTCGTTTATGGCAGACAGGTGGCGATCCTGGCGGTTGTTCTGTTCAAAGTGCTGCCGATTTTAACATAGGGATGAGCTATCCGTTACATATATGATCTAGACCAAAACCCACATTTATTGTTAACCCTTTTAAATAGTCAGTTCTACTGCTGTTTTTATGCACAACTTCTACAATGTCTCGTGTTAAAATGTTATGTTTTATTTAACGACGCTCGCAACTGCAGAGGTTATATCAGCGTCGCCGGATGTGCCGGAATTTTGTCCCGTAGGAGTTCTTTTACATGCCAGTAAATCTACTGACATGAGCCTGTCGCATTTAAGCACACTTAAATGCCATCGACCTGGCCCAGGATCGAACCCGCAACCTTGGGCATAGAAGGCCAGCGCTATACCAACTCGCCAACCAGGTCGACCACAATGTCTCGTCATATTTTTTTTTTTTTTTTTTTATTAATTCCTGTGGAACTTTAATATTGTGCAATGCTTCCCATATCTTCTCATATTTTATACTGTCTTCATATTCAGAGTTACTTAATTAGCTATAATATTTTCGTACACTTCACAACATAATCATATACATTATGCGAGTATGCTGTTCTTTGAAAAGACAGTACCTTTCCAGAAAGGTTTATTAAACTGTTTAAATTCGATAAAATTAAAAATATGAATATTTTGCAATTCATTTTGAATAATTTTTCAGAAAAGTCTATGATATACAATAGAAAGATTTATTTTCAGTCAATGACTTTACTTTCTATATGTGTAAGGTACAAGTCCTTATATTACATAATTTAATACTGTATTCACGTTTTCGTCGGTCATGCCAACATCATCAGATACAACTTTTTATGCTGCAATATCATCTCTAAATAAGTACATGTCCCTCTACGATCAAAAATACAATATACATTGATAAACATAAAACATATTAAAATCAACATGGTTTGGGGACATCAATATTTCTTTTCTTATGTAAATGTACCCTTATTGTCAATTAGTTAAAAATACAAACGAGTGATTATAATGCATATACATATATAAAATTGCAGGTCTTCACTATATAAAAATAAAACTGAAAAATCCATGTAAAATACTATGTGAAGAGATGCTTACAACCTTAACGTATACTTATCTAATTTGCTTGTATCCATATTCCTATTAATCATTTATTACACGCTTTTTGTGTGTCCAAAAGATATATATACACAATAATATATGTGTTGAGATTGTACCTTGAAACCAGTGGTGGCTCCTATATATTTCTTATGAGGAGGAAAGAACTTAACAGCACGAAATGACACCTTCTTGAATGAAACATGCTACAAATTAGCCTACATGCATACATGTAAGACCAGGTAGTGTTGGGGTTGGCCTTCCCTTCTGTATAGCAATAATCTGTTCTTGTAAACTGAGTTTCCTAAATTGTCCAAAATATATTATGTTTTCATTTCCATTAATTGTTGAATAATTGCGCAAATTAACAATTACAAGGAAATTCACAACCTCGTAGCATTTTTCGAGCACACTACAGCATCACACGTGTTGGAAGAGACTAGCTACTAACTCGTAACCGGAACCGTTTTACGGAAATGGGAATGGGAAATGATCTGAGGAAAGCAAGAACACTGCACCCACCCACGTGGTCTGTGTTGCCACATGTATATTTTACAAGTTCAGTATCACATGCTTTTGAAGAATGACAGTTCTTGTAAAGTCATACTATCATTATTGTTCAAAGCTCCCGGTGGCCGATTAATTTTTTATGTTAAAAATGATGTAGTTTGGAGTACCTACTTTCAGTTTCAAATATATTTGTACAAAACTGACAACTTGGCTGTTGCCCTGTCTAGTAAACAATGAATAGAAGTGAATTTCAGGGGCCAACTACGTAGAACTACTTCCTCTTTGTTTTACATAAACCCGACTTTAACTTTCAAATATCCACGAAAGTTTCAAACCATGAATAGTAAGTAGCCTATATAAAGTGCAATGAATAATATTTTTGATTTATAATTAAAAAAAAGTTTACATGGTGTCTTTCATAGCATTGCGTAAAACTGTTTTTGTTGTGTCTCCTCCTAGATGTGTTACAGACTGGTTGAATGCAACATCGTTAGGTGGCAGCGGTAGCGAGCTTGCTGCACGACCGGTCGGTTTCTATTTCCCGCCCATGAACGATTAAGAGGAGGATTTCCTCCCTCTCTGTTCATTTACTTACTTTAAAACTCTGCTTCTTTCTCTGGCCGCTAGTGCGCTGTTGTCTATGTGTGTTAACTGCAGTAGAGGAGGAATGGAGTGCCTTTCCTCCACACAGACAATCTCGCATCTTTCTCACAGTTTTCTACAGCACATGAGCGCGCGTCGTTTAAAACTCGATCAACCGAGTTTTTCTTATAGCTGTGAACTTAAAAATTATCGAATCTTCCTCGAATTTCAAGGCACATATTTTATTTGGTATTTACTTTCAAAAGAAGAAAATGTGAGGAGGACGTTCCTCCCTTCCCTCCCCCGAGGAACAGCCACTGATTGAAACCTTAATTCACCAAAATTGTTATAGATGGCATTTACAACAGATGATATGTTTCTGTATTAGGTTGTCTTATGATGTTAATTGACGACATGAACTTGAACGTACACTATGACCGACGATAATCTTCAATATGGTTAATTTGAGGAAGATGTCCAAATTCTATAGTTGTTGTGGAGTGTTATTGTGAGGTAAATGTCAGCATTCTAATTTTGGATGTATATGAACGTGTACATTCGTTCGATGTTGGCTGTGCAGAGGCTGTGTGAAGGTCGTAGAGGCACATGTACTTATTTAGAGATGATATTGCAGCATAAAAAGTTGTATCTGATGATGCTGACGAAAACGTTAATACAGTATTAAATTATGTAATATAAGGACTTGTACCTTACACATATAGAAAGTAAAGTCATTGACTGCAAATAAATCTTTGTATTGTAAAAATATGAAGTTTAAATAAGCCTTAAGTTAAATTAAGTTCAAAACATAACTTTAATATCTGAACACAAATGTTGTCAGTTCATGCTGACAAATAGACCAGCAGAAAGACTGACAAAATGAAAACATTTTGAAAGTCAGTTCTGTCTAAAGGCCTATGCTATATTAGTGAAAGAATCCCATAGTGATAATATTTGTAAGGGTAGAAGACACTAACCTCGATTTTTTAAGAACATCGTCCTCCTCCGCCTGTTCTTCAATATCCTTCTCTCCTCGTTCGGAGACACCTGCATTTTGCTTGGTCCACACAGTCTGCTTTTTGGGTTGAGGGAGTGGACGGATATAATGTGCCTGTGCCTGAGCTTTGGCTTTATTAACTTCTTCTTGCTTACGGGAAAGCTCGGCTTTCAAACTGACAAGCTGAAACAAAACAACTTCATTGGTAATGCCATGCCAATAAGACGCTAAATTATTGAATTTAAGGCAATTATATTCTTTGCCTCTAATTCATAGCAATATTTATTCCTCTTATCTATAAAAATAATAATTAGTATATTGCTAACAAGATGTAACTTACCCTTTGAAAAATATATTTATGTATTTATTTATTTATTTAATCCACTCAACAATGTAATTACGGAGTAGAGAAAAAAATAACAGTAGTAATACATATAATAATGGTAATTTAAATTTAAACTTAAACAGTTACAATCCAATACTACTCAACAAAAGATATCAAGCAAATATTACATGTAAATCTCGGTGAACAAAAACAAAAGTATTTACAGTATGAAGAAAACTTAGATTAGGCTATATTAAAGTAATAAAGCCAGTGATGAAATGCAAATAATTAGTCACAGATTAGTAACAATAATACAATAACTGATGAGAGACTAGATCTATGTTAAGTCAGAATTAGGAGTGAGTTAGTAATGATAATTGATATGAAATAATTTAAGAAAGAAGACCAAAAATACAATATGCAAACCAGTTAAGACCTATTTATTAGCAAAATACTTATGGAGTGTTTTGAACACTAGCGGTATTTATTTCTCTCAAGAGTGTGGCTCTATCCTGAAAGCAGAGGCGTATACTGGTTAAAGGGTTTGGGCTACCGCTGACCCTATTATTACACAAAATATATCTAACAATTACTTTAATTTTAATTACTATGGTAAAACTAATAATACAAAATTATTACATTATGTTATATTATAAACTTTTTCTTTTGTAATTTCCTTGGGCTACCGCCGGTAGCCCGCAAAATACGCCCCTGCCTGAAAGATGTCAATATTGCTGAGTTTATTATAGAAGGAACAGATTCTAAGAAGTGCAGAGTACTTATAATAACATGTCCTAGCATAGTTTATATTAAATGTTTTACTAGTCCTACAGTTCTCTCTTGGTACATGTATTGCTATCCTAGACAGTAGATGACTATTTACAGAACTTGTTAATAAATTATGCAGGCATTTTATATCAATATTATTTCTTCTGTGTTGCAAACTTTCAAAATTAAAGAGAGACAAAAGAGATGAGTACGAAATACTACTTTCATTATTCCAGGAGGGATCCAAATGATTTAAGAAACAAAAATCTAATGAACCTTTTTTGAACACACTCAATTTTGTTAATATACCGGTATTTAATTTGATAGGGGTTTCATACAGTACTGCAATATTCAAGTTTTGATCTAACTAGTGAAAAAAATAGAATTTTTTTAACTATCTTGAGAGGAGAATTTTGTGGAATGTCTATAGATAAATCCTACAAGTTTAAGAGACTGAGACACAAGTTCAAGTATATGGCTGGAAAAATCCATATTATAAGTGAATACTATGCCTAAATCTTTTACCGTGTCAGTCATTTCCAGTAATTCCCCACCCATTGAGTATCTGTAAGTAAAATAAGTTTTTTTCCTAGTATATATCATATAATGACATTTATTTAAGTTGAGTTTATTGAGTTCATATCAACAAATATACATTAAGAATCAAAAATGGAATAAAATACGACAAAATCAAACTGTCTTTAATATACCAACATTCAGTTAGTAGATGAATGAGATGGTGTGGCTGCCTTTTACATCCGGAAAAGGCCCTATACCCAATTTGACAGAAATCTGAGTGGACCTCAGGGCCATTCTGGAAGATTTGGCAATGAGAAAAATCCTGCCACCACGAGAGATTGAACTAGGAACTTTCCAGTCCATAACTAGTTTCTCTACGAATTGTGCTACCCAATTACCAAAAAGCTCTAAAATATATAATGGGATGTGTCATATGTGGTGGGATAGATCTAATTTAAAATGAGATAGGCCATAACTTAGTTCTGTGCATGTTGTGTAGGCCTATCCAAAGAATCTACAAATACCTTTCACGTGCAATTCATTAGAATATAATAGTTACTAAATGTTTATTAACTATTACACCCTTCACCTTTTCTCCTGCTGTGAAAGAAGAACCAACATCTAAACCTTCTTCAAGACAAATATAAGCAACAACTTATACACAAAACTCATTAAAATAATATATCAGCACATGATAAACACACTTTCAGTCGCATTCATACTGATTTAACGCAAGGTCTAGTAGAGACACTGACATTCACTGCAGTAACTTAAGATTTAATTGTGATCACTTACAGTAGGGATATGTACTTTTAACTAATATAGCTACTGTATCTCCACATAAAACCCTACCCAACCTTATCACTGACATCGGGACTAGGTCCTACTTGTCACTAATCTAGCTCCTCATCAAATTCTACCTAACCTTACTACTGACATAGGGGCTGTTTATCATTAATCTGTATCATCAAATCCTTCCTAAAGTTGTCACTGACAGTTACTTATCACTGAGAGTGAGGGGGAAGTGGTGAAGGAGAGAGGGATAGAAAAGGAAACCAAATTCTTCCCGACAAGAAATGCACAAGTGAATGCCATGCCCCTTATCTTCATGTTCCATGAATGCTAGCGTAGAAGTACGACACAGTAAATATATGTTGAAATAATTAATTTCATTTGCATTTAGGCCATATGTAATCTTTGTTTAACATTATGATTTTCTAAATATACTTCATGCAATGACAGAAAGTAAATATCCATATCTGACGTGACAATTTAAATTGGAAAACATAACCTCTACACTTTCACATTAAATTATTAGCTTATATAATTAATAGGAATGTACTTACCGATGATTTACTTATATCTATCTTCCTCGAGGATTTCATTATTTTGGTTATTATTCACTACATAAAATTAGTTAAATCACATAGAGACACGTAAGTAACATTCACTTCTCACATCAACTCAGATTTCAAGGTCTAAGCACTGAATCAGATCCACCAACAGGAAGCGAAGTGTATGTAATTATTCCATACTCTGTTTCTGAACACGCTATTACTATATACGACGGAACAATGGGTAAAAAGTATATATTTATTATCAATATGATACACAAAATTAACCAGCGTTGCACAACTTCAAACACCCCGCGTAAGACTGACTTTGATTGTTTTTATTATGTTGGTAACCTGAATGGTATTCGAAAGTATATGGTTTGTCAATTCCAGTGGAGGGGATAAATAGTTTCTGTTATCTAGCGCTATCTACTGGCAAATTGTGGAACTATCGTTACTTGAGTAGACGAGGGCCATCTTCAGTCAAGTTTTTCAACTACTGAACGCTGTTGGTAATCTTTGGAACATGCGGTCAATGATTATTAATGGCGGTTGATTCAAATTGCAGTTCTAAAGCTGCATCAGGAACGGTATTCTAGTTAGCAGTCAGCATTATGACTACCTATGTACAATAGTAACTGTAGCGGGAGAAGCTAAGCTCTCTGATCTATATACACGATTCAATTTTCCATTCTCGTACGCATGTAATCAAGGGAAAATATTCATATATATATATATATATATATGTATGTTCAATTCATATATATGTATATATTAAATATCAATCCAATACTTCGAGCTACTTGATTCTCAAAATACGAGCTAATCGTGCTTGCCACCATCACCAAACAAAACAATTTTGAGTTTATTCACGGCCACCTAGAACAAACAGCTGCTCGCTATATGCTACTGTTTAACGAAATAATGCACAAGATATCCAACGCCGATGGGTAGCTTTCAATTGCTGCATGCGCTCTCATTTTTAGGGGAAAAAAAGCATGCACAATTGATTGCGTTTCGTTTACTCTTGCATGCATTGATTGAATGCGTAAATTTAAAAGAAAAGTTGAACTACCGTATGTAGATGCGCCTTAATAATTCTGTGCGTTGTTGTGTTATTTTAAACTTGTGAGCTTTGTGTTTAGTAACAGTTATAACATAATATTTATGTTAATAAATGCTTTTTGCAAGTATTTGTGATACTTAAAAAATATGGACAATAAAAGTACAGAAAATTACGAGGAAACGCATGAATATGTAGAAATATTAACAAGAATGGCCTCATAACAATATTCAGAAAGATGTCTTTTAAATGTGAAAAATGGTGACAAATCATAGTAATGTATAGTATAAGGGAGTAAAATTGGATTTTATGCGCGAGGAGGAAGTTTAGTGCCAGAGGCGAAGCCGAATGTGATAATTACTACGAACGCATAAAATCTCTTTACTCTCAATATTTTATCCATTATTGATATTTATATTTCATTATTGACATCTAAATTAAATGTTAAATTGTACGCCTTTTCTTTGTAATGTGTTGTTTGTGAAAATAGTAATATGCGTTACAAGAGCGGTATGTTGAAGTTTTCATGTTCGAGGAAAAGTTTGAAAAAGCGAAACGTAGTTGAGTTTTTTTAATTTCCGAGAATTGAAAGAAAACATACCGCTCGTATATCGTACTTTATTTTGTGCGAAGATCGTTTATTACATACCTGAAAGAGGAATTTCTAATTAGTTGCAATGAAATCTCCATCTTGGTTTCTGTTCAATGATGGCAAATTTGCAAAACAAAAATATCTATGTTCAACATTGTTGCTTTAAAATATTTTCTGTGTTTACTATACTCCAGCAGGCCTGATATACGTCTGTCTTTTTTTCCCCCAGTCTATAAATGCGAACTTAAAACAAACGGCTTCCTTAATGTTACATGCATCACGAATGCAGTAACTTTTGTGGAGTTGTAGAGTTTACTTAATTTTTGCAAATATTTAAAAACAATAATTAACAGTGCAATTTAGGTGAAATTGCAGTGGTAAGTTTCCAATTTATAATTATTACTATATCGAAAGTCTCTAAAAATAATATGTTAAAAGCCTAAAGCAGTAAAATGAATATGTCACTTAAGCGGTAAGAAGATGGAAATTGTTACGTATGTTCGGTTGGGAATACTGAATGTGGAATTTTAGACTTACCGCGGATTGGTTTTGTGCGGAAATCAAGCAAATACACACGATCTCGCACAAAAGTTATAGTAAAATATAAAATTTATGTTATGGTTGCTAATGTGTTGGTTGTCACGGAAAAAGCTTATAATTAAATGCTGTGAATAAAGACATTGTTTAGATTGCTAAGGACGATGAATTAAAGACCACTTTAGATACCAGTTATGGATAAAGAAAATAATTGATCTAATAACAGATGGGCCTAACAGTAAAATAAAAAAAAAATGGAAACGGACGATGGTGATTCTGTCAAAGAAAGTTTTGAAAATTTACAAATTATTCTTTGCATGTTCAAATACGTAATACTTTGCATATAGAATATATTTAAATGCTTAACTACTACCACTTCAATAAAGATGCTTGAGATAATTCTGCAGTGCCTGGGAAAAGTGACATAAGTCAGTTTCCACAAACCTTTTTTGATAATTTATTGACAACTTACACTGGTTTATGTCGATTTGATTTTTTTCTGTATGAATTATTGTAATGGGAGGAATACCTATGTATTTTTTTCCAAGCGAACAGATGTTCCGTAAGTTGTCAATAAATTATCAAAAAAGGTTTGTGGAAACTGACTTGTGTTACTTTTCCCGAACACTACAGAATTGTAAATGCAAGCGCTCTTGATTGCTGAAGAGATGAAGAAATTATTACTATTAATTATTATTATTATATTATAATTATAATTATTATTATTATTATTATTATTATTATTATTATTATTATATCATCATTCTTGGATGAATGCAATTTGTTCTAAATGTTAGTACATATCGTTTTATTTGTATTTTTTGAAGTCAATTCTGCTGCCTTTCTTATCGAGAACTTCAATCACATCACTGAGTCGTAGAATAGTTAGACGAGGCCATTTAGCAGCGTCACTACTGACGCGTTAGTGATACACTAAATTTTTGTAGAGAATTTTTCAGTCTTCCAACGAACATGGACATAGAAGGAGATATATTTTGGAAACTTTGCTCATACGGAGAAAGAATAGACGTAAAAATAGAAGAGTCTGGGTCCATCGATTGGTTTTGGAAAGACATAATCGAGGACTATTTCATAAGTTCTTTGTTTGATGATTTACATCAGGACAATAAAAAGTTTATTTTTCTTTTTTTCGTATTTTCGCATGAAGAAATAATTTCAAGAGCGTCTAGCAGGAATTAACAATGAAATTCGAGGAGAAAAAAAAAGACACCTTGGCACATTATGCTGTAATATACTATCGTGGCGATGTCGCAAATTTCTAGCGCAATAATTAACAATAGATCCCTATTAGAAACAACAACAACCAAATTTCTTGGCTTAAAAATCGATAATGTGTTAAATTTGAAAAATCATATTAAAGAAATTACCCCCAAACTAAATTCAGCTTGTTATGCTATTAGATCTATGCAAAAGATAGTAAATATCAATACCTTAAAAACAATATACTTAGCATACTTCCACTCGGTAATGAGTTTTGGAATAATATTCTGGGGAAATTCTACAGATAGTAACAATATATTTCTATTACAAAAAAGAGTAATTAGAATAATAGTAGGTGCCAAATCTAGGGAATCGTGTAGGACTATTTTCAAAAAACTACAAATAATGCCCATGGCTTGTCAGTATATCTTTTCATTAATAGTCTTCCTCGTATGTAATCGTGAAAACTTTGTAACTAATTCAACAGTTCATAGCATAAATACACGTCAAAAAATGACTTTCATACTCCATCGGCAAGTCTATCGTGCTATCAAAAAGGAGTGCGTTATATGGCAGTAAAAATTTTTAATAGCCTCCCTATCAATATAAAAAATGAAACTCAAAACATAAAATTATTTAGGGCCAAATTAAAGAAGTACCTAATTTGTCACGCCTTCTATTCTGTAGGTGAATTCATGACATTCAATAACACTGCATGAAATTGATACTAAAACTATGTGTTGTACTAGTAGACTATATTGGAAATCTCGTCTGTATATATTTAATCTAGACTGTGACTATAAATTAAGATTTTATAACAGTATTAAGTTTTTTGACTTGTTCCATATTCTAGCTGTAAGCATGTATGAATACCATGGAATGTTAATAAATACAATACAATACAATACAATACAAGGAATTGGTGACCCAACAGTCGTCCGTTAGCAGCGCCACACACGCTACTAAATTAGTGGCTCCGTCTGAACCTACAATTTAATTCTAGCTATCGCGTTAGGAAGCGCCACCAGCGGTGAAGCCAACCAATCAGAGCGTCTGTAGCGCCCAACGAGTTAGAAAGAAACTCGTTGGTAGCGCCACTATTCTGTGTTTGTGTCTGATGGCCCCCATTTAAATCCATTATTCACAAGCGGCGGCACTTCTAAAACAGGTCTCATCTGAATAGACTCTAATGACCAGGGAAAGGATTTATATGTAAATACATATTTACTTATAAAGCTAATATAATTTATATTTTGCATTATCTTTATGTTTCACAATGTGTAGGGTTGAAAAATCCTACTTTTATTTTCCATATTTTTCCATATTTTAGAGTTTAGTACATATTTTCGTTAATTTCCATATATTTTCCATATTTCATATAAAACAGTCCATATTATATTAGGTTTAACAATAAAACAAAACAAAATTCCATTAACTTTTAAAAATACATTTCAACAATAGAGATTTAAACACATGTTCAGTAATCCCTTTAACATCAGAGTTATTTGAAAATTAGCAGTCCTATCAACAATGGGAAAGTAAGTTACAAAACTGTATTAATTTAATTTAAAATTTTTAACAGACTTCAGTTGTGCAGCTCAACAGTTAAATGCCAGTCAGAGTACACATAGGTTCAGTTTTGTAAATCATACTATAAAGACGGTAAATATGCCAAAAGTACGTCATTCAGTCAATTTAAAATCAAAACTAACAAGTTACATTTCAGAATTTAAAGAAGATGGTTTATCAACTGACAATAAAATATTATTTTGTAATTTGTGTCAGTGTGCAGTATCATCTACACAAAAGTTCCTGGTGCAACAACACATTACAACTAGTAAACATCAGGCCAACAAACAACTAAATTCCAAGCAGAGACAATTGTTTTTAACACAACCAACAACATCGAATGTAAGATCTGAGTTTAACATCGACCTGTGCCGTTCTCTCATCTCTGCTGATATTCCTCTCTACAAACTAAAGAATAAGGTCTTCAGGGAATTCCTTGAAAAATATACTCAACATACAATCCCGGATGAGTCAACACTTAGGAAGACGTATGCTCCATCCATCTACGATGAGACAATACAGAAGATAAGAGATGAAATTAAAGATAGTTCAATTTGGGTTTCCATTGATGAGACTCCCGACAAAGAAGGTAGACTTGTTGGTAATGTAGTTATCGGTTTGTTAAGTGAACAATATTCTGAACGAATTCTTTTACATTGTGATGTTCTAGAAAAGTGCAATAACAAAACTATAGTTAAACTGTTCAACGAAGCTATGGGTATCCTGTGGCCAAAGGGTATTATGTACGATAATGTGTTATTCTTTATTAGCGATGCTGCCCCTTATATGGTCAAAGCTGGACAAGCATTATCTGTTGTATATCCTAAATTGACTCATTTTACTTGTGTGGCGCATGCATTTCATCGTGTGGCAGAAGTGGTCAGAGACAATTTCCCTAAAGTAGATTTGTTGATTTCATCAGTGAAAAAAGTATTTCTCAAAGCTCCCAGTAGAGTTAACGTGTTGAAAGAAATGTACCCTGAAATTCCATTGCCACCAAAGCCAATTTTAACTAGATGGGGTACATGGCTAGAAGCAGTTGAATATTACGCCGAACATATAGACTCTATTAACAATGTTCTCCTTGCATTGGACTCTGAAGATGCAGTCTCAATTGATACTGCGAAAACAGTTACCTGTGACATAAGTGTGAAGAATGACTTAGCTCACATTCAGCATACATTTTCATGCATCATAAAAACGCTCAAAAGTCTCCAAAATAGGCACCTTTCACTATCTGAAAGTTTTGAAATTATAAATAGTACTGTGGAACAACTGAATCGTGGTAGAGGTAAAGTTGCAGATGCAGTAAGAGCTAAGGTGGATACTGTACTTTCAAAAAACCCTGGATATGAAGAACTACAAAAGGTTGTTGCTGTGATGAGTGGTGAATCAACAGTGAAGATTAACTTGGACTTATCCCCAGCAGACATTGTGAAATTGAATTATGTACCAGTTACTTCTTGTGACGTCGAACGCTCTTTTAGTCAGTATAAATCTATCCTCAGAGACAATAGAAGAAGATTCACTTTTCAGCACTTGAAAGAAATGTTTGTAACCTATTGTTATGGTAACAGACAATAAAAATTGTGTTTTGTTGAAACTACATTGGAAGATAAGGTACGTCCATTATATTTTTTGTTTAGTTTGATTAAAATGTACCAATATTTAACGTACATAGTCATTTTTTTTATAATTTTAAGTCCATATTTAATTCCATATTTTGGTAAAAATCCATATTTAATTCCATATTTTGGTAAAAATAACTACATATATATTTACATATTTCATATATTTTTAGTCCATATAAATCCGTTCCCTGCTAATGACATTGTTTCCAAGCCTCCAGCAGTCGCCTTTCAATGGAAGGCCCAGAGAGCCTGCTCTATCACTGTGTAATTCGGAGACAGGTTTTGATTCTCTTCAATGCGAAGAATGACCTTTCTACTAAAGCAGTAGATGCAGGAATTGTTATAATTAATTTCATATTTTTAATTAATCTCTTTTATTACAACAATTTAGCAATGTAATACGTTGTCAATGAGAAGAAAATTTACAGAATAAAAATATAATTATAAGAACATAAACAATGTATATAAAACAGAATAGCATTGCAATATAGTGCGTTACAGATAAATTGAATTAAATACTATCATTATCAAGTAATCAATCATATTAAATTCTTCCGGTCTGTTATCTGTCTCTACGGACAATAAACTCAGATTTAACCAGGATTATTTTACGTGTCATAAATTTACAACGTGCGACTTTAGTCTTATTTCTTTTTGAAGGGAACTAAGATATGTATTTTATTCTCCTATAAAATCATGCAACTCTCAGCCTTATTGAAACTGTACTGCTTGGGTTGAGATGCAGGTATGATAATCTCTAAGCCAGTAAAGACGACTATAAGGGAACAACTTAGAAAACTCCGTTGGTATGCGCATGCGTCAATCTTAAAGAGTGACAATATATTATTCACCTCCCATTCCTAATTGTCAGCCAATAACGGAAGAAGGCGTTACTTACGTAGACTTTCAATGAAGCAGAATATTTTCTCATTTCATATACTTAATAATAACTCAAAAAGTATTAGTCAGATTCTAATAAGTCACAGTAATAAAACAAATGTAAGACTTCTTAATTGAGGTTTGTTTTATACTACTGTAGCGTGGGAAAATATGTTTTTGAAGTAGAAAAACCAATCAGCGATAAACTTTTTTTCTTGAAGAGATAGCTGGGTAGTTGCAGTGTATGAAATCATTCAAATAGATTCTGCTTCATGTCGAAAAAACCCGTGTTAATAGAATGAGTGAACAAGATATCATCACTTGTTAAGTTTATGTCTGACTGCTCGCGGTCCGTCAAGTAGCGCGTACATAAACATTATTTATCTTCAAAACCCAACTATGCTTTAAAAATAAGCATTTATTGTTTTGATTGGTTTCATTTACTTAAAGGGACAGACTAAAATGTTTAGTCAGTTGTCTGCAGCCTTTTCAATTGGATTTTGGTAACAAAAATTGAGTCTCCACTTAACGTAAAGCAGCCATGGAGAGAACGTAACTCGCGAGACATTGTGGCTCGCAGTGATACCTGTGCATTCCGCTTGCTTCTAACCTCCGCCAACCCTCACCCTCTCACCCACTGGAGTCAAACTCCGTTCCATTTGTATTTGTCTCTGACCTGCGAGTGGCATATGCGGCATATGTCTCTCTCGAAACCATGTACGAAAGTTCCAAGTAGGATGGGAGGACGCTTTTTTTTGCTGTCAATATGATGAGAATATTAAAAGTATGACTTGTTCACAAGTATTACGAGGAAAACGGTTGTATAACATAAAACGACATTATACTACATATTACTGATGAAACATTAAAATGTTAAGTATCATCATCATCATCATCATCATCATCTCTGTACGTCGATCCTTTTTCAGCAGATGTACGAATAATGCGGTTAGCTCTTCAATTTGAACTCACTGATTTACTATGTGATGTCAAATGAAAGGTAGATATAAGGACTTAACAAATGTTGAACTTTCAAATCTTTGCCAAAAAATAAATATCCGAAGCTTCGTTCTTTCGCTTGCTCTGTTGAAGCCAACTTACTACAACTTACGTTTGTGAAAAGTTATTTTCAACAATTAAAATACAGTAGTAAAAACCAAATTTAGATCACGACTGACAGACAAATACCTTCGTGATCAACTACGACTGACAGTAAGCGACATAATTCCTTATTTTAAAACTTTGTCGCAGAGACGTTCTGGAGACAGTTAATTTTAGGTTGTGATATTGTTCATTTCTTTCTTCGTTACATGTACTAAACATTAGTTTGTAGCGTTGTACTGTATAAAATTAAATTTAAGTGCTTGACGTAAGGAAAATGAAAATCCGTTAATAAGTCAGACAGTTGCTTCACTTCCCCTTCGGGCGTCCGCCTCCCTCCATAGGTGCTATGCACGTTGCAGGTTACACAGTGGCTCGGAGCACGATTACATTTTCGCCACCGCTGACATAGAGGAACGATTCTGTCGCGGCCTTTTCGCAGAATATGGAAAAGACAAGTGGAAGAAATGTGTTGAGCATGTTAAAAGTAACAACAAATAATATTTTTTCTAGTTCTATGTAATAGACAGTGAAACTGACAGAATAATATCGTCAGGAGAAGGTTTAACTGATTGCAGTGTTGCATCAGATGACTTGTCAATGAGTAGCGACAATGGTTCAGATAATGGAGGGAAACTCTGACTCCGTCTCCAGCGCTGCGGTAAGGTTTAATATCCTCCCATAACGGAGTTTTGTCAGTTGTTAACTTATATTTACATAATTAATGAAGGCTATCAAAGTGTGTCTACCCAAAAATGATGCATCAAATGTAGTGTATGTATTTAATCGAGTACTGGTATCTGAAGATTTTCTTGAAAATAATTCGTAAGTAAACAAATATGCGTTAATTTTTGTGTTGTAGCAATTTTTTTCCAGGGTCATTGAGGTTGGAATGCGTTAGAAGTGTGTCCGTCGCGTGCCTACGCCAACAAAACTTGGGAGCATGTGACTCATTCTAATGACCGTCACAACATATCACTGACGCGAAATTTTGAAGACTGTACACGATCTCGGTGCAATTAAGTGTTACGCCAGCAAAGGTCTCTCATCAGCGGATCAATTGATTTGATCTGCGAGGTGGTCGTTGCAGCTGCAGAGATTCTTTAGTCACGTGTCGCACGCCACGCTAGGGCTGGCCAACCAGCATGTGTGTGACTTTTGCTTACATTCTTGTATTAATGGCTGAAAGAATGAACGCTGTTAAAAGACATCAACACCTGTAGCAGCCCCGATTCGGAACCAATGTGGCTTCTGATATTAGGGCAAATATGTAGGTTATAATGTTTGAGAAATTAATCCGACGATGAACTATCTAGAAGCCGCCCGCAAATAAATTGAGGAGAAATTCCTGAAAAGACTTCAAGCAGGCAACTTTTCCAAACCAGAATTTGAATCCAAATCCAGATCTTCTAGATCAGATTCAGTTGCGTTAACCACTGCTACTCTACTATAAAATTTCTTACTAAATTTTAAGTATCTGCACCTTAAACTACAGAGAATTTTCAACATCATTTTCGATGTAATGTTTTTGATGATGTGCTGACGACGTAGGCATTGTGGCAAGATCGGAGAGAGACATCAGGCAAACCTTTAGTGCTTTTAAATGCTCAGCGGAAGTAATGGGTTAAAAAATGAACGAATGTTAAATGTTATGTTTTATTTAACGACGCTCGCAACTGCAGAGGTTATATCAGCGTCGCCGGATGTGCCGGAATTTTGTCCTGCAGGAGTTCTTTTACATGCCAGTAAATCTACTGACATGAGCCTGTCGCATTTAAGCACACTTAAATGCCATCGACCTGGCCCGGGATCGAACCCGCAACCTTGGGCATAGAAGGCCAGCGCTATACCAACCCGCCAACCAGGTCGACAAATTAACGAATAAAAAGCCAAGTACCAGTCTGCTGTCGAAAAATCTGAAAGTTAGAATTCATAAAACAATTATATTACCGGTTGTTCTGCACGGTTGTGAAACTTGGACTCTCACTTTGATAGAGGAACAGAGATTAAGGGTGTTTGAGAATAAGGTTCTTAGGAAAATATTTGGGGCTAAGAGGGATGAAGTTACACAACACAGAACTGCATGCATTGTATTCTTCACCTGACATAATTAGGAACATTAAATCCAGACGTTTGAGATGAGCAGGACATGTAGCACGTATGGGCGAATCCAGAAATGCATGTAGAGTGTTAGTTGGGAGGCCGGAGGGAAAAAGACCTTTAGGGAGGCCGAGACGTAGATGGGAAGTTAATATTAAAATGGATTTGAGGGAGGTGGGATATGATGATAGAGAATGGATTAATCTTGCTCAGGATAGGGACCAATGGCGGGATTATGTGAGGGTGGCAATGAACCTCCGGGTTCCTTAAAAGCCAGTAAGTAAGTAAGTAAGTAAGTAAGTAAGTAAGTAAGTATATGGGGGAAAGTAGAAATCAGAGAACAACTGAGACCCACATCACTATTGACGAATTTAAATTGGAGAAAGTACAGAATTTCATCTACTTTGGATCACTAGTAAGTAATACTAATAGCACCACAGAAGAAATTAAGAAGAGAATTCAGCTTGCCAATAAAAGTTATTTTAGTCTACAGAAACACTTCAAATCACGTTTGCTTTCTCTCGGAACTAAATGTAGAATTTATAAAACACTAGTTAAACCAGCACTTATGCAGCCTCAGAGGCATGGCCATGTCAGAATTTGATGTTGAAAGCTTAAACATATTTGAGAAGATGGTTCTACGAAGAATCTTCGGACCCGTTAACGATGGATATACATAGAGGATGAGGAGTAACAGGGAGTTATATAGCCTATACAAATCTTCCGACATTATACGTTCAATTAGGGTTTCCAGACTAAGATGGGCAGGACATGTCAAGAGGATGGAAGATAATGAGATACCGAAGATAGTTATGGAGTAAAAGGCTGAAGGGAAGAGGAGAGATCATCATCATCATCATCATCCTTCACGAATTAGGCCTCTGTAGACCTGTTTCGGCTCCATCTAGCAGTCTTCTAAAAGGTCTTCCTGGTCCACGATGTCCTCTAGGTTCATACTGCATCATAATTTTTGGGATTCATGAATTTTCCATTCTTGTTACATGATTTAGCCAATTTAATTTGTATTTGTTGATTTTTTCTTCTACTGACTCTACTTCTAATTGTTCTAAAATTTCTTCATTCCTTTTTCGGTCTAAAAGAGTATATCCTGCTGTCCTGAAAAATTTCATTCCGTTTCTTTGATTCTGTTCATGTCTTTTTTCTTTAATGTCCAAATCTCACTTCCGTATAAAAGGGAGGGTAATGCTAGTGTATTATATATTTTTATTCTTGTAGATTTTTGTACTAATTTAGCTTTTAATGTATTGTTTATTATTCCTAGAATTTGTGTAAATTTGGTAATTTTCTTGTTCACATCTTTTTCATTTTGATAACATATTTCACAACCCAGATAATTGAAATTTTGTACTTATTCGAGGCATTGGTTATTGTGTATTATCTTACTTCTGACTGGGTCTTGTCCTAAAAATGCCACTACTTTTGATTTTTGTGCTGAAATTTCCATCCCAAAATCCTGTCCAGAGGCTAAAAGTGGCAGCCCCACTACTGGACTACCTAACGATAAGGCTAGTAACCTATCTTAGGGAAAATTACATTACTTTCAAGCCTCAAAAAAGCAGTATAAGGATAGATAATTTGACGACAACCCAGAGCAAGAGGAGAGATGAACGACCTAAACTTCCGTGGGAGGACTGTACCACGAAGGACACTAGAAGCTTGGAGTTAAGAACTGGTGGACGATGGCCAAGGATAGGGACTCATGGCGAAGGATCCTGAAAGAAGCCGAGGCTCGATCCGGGCTGTAGAGCTACTAACGATGATGTTATGATGTTTATTTCTTTTCTCCTACTTAATGGTTTGAACTTTAGACTATTATCCCGTTTCAGCTCCCAATTTGCGACCACCTCTTCTGTAGTCTTGCTCGATCTCATTCCCACAGTACAGCTTGAAGGCTCTTCTATTAGGTATCCTACCACTGCCAATCATTCTAGAGGTTGCCTTCAATTTCTTATGTACGTAATGATAGTTTTCATTCAGTTCTGTTTTAAGTTATCTTCATATTTTAGCATGTCTTTTCTGTCAAGTCTTGCATATCAAAGTACAGATTTAAGACATTTCATTTCGACAGCTTGTGTTCTAGAACTGTGCCCTGCAACCATCGTCCAAATTTATAGATTAGCGTTTCAAAAATTATGAGTTGACAACCGATGGTCGCGAAAGTCATTTGAAATACGAACATTTTGTAATTATTTGAAAAGAGATAATCAAAAGTAAGAAAGCGAAGGAACGAAACAATTATAAATATAATATAAATGTACGTAATATGAAAAATGAACAAGTTTCATGATCGTGTATGTAACCCCTTCTGAAGAAACATGGGTAGGCCTAACACACTTTAGCCCACTAATGTCACCTATAGCTTGTCTAGAACAACTTCCGATCTGACACATGGCGCCTTTTAGGTCTTTTTTTTAGTAGGTTATTTTACGACGCTGTATCAACATCTCAGGTTATTTAGCGTCTGAATAATAATAATAATAATAATAATAATAATAATAATAATAATAATAATAATGATTTATTTTAGCTGGCAGAGTTAAGGCCGTAAGGCCTTCTCTTCCACTCAACCAGCAAAAAGTGTATATACATATGCATGAACTTACAAAGAATTCAACAATTTTATTAAGTGAGAGTTACATGTATACAAGAGTTATATACGAATTAAACAACAAAATACTATGAACTATTAATTAGACACTGAAATAAACTGTGTAGCAGAATTAAGCTAAAATACATAGAATGTTAATATATTTAAAATAATATTACATAATAGAAAGAGATTATTATGAGACAATTTTGAAAATACAGCACTATCAGGATGATGTCTAAAGAATGAAGTAACAATGTAGTCAGTGATAGTTTAAATCAGTAAGATTGGAGTGAAATGCTAATAAGGTTATCTTTTAAGCTGTTTTTAAAGGTGTTTATTGTCTTGCAGCCCCTAATACTTTGTGGCAAGGAATTCTATTGAACGATATGAAGGTGATAATGCCGGTGAAATGAGTCCGAGGTCCAGCACCGAAAGTTACCCAGCATTTTCTCATATTGGGTTGAGGGAAAACCCCGGAAAAAATCTTAACCAGATAACTTGTTCCGACCGGGAATCGAACCCGGGCCACCTGGTTTCGCGGCCATACGCGCTTTTTTAGGTGTTACCATGGCATCCATTCAAATCACCCAATCACAAGAGGCGCGTAACCATGGTTATGAGACGGTATTGCTTATGTTTACAAGTTTCACGGGCACAGTGTTTTTTTTTTTTTTACTTGGTTATTTAACGACTTTACAAGACTTTGGTTTGAGGGTTGAGGTGTTGAATCATCTCTTCGATATTTGGTATGTTAAACACCAGAAAAGAAGCCGTGCAATAGATTGAAGTTACGGTAGAACCTCTATTATCCGTGGTAATAAAGGGGATGGAGTGAACGGTTAATCGAAAAAATCGGATAATCCGTACCATAAAAAGTTTTCATAAACTAAGTACATAATATTTTCGTAATTTCCTCCATAGTCATTTCTTTTAATATGCTAGGTAGTGGTTCAGAAGTTCAATAATTTAAGTCTGTTTTTTTTTTTTTTTTTTTTACAATTCATGTTTGATTTTCCGATAAGTGAGTTATTAAAACATTATTTATTGTACTTATATCTGGTTTTCAACGACGGGTTTTTAATGGCCAAGAAAACTCCTTATGACAACTGTCTGTGGAAAGATAGAAATAGTAGAGGTCTCATGTTGTAGATTTACAAATTTTATACAGTTTATATTTTATTTTTTATTAGCCTAAATCGCTTACAGTTGTAATTTATATCTCGTATTGTGATGTGAGATGAACCACATTTTCTCTTTCCCAAAATCACTCAATTACTTGCACTTTTTTCCGCAGTTACAACATGTTTTCTTTTGACACTTGTAGAAGACATTTTGCCTAGAAGTTAAATAGTACGGCCACTCGAAGAGTAGGCCACAATTCGTAAGGGTAAAGGTTTATAAAAAACACTCTGTAGAAAAAATTCGTACTAATATAATGCACAGTACGTCATATTTTTTTCTGCGAGCGAGAAAGACAGTCGGATAATCCACCAATCGGTTAATAGGGTGACGGATAATCGGGGTTTTACTGTATTAAAAATTGTAAGATTCGTAGGAATACGAAATTTAAAAGTTATATCTTCCAGAAAATACTAAGTAAGTGTCAGAGTTTCAGAAAATAATGTGCACCCTGTGTTGTGATGAAATGTTTTTGTAGAGCTACCTATATCTGTAGGTCTGTAGGTCAATAATTATTTATTATTTCGCAGAGTGGTTATAAATTATAAAGCAACTAAGAAGGTATTCCGAAGGAGTCTTTCTTACGTGTTTGAGTTAGTTTTGTCGTTCTTTTAGCGATTCATTAGCAATGTGTTAATTGTCATATAACTTACGGGTAATTATCCCGTAGGTGAGAAGTGAGTTGTTTTTGTTAGCTATGTATATGGAGAATTAAAAATATGGGACTAAGTATATATTTAAACATGTAAGGTGATACGGAATTTTAGTCAGTGTTGGCAAATATTAGTATTTCAGATATAAGTCGCAGATGTGTCTCCAACACTATTATCTGTGGGTTCATGAAATGAAAGTCTTGAATTCGTCGCTGCTCCTTCAAAATCCACTACGTATCTTCAAAAAGGTTTTGCAGGAGAAAGAAAAAAACATTGTCGCTTTTAATTCCTTTGATTTTCAAAGTTGTTTTCAGTATAATTTCATCATTTTTCTTGTGACGTTTGGAATTATACCGAAAGTGGCTTCGAAAATCAAGGGAATATAATAATAAATTTAGCTTCCCTTATGAAAAGGTTGCCAGATTTGACAAAGCGTATTACATATAATTTGGAAACAGACCTCAAAGGTAAAATGATATACATTAGAAACGGTTAGGGAATCGAATATAGGTATAGGCCAGTTTCTATCTGATGCTTTTCCAATTCACTGCGGGCTAAAGCAGGGAGATGCACTATCACCTTTACTTTTTAACTTCGCTTTAGAATATTCCATTAGGAAAGTTCAGGATAACAGGCAGGGTTTGGAATTGAACGGGTTACATCAGCTTCTTGTCTATGCGGATGAGGTGAATATGTTAGGAGAAAATCCAAAAACTATTAGGGAAAACACGGGAATTTTACTGCAAGCAAGTAAAGCGATCGGTTTGGAAGTAAATTCCGAAAAGACAAAGTATATGATTGTCTCGTGACCAGAATATTGTACGAAATGGAAATATACAAATTGGAGATTTATCCTTCGAAGGGATGGAAAAATTCAAATATCTTGGAGCAACAGTAACAAATATAAATGACACTCGGGAGGAAATTAAACGCAGAATAAATATGGGAAATGCGTGTTATTATTCGGTTGACAAGCTTTTATCATCTAGTCTGCTGTCAAAAAATCTGAAAGTTAGAATTTATAAAACAGTTATATTACCGGTTGTTCTGTATGGTTGTGAAACTTGGACTCTCACTCTGAGAGAGGAACATAGGTTAAGGGTGACTGAGAATAAGGTGCTTAGGAAAATATTTGGTGCTAAGCGGGATGAAGTTACAGGAGAATGGAGAAAGTTACACAACGCAGAACTGCACGCATTGTATTCTTCACCTGACATAATTAGGAACATTAAATCCAGACGTTTGAGATGGGCAGGGCATGTAGCACGTATGGGCGAATCCAGAAATGCATATAGAGTGTTAGTTGGGAGACCGGAGGGAAAAAGACCTTTAGGGAGGCCGAGACGTAGATGGGAGGATAATATTAAAATGGATTTGAGGGAGGTGGGATATGATGATAGAGACTGGATTAATCTTGCACAGGATAGGGACCGATGGCGGGCTTATGTGAGGGCGGCAATGCACCTTCGGGTTCCTTAAAAGCCATTTGTAAGTAAGTAAGTAAGTAAGTAAGTAAGTAAGTAAGGGAATCGAATATGCAAAATGTCAGAAAAATTTACACCTAAGAAGCGTTTGTGCTCATTCAAAGTTAAGAAAGGGGGGGGGGATATCATCAGATAGGTTAGAATGATTTTAATGCCATATACCGCGAGAAAAATAATAGTGCGGATTGATTGGCGTTGATATCTAAACCAATCAACAGCTTTCGGTTAAGATAACTTGAAATTTCCATTATCACACCCATACAAAAAATGATTTCTCAATATCTGAACCGATCCTTTGAGGACACTAATGGCTATTTCCTTCACAATGCTGTGTGTTAGGCCCAGGTTTTTACATTTGTTGGCAAAGAAGGAGGGTATGGTACCTCGTGCTCCCACCATCAGACCTATCACATCAATGTAGGACAGGCTATATTTATCTTTATAGAACGGAATTGTTGGTTCATAGATCCGTTTCTTTTCACTGTCCACCTCATGCGGTTGATCTGCATGTGTCTCAAATCTGATGGTGGGATCGAGAACGTATGCCGAGTTGTTCTTAATGGCAATGATATCAATTCGCCGAACACTTCCTTGTATGGCTAGTCCCTGCACCTCTTGATGGACTGTAAACCCACTTCCTTCAGCGCCTCGGCCAGCATAGAACGGACAGCATGGTGACGGATGTTGCGAAGGGCCTCACTATAGGGGCAGAAGCCAAGGATATGGGGAAGAGTGATAATACTAATAATCTTTTTTCTTTATCCTGAAAAATATGAAAAAAAAAACGCATAGCGGATTTTGAAGGCGTAGCGACGATTTGTGAACGTTCGTTGAAGAAATTCATAGATAGTGGTTTTAGTACACAATTACGTAACGAAAATGTACATATGGTTTAGAACGAGGGATCTAAGAAATTATTTACCATAGTAATTGGGATACAGGTCTCGAGAAGCAATTGAGATCATAAGAAGGAGGTTTTCTGCGAAGTACAGATGGAATTAGAGCAACACGATACTGAAAGTAGGGTATGAATATCAGGAGACATAGAAAAGTGACTAAATTAAATTATCGAAGCTTGCAACAACAGTTTGTATAGGCTGAGGTCTGATCTTAAGTGTACCTGTATACAATTTGATTATTTTTTTTTTTAACTTTGCTACCGTACTTTATATCTCTTCAGGCTAATGTGTTGTTTTAAGCCTAAGTGGGTTCTGAATAAAGAAATAAAATATTACTTCGATTCTGTTCGGCAAACAACAAATTCCACAATTTGGGACATCTGGCCAAATCTACGGCTGACCACTAGGATCCAGAATACAATGCAGAGGTTAAATGAAAAATACAATATGATTGCGGAGAGAATACGGAACAATGATAAATTTAAAAATAAAGTACAATTGATTTCGGAGAAACATGAGATGAAAATACATTGAAGAGTAATGAAATGAAGTGAAAAGAAATTACATAGTATTATACAAGTGATTGTGTAAAATGGATAATGAATCTCTCAATACCATTAGACAAATTTTGTTAATGTCCTCATTAGAAAATTTAAGAGAAAGGAGAATGGTTTTGGTTAACTTAAATGAAGTTCCCCTAGCGCCAAAAAGAAGTCCTTTCACTTCCCATGCATTAATATTCATTTTGTATCTCTCACTGAAGTGAGGAATACATGGGTTGCAAATAGACTTCTTTTCATCGTTAACGTTATTGGTTTGTTGATCATCCTTCTCAAAACGGACAGTGGGGTCAAGAATGAGGCTTCTTTGATTCTGGCGATCATGGCTATAATGTCTGCTCTTCTCGTTGACCCATTCTCAGCCAAGCAGCTGAAAAATACAATATGATTGCGGAGAGAATACGGAACAATGATAAATTTAAAAATAAAGTACAATTGATTTCGGAGAAACATGAGATGAAAATACATTGAAGAGTAATGAAATGAAGTGAAAAGAAATTACATAGTGTGTAAAATGGATAATGAATCTCTCAATACCATTAGACAAATTTTGTTAATGTCCTCATTAGAAAATTTAAGAGAAAGGAGAATGGTTTTGGTTAACTTAAATGAAGTTCCCCTAGCGCCAAAAAGAAGTCCTTTCACTTCCCATGTATTAATATTCATTTTGTATCTCTCACTGAAGTGAGGAATACATGGGTTGCAAATAGACTTCTTTTCATCGTTAACGTTATTGGCTTGTTGATAATCCTTCTCAAAACGGACAGTGGGGTCAAGAATGAGGCTTCTTTGATTCTGGCGATCGATGGCTATAATGTCTGCGCTTCTCGTTGACCCATTCTCAGCCAAGCAGCGCACTTCTTCGTAAACCTCCCACTGCTTCTGGCCAAAATTCAGGCCCAGCAGAGGAGAACGATTATTCAATAGAACGAAGGTATCATGTTATTCACCACAATCGTTATAGCCGGATTTTGTACCTATAGGTCATTCTTTATCTCAAGAAACCAAATGCGTGCGCCGTAGCGTAGGTAAGAACCTTATGGTGGGGATAAGTTAGCTAACTAGCTACGAGTAGAAGCGTAGCGAGAGAGGGAAGCTTCTTAGTCCACTTTCTTCTTCCCCCTGACGCGCAGGTAGGTTTCACGATATAAAGAACCTATAGCTCCCCAAATTCATCACGATGCTGGATGGGCACCGTCCCACACACTGGCCGGAATGTTAAGAGAAAATTCTTTCTTAATGAAGATTCGCACCAGAGAGCATTCCGTAACGCCAGTTCGCAGAGCCACAGCAACTTCATTATTTTAATATCTTGAGAAACGAGTTACGTATATAATTCAGAGACTGCAATGCGAAAATACATCAGAACTTTACAGAATCGATAATAACTTAAGTTTTCCCAGAAGAGCATACACTAGCTCTGTTCATAATAAGCATCTCAGTATGATCCAGTTCATTAGCAGAAATGGCTGTATATAAACAAACATCCCATGTCAGGAGATGATGCCATCGCTAAGTTTTATTATTAGCATTTAAAAAATTTTGCTTGCAGCACTACGTCAGAACCCATTTCAAGATGATAAGATGATGTCACATGCACACACACATTTACACGCACGCATACACAAAATCTTTGTTTATTTTAAATTTAGACCGAATTAGTACTTATTATCTACCTGAATCAAAATTTTATACACAGAGTATGACACACTCCTCCCCCCAATTTCTTGTTAAGATTTCACAAAATTGGAAAGAGATCCTAAACTTTGACACTTAGCGATGGTATTCACAGAAACCCTCCTCCCTAAAATGAGGACAGGAGTCTCAAAACCAAGACATAACAATCTACAATAATAATAATAATAATAATAATTATATCTCAGAAGGCAGTGGAGCTCGAAAGGGGAAGGAGGGATTCTTCCTTATTAACGACGCCTAAAAAAAAACATTACGGCATGGAAAACATTACGTAAGCTAATTATAAAGGTAAATTCTGTATTATTAGTGCCAAACAACATTAGGTGTACACACTTTTATTAATGATATACTGGTTAACTATTCCACACTTTAACTGCGTGGTATAAAACGTCATGCCTTGGATTAGCAATACGGAATGAACGCTCGTTGGACCCCACATGGAAAAAGTGTGATGAATTTGGGGAGTTATAGTGAGTAACAAAATCCGGTTTCGTAAGCAAACTATCATGCTGACTATACGTTACTCTCTTATCGATTGGATGGCCGTTCAACGTCATGCCTTGGATTAGCAATACGGAATGAACGCTCGTTGGACCCCACATGGAAAAAGTGTAATGAATTTGGGGAGTTATAGTGAGTAACAAAATCCGGTTTCGTAAGCAAACTATCATGCTAACTATACGTTACTCTCTTATCGATTGGATGGCCGTTCAACGTCATGCCTTGGATTAGCAATACGGAATGGACGCTCGTTGGACCCCACATGGAAAAAGTGTGATGAATTTGGGGAGTTATAGTGAGTAACAAAATCCGGTTTCGTAAGCAAACTATCATGCTGACTATACGTTACTCTCTTATCGATTGGATGGCCGTTCAACGTCATGCCTTGGATTAGCAATACGGAATGAACGCTCGTTGGACCCCACATGGAAAAAGTGTGATGAATTTGGGGAGTTATAGTGAGTAACGAAATCCGGTTTCGTAAGCAACCTATCATGCTGACTATACGTTACTCTCTTATCGATTGGATGGCCGTTCAACGTCATGCCTTGGATTAGCAATACGGAATGGACGCTCGTTGGACCCCACATGGAAAAAGTGTGATGAATTTGGGGAGTTATAGTGAGTAACAAAATCCGGTTTCGTAAGCAAACTATCATGCTGACTATACGTTACTCTCTTATCGATTGGATGGCCGTTCAACGTCATGCCTTGGATTAGCAATACGGAATGAACGCTCGTTGGACCCCACATGGAAAAAGTGTGATGAATTTGGGGAGTTATAGTGAGTAACGAAATCCGGTTTCGTAAGCAAACTATCATGCTGACTATACGTTACTCTCTTATTGATTGGATGACCATTCATCTCTGCTGAGGAATTTGGACGTGATACAAACAGTCAGCGGTTCAGGCTTAGCCCTTAATGTGCTATCGCGTCACTGATTTTTACTAGTTAACTACGTGGACATGTTTTATGAACAACTCCAGGATGAGTAATTAAAATTGTGTTAATATTTACATGGCCCCACGATGAAAATTACAGAAATAAATAACAATTGACTGTAGAAGAAGCTATTTAATATCACACATGCATGTTTGGTCATATTTATTTATATTTATTTTTAATAATTTAACATCCATTTGTCCAATTTTAATGTAGCCCATGTTTTTCTCTTGGTTCTGAAGACTAAATGTGCAAAGTTTGGTAAATATCGGTCAAAGTCTGTATATTTCTATAGAGAACATATTATATACTATAGAGTGCTACAGAACATCGCTTGGAACCGGATTCGACCGGTCAGAGAACAACCGACTTGATTGAACATCCGACCGAATATCCGACTTTCAAGCGGTTGCACCTAATGTTTTGAAGGGTAGACAGAACACCAGGCGCATTTAACCATACAAAAACTCTGATGACATTTTCTGACTAGTCCACACCTGTGGAGTAACGGTCAGCGCGTCTGGCCGCGAAACCAGGTGGCCCGGTTTCGATTCCCGGTCGGGGCAAGTTACCTGGTTGAGGTTTTTTCCAGGGTTTTCCCTCAACCCAATATGAGCAAATGCTGGGTAACTTTCGGTGTTGGACCCCGGACTCATTTCACCGGCATTGTCACCTTCATTTCATTCAGACACTAAATAACCTAAGATGTTGGTAAAGGGTCGTAAAATATCCTACTACTAAAAAAAAAATTCTGACTACACAAATGGAGTAACAATTGATGGAAATTTACTTTTCCCAATTAAAAGAAAAGTGTTAGCTTGAAACAGGCTTATAATTCTGCAGTACTGGGGAAAAGTGACATAAGTCAGTTTCCACAAATCTTTTTTGATAATTTATTGTCAACTTACACTGGTATGAATTATTGTAATGGGAGGAATACTTATGTATTTTTTTCAAGCGAGCAGATGTTCCGTAAGTTGTCAATAAATTATCAAAAATGGTTTGTGGGAACTGACTTGTGTCACTTTTCCCAAGCACTGCAGAATTGATTGGACACTTTGGTACATTTATCTTCATAACTAATATAAACACCGGTAATAACAAAGTAAATAAGAGTAATGAATAGATAAAATCTGACATGTAAACAAATGCAAGAATAAAATAAATTACAAATATTTACAAAATAAAAGAGCAAATAAGTACGCACTTACTATTGTAACGTTCATCTTTTAAACTCAAAATGCATAGATTACTTGTAAAATTGTTAATATAGCCTACGCCTTTTAATTTTTCCAAGTAGATGTATTATTATTTCATTAATAAATAATTTTTATGGAGACTATTACACTCTTACTACGTCATACTACTTTTGACCAATAAAACGGTACGAAAGGACGTATTTCAACCAATCATGGCTGCTTATCGCACAATTTTATCGCGTCCCTAGCATTTGTTTAATTTTATCGCGTCCCTAGCATTTGTTTAATTTTATCGCGTCCCTAGCATTTGTTTCTTTGTTTGCCAACATTTGAAACTGCGCTGGTCTGGACGTCAAAAATATATATAAAATTACAAACCACTCCTGTCGATGCACAACAGTTTCAAATATGACTCGCATTGGCATTCAAGAACAAGAATTAATAAAAATCACTGATCGTACCTATGCATCTTCTGAAATCCGATTTACAAATAAATTAAGAGCACCATTCGGAAATCCTGAATAAGTTGAATACACCATGTAGGCCTAAATAAACGAGTTCCACTTCTATTATGCACATGTCCAATATAACATCAATTGAACCACCAACCACATTCAAATTTGAAAATTGTACATTCAATAATTATTCCTTTTAAAATTATTCATGTTTATTTTTTATGTCATCGTCGTTAATTAAAACTTTTCTAACACTTGTGTATATTAGTTAAGTTATGTTATAGCTTCTGCTCTGAGAGGATAAAAATAACTTCTGCTATATGATATTATGGATAGTCACGTATCAGAGATTGTTTAATATTAAGATTTATTGAATAGTAATCATTACAGTGTCTGTATAAAGACATTACTGCCATCTAGCATGCATCTAGCGTAATATTTGTAATGTTGAGATGGTACAATAATACATTTGAAGACAGTTGTATTTTCGTAAGTCAATTAATATTTTATTGTATTGGAGTACTTCGTTACTTCTAATCTTTATATATTTTCTTCTAATCGTGTAATAGTAAACTAAATCCCACTCGAGTTTTGATTTTGTCTAGATAAATCAAAACGTCTAGTGAGATTACTGTTGATGAAAGGTTATTAACAAAAATGAAAACACTCTCAAGCTATAATAATTGTAGTTTCATGATATGTTGCTTCTGACGATACCTATCTGTAATACCTGAATGAATGAATGAATGAATGAATGAATGAATGAATGAATGAATGAATGAATGAATGAATGAATGAATGAATGAATGAATGAATGGGGAGAGAAGAGGAAATATCAATTGAAAGATACACGATGATAATCGCGTCCTTGCAACGATTCCTGAAACTCCTGGATGGCTCAATGTCGTCTGTATTTCAAGACTCAGAGCCGTCCACCCGAGAAAGACTTGGACATTCGTTAAACCGAACACTGGATCATTCCGCGAGACGGAAAAGCTTTGCATACTATCTATAGCGCCAGGCATTCTGTAGCAATATATCATTTCTATTTTTCGTAACCGGTTGTGCACGATACTTTACATTACATTACGCTACAATAGATACATAAACATTAATTATATAGAACAAAGACATACAAGGATGTAGATATCATATAAAATCCTTGCACGACCAGTTCTAGTTCATGGCAGCGGGGCGTGGACGATAAGGAAATGTGATGTATTATATTTTGTTTATGTAATACAGTAATTTTGTATCAACTGGTTGAGTGGAAGAGAAGACCGAATGGGCTTAACTCTGTCAGTTAAAAGAAACCATTATTATTACACAGGCCTGCAATGAAAGAACTAAACAAAAAAAAATTAGCTCTTCTTTATGTATTTTTGTGCGAGATCGTGCGTATTTGCTTGGTTTCCGCACAAAACCAATCCGCAGAAAGTCTAAAATTCCACCTTCAGTATTCCCAACCTAACACACATAACAATTTCCCTCTTCTTACCGCTTAAGTGACATATTGATTTTACTGCTTTAGGCTTTTAACATATTATTTTTAGAGACGTTCAATATAGTAATAATTATAAATTGGAAACTTACCACTGCAATATCACCTAAATTGCACTGTTAATTATTGTTTTTAAATATTTGCAAAAATTAAGTAAACTCTACAACTCTACTAAAGTTATTGCATTCGTGATGCAAGTAACATTAAGGAAGCCGTGAAAAAATCAGTAAGATTCCAGATGCCGATGTTATTACTGCAATATGTTATATAAATAATATTATTAAAATATTAAAATGAAAAATAAATCATTACATAACCTTACCGTTTGTTTTAAGTTCGCATTTATAGACTGGGGGGGGGGGGGAAAGACAGACGTATATCACGGCCTACTGGAGTATAGTAAACACAGAAGATAGATAATTTTGTTTTGCAAATTTTCCGTCGTTGAACAGAAACCAAGATGGAGATTTCATTGCAACTAATTAGAAATTCCTCTTTCAGATATGTAATAAACGATCTTCGCACAAAATAATGTACGATACACGAGCGGTATGTTTTCTTTCAATTCTCGGAAATTAAAAAAGCTCAACTACGTTTCGCTTTTTCAAACTTTTCCTCGAACATGAAAACTTCAACATACCGCTCTTGTAACGCATATTACTATTGTGTGCTGAAGTCAGAAAAGGCACCAAAAATGACAGATCACGCACCATTTTTACACAAAACTATATTTTAGTTTTATAATATTAATATACTGGCAATTTTGTTGCAATCATAACCCAGTGCTGTAATGTAACATTTAGTACGATCCTGTTTATGAGCATGAACAGTTTGAACTCAATTATTTAATAAGAGATTTAGGATCCTCATGGAAGAAGCTGAGTTCTTACACTCCAGATTAAAATAAATGAATTTGCTGACACCTGTAACATTTCTTCATTGATACAGGAGTAGAGAATTTACTCCCTACTTTTCACAAGAGGGTGCCTTAATATACTGTAGTGGCATTCCTAGTTCGATTCTCGGTACGAAATGGATGTATGCAGCCTTCGATCGATTCCTCCAAAATAAGTCTGAAGGCAGTGATCAGTGCTTTCGCATGGCAACAAGTATGCTTCGTTACCTGTTGGTCATTCGGTACACCTTAAAGGGTGCTATTCATAGACATTTCCCTAGTCCGCGCTACGAGCGTGCTAAACTAGCCCCGGATATCGACTGGTTAGGGATTCATATCATATCATATCATATCATATCATATCATATCATATCATATCATATCATATCATATCATATCATATCATATATCATATCATATCATATCATATCATATCATATCATATTATACCATATCATATCTTATCATATCATATCATATTCAAAGATAAACCACATTGGGTCAATTATACAGTGTTCATAGATTGATAAGAAACGTAAAAAATTATATATTACAGTTATATGAACACTAACTGTAATATATGATTTTTTACGTTTCTTTTCATATCATATCATATCATATCATATCATATCATATCATATCATATCATATCATATCATATCATATCATATATCATCATATCATATCATATATCATGTATCATATCATATCATATCATATCATATCATATCATATCATATCATATCATATCATATCATATCATATCATATCATATATCATATCATACCATACCATATCATATATCATATCATGTCATGTCATATATCTCATATATATCATATCATATCATATATCATATCATATCATATCATATCATATCATATCATATCATATCATATCATATCATATCATATCATATCATATCATATCATATCATATCATATCATATCATATCATATCATATCATATCATATATCATATCATACCATACCATATCATATATAATATCATGTCATGTCATATATCTCATATATCATATCATATCATATCATATCATATCATATCATATCATATCATATCATATCATATCATATCATATCATATCATATCATATCATATCATATCATATATCATATAAATCATATCATATCCTATCATATATCATATCATATCATATCATATCATATCATATCATATCATATCGCTAACACTGGTTTAAAAATACGAAAAACGTTAGTTCGCTGATCATCCACCGGAAGCGCGCGCTAAGAATGTGTATGAATACGGCCCAAAGATCTTGAACTGGTTCAGTATAAAGATCATAACTGTATGATCTGTGGAGATCTGAGAGAGTTGTGCTGCTTCTTGGTCAGCAGGCTGTGTATACTAAGTTTCCATGTCTCCTCTGTGAATGGGACAGCAGAGCAAGAAGCAGTCAATGAGAATAAAATCACTGACCATGAAGAACATAGCTTGAACCTCACAAAAGAGGGAAAGCAACAAACGCAACTTCACCATGAAGGGTAAAAGGCGATATAAAGCATTTTACTAAATTGAGTTGTTAATTATGGCAATCTAATAGTTTCTGTAAAATATAAGTACCTTTAATATTTGCCACAGGACATGTTTCACTTCTGCACTTTTTCATATTCAATTCAATAACGCTACATTTACATTTCTAAAAGTGTCAATGTATGTTGCGGAAAAATGGTACGTGATAGAGTAGTAGATAGTGTATGAGTTTCACGGTTCATATTATTAAAATAGCTTTTTATTCTGGCACAGTAGTAATAAAATTTGTAGATTTTCTCTGTCACCTCTTTGTCAGTGCGATCCATCCTCTTGACATTAAGAGTCTGTATTGCTGCAGATAATAAAACTGACGACAGGATCAATTTTAACTTCCTTGAGAATGTCGTCAATTCGACGGTGGTCAACATATGAACATCCTGCAGTTCTTCGTATGAATCGCATTTCGGCTGTTGTCAAATTTAAATTTTAAATTACGGTTTATTTAACGACGCTCGTAACTGCAGAGGTTATATCAACGTCGCCGGTGTGCCGGAATTTTGTCCCGCAGGAGTTCTTTTACATGCCAGTAAATCTACTGACATGAGCGTGTTGCATTTAAGCACACTTAAATGCTATCGACTGGGCAGGGATCGAACCCGCAACCTCGAGTACAGAAGGTTAGCGCTATACCGACTATGCTACCGAGGTCGACTTGGCTATTGTTAACCGTCTCTCATAATTAGGGAGCGGATTTTTATGTGCTAAAAAATTTAAATATATTTATTTTTTATGTGCTGAAAAGTACGAAAATATTTCCTAAAAATAAAAAAATATATATATTTTTTTAAATATGACAAAAATACCTTACTTAGTTTGAAAAAAAATTTACTAGGTACTCACCAACCACACTTGAGTGCTAGCAGTTGGCCGAGAATTGCAGTGAACAACAAAGGTCATCTCCAAATTCCCCATCACAAATGCATGCCGATTATCTCTGAATAAAATCAATTTCACCTACAGGCACATCCTCCAATACTTGAGCAACTTTACACATTTTTTTTATATCCACTGTTATTCCCAAACACATTCTGGAATTTGTCCCTTAGTAATTGTGCTTCTGAACCTGGTAGCGAGTCTAGTTCAATTTCCACGGCACGCACCTCCCTGTTTCAGACAACAGGTTTTTGGATGTTTCGAGTTTTTTTATGGAGTCACACAAAAAGCTTAGATTTGCTAATAGGAAAGCCAAATCTTTTTTTAAATAACCATCTTTCAGTATATCTTGAAGGATATCGATTGACGAAGCCCGATAACAGGGAATCACAACTAGATATATTGCCTTACTTGATAGACATGAGCGAGAGGCGAGAGATTTGTTTAAATTTAATAATGTTCATGTCCGAGCTCTTATGTGTTGTGTTTCACAAACAAAGCGTGGAATGAAATCATCTTCAGCAACAATAAACATTCCAATTTTGTGTTACAAGATCTCTCCTCCTTGTCCATGTTAATTTATTCTCTAATAATAACACTGGTATGCTGCCTAGCAGTTCTGAGAACTTGAGGCGATACTATTACGAAAATGGATCACGGTTACACCACAAGCGCTTAGAAACACGAAGCAATCAAGAATTCTTAAAAAAAGATAACGTAGGCCTACTTCTGAGCGATATAATTGATTTAGTTTTAAAATATTTAAAAGTTCCTGTAAAAAAATTATTTAAGTAAAAAAACTCCAAGATTTACGTGTTTATAATAGATTTCCTAAAAATACGTATTTACATAATTTTTTTGTGAAAATATGTGTTTTTATGTGAAATAAAATTCGGGTTTTAAACTTGAAACTTCATGTTTGGAGTTTTTAACTTTGTTAATTATGTTTTATCACATGCAAAAAGAACATTTAATTACATAGGAATCCGCTCCTTACTCATAATAATAATTATTTATTTATTTATTTATTTATTTTATTTATTTATTTAGAATATTAACGTGCAAAAACAACAGCACAAGGCCAATTACAGTTTTGCACGATACAAAACAGAACAAAACAACAAATGATGATGAGAATGAATGATAGAAAATGGCAATGAGATGAAATACAAACAATATAATGGTCTACATAATCAATGATCAAATAATAATTATAAAATTATAAAATTAGTCCAATGAGATAATTGAAATAATGGAATAGTCTACATTAATCAATTGACCAAATGCAAGAAATAAAATGGACAAATAATTATTAAAATAGATCAGTGAGTTAAAAACTCAAAGATATACTACACATTAAATGGATCCAAGTTGAATCCATGCAAATTAGCATATTTAATGCATCTGCAGACCGGAGAGAGAGATTTAGGATTCTTATTATAAAACAATTTATGAAATCTTAAACCATTAGCAGGAATACGAAGACTGATATTGCTTATGAAAGATTCACAATCAATATCACCCTTAATGACTTTGCAAAAAAATAAATAATCAAGATCCTGACGTCTGGTGAACAAACAACCGCAATTGAAATAATTGCATTTAATCTCATAGTTATAATCGGAATTTGGTAAAAATCTATAAGAACACAAGGAAATAAATTTTCTTTGAATATCCTCCAATTTAGCCGAGTCAGTAGAAGTAATGGAGTTCCATACAACAGATGCATATTCAAGCTTGGATCTAACCAACGTATAGTATAAAATTAATAAACACATAGGAGTGGAAAAAGAATAAGTTATAGACCTAATTAGACCAAGCATTCTTAACGAATGGGTATAAATATATTGCACATGATCATGGAAATATAATTTTGAATCAAGTAGGACACCAAGATCTCTAATACAATCTGTCCTAGTAATTACGACATTACTGAGAGAATAGTTAAATTTTAGGGAGATAGTTTTCCGTGAAAAGGAAATAACAGAAGTTTTGGATTGATTATTTTTCATTCCATTTTCAACAGACCATTGTGAAATTGAATTAATGTCATTTTGAAGAATTTGACAATCAACCAAACTATTAATTTTGCGAAAGATTTTGAGATCATCCGCAAACAAAAGGCAGTTAGAACTTATTCTTTTACTTATATCATTTATAAATAATAAAAATAAGAGAGGTCCCAATGTAGACCCTTGAGGAACACCGCATAAACTATTAAATGGAACCGAGAGAGAATTACCTAGTCGAACACAAGACTGTCTATCTGTTAAATAATTTTCAAACCAATTAACGTAGTTAGTGGAGAGACCAAAATTACTTAATTTATTTAATAAAATTTTGTGAGGAACAACATCAAATGCTTTGCTAAAATCAAAATAAATTGAGTCAATTTGACCTTGATTTTCAACTATAGGCATTATGAGATTGAGATAGGAAACTAAATTAGTAGTTGTAGATTTCCATCTTGTAAATCCATGTTGGGCCGAATTGATCTTATTTTTGACATAAAATGAAATGTGTTTGTGAATAATTTTTTCAAAAATTTTAGAAAAATTGTTTAGGATAGAAATGGGTCTATAATTAGTAACACTATTTTTATTACCATTTTTGAAAACTGGAATAATGGATGCTTCCTTCCAAAGTGACGGGTAAATTCCTGTTTTTAAGCTAAGATTGAATAAAAAAGTTAAAACAGGCAAGAGAATATTAGAGCAACCCTTGATTATAAAATTAGGAATGCTATCAGTACCTTTACATTTATTAGGCTTTAGTTTTTTAATAGCTTTATTTACATCATCGAATGTAATATTAGGCAGGGACAAACAGTCAGTGATATTAGAATCATAAGTAATAAAATTAGAGTTACAATTTTGTTGAACAGATTTAAATTGACAAGCAAATGCATTTGCAATTTTTTTTTCATCTGTGATGTGAACGCCATTTATTATTAGTTCTGTGGGATTACTATTTGTTTTTCGAAAAGTTTCTACATATTTCCAAAATTTATTTGGTTCGTGCTTTAGGTTATCATGAATTGATTGTAACCATTTGAATTTATCAGATTTAATCATGGCTTTGACTTGTTTTCTAAAATTAGAAAAAATTTGATAATGATGATCAGTTTTATATTTTTTGTAATTTTTATGAGCTTTATTTTTTTTCTTAATAAGCTGACGTAAATCGTTTGAAAACCATTTAGGATAGTGCGATTTTTTAACAAAGGTGACAGGGACACAAAGGGATATAGCATTGTTTATAATTTGAGACAAGGAATTTGCAGCAGTGTTTACATCAGTAGTCTGATATATGCTAGTCCAATCATAATTGTATAGAATAGAATAAAGATTCAGATAATCACCTTGAGAATAATTTAAATAAGAACTGATTAGAGAGTGTTCCGGTAACGATAATTTTACTTCAATATAAATAGAGATAGATGGATGATAAGTATCCTCTAAAACTAGAGAGTGATCGGCAAGTTTAACTGTACTGTTTTTATCATTAGTAAAAACCAAATCAAGAAGCTTTTTACTCGTAACGGTAGAGTTAATTTGAATTAATCCAAGAAGGCAGGACGAGGAATATAAATCTTTAGCCTTAATTTTAGAGTAATAATGAGTATCATTAAGATTAGAACCAGTTGTCCAGTCCATACCAGGAGTATTAAAATCACCAAGGATTACTATTCTAAAATTATGAGTGTCGAGATTTTTTTCAAGAAAATTAAGATAAGATTTTAAGTGAATATGATCTGTATCAGGAGAGAAATAATGGTTACCTAATAACAGATTAAAACCATCAGTCATTCTAAGTTCAACCCAAACGCATTCACTAATAATTTCTAAGTCAAAACGTCTTTTAGTAAAAGGTAACTGGTTGCTAATCGCTGTTAGGACACCACCACCTCTTTTTTGTTAGTGTCTGCAAACAGTCTATCTGCACGAAACACAGTATAGTGATTTGGAAATAAATTAGAATTAATAACTGACTCAGATAACCATGTTTCAGTGAGACAGATAATGAGATCATTATTACTCACTATATTCTGAAAAATTTCATCAACTTTAGTGTTAAGTCCTCGAACATTTTGGTAGAAAATCTCGAGATTAATAATAATAATAATAATAATAATAATAATAATAATAATAATAATAATAATATTCATTAAACAATTGTAGGTTCCCATACACCGTATGGGCCCATATGGCCCCCATAACAGCACTGTAGCCTTAATCATGCCCGAAAGAGTGAATCTGTTGGATAGTAATATGTAGAAAAAAAAACAGTAAATTCAGACGAAAGTTTGCCGACCGACAGTACAGTGTTGTTTTATAATGCGAGTCAAGTTTCGATATCAGTTACATTTAGTCCCCTGCGGTAGCTGAGTGGTCAGACCTTCAGCCTGTCACACAGGCGGTCAGGCATGGAATTTTTCATTTAAAAATATATAATGACACTTGCGGCGGACAAGGTCGCAGTTGGGGGTTTTTCCCGGAGTTCTCCTTTTTCCCCATATTAATATTCCTTGACTTCCTTGTTTATCCCCAAACTGCATTGCAATCAAATTATATAATAATTAACAAAAGACTATGATTGATGTACTAAAAATAAATTATTATTATTGCTATTATTACTATTATACTTACTTACTGGCTTTTAAGGAACCCGGAGGTTCATTTCCGCCCTCACATAAGCCCGCCATTGGTCTCTATGCTGAGAAAGATTAATCCATTCTCTATCATCATATCCCACCTCCCTCAAATCCATTTTAATATTATCTTCCCATTTACGTCTCGGCCTCCCTAAAGGTCTTTTTCCCTCCGGCATTTCTGGATTCGCCCATACGTGCTACATGCCCTGCCCATCTCAAACATCTGGATTTAATGTTCCTAATTATGTCAGGTGAAGAATACAATGCGTGCAGTTCTGTGTTGTGTAACTTTCTCCATTCTCCTGTAAATTCATCCCTCTTAGCCCCAAATATTTTTCTAAGCACCTTAATATTCTCAAACACCCTTAACCTATGTTCCTCTCTCAAAGTGAGAGTCCAAGTTTCACAACCATAAAGAACAACCGGTAATATAAATGTTTTATAAATTCTAACTTTCAGATTTTTTGACAGCAGACTAGATGACAAAAGCTTCTCAACAGAATAGTAACAGGCATTTCCCATATTTATTCTGCGTTTAATTTCCTCCCGAGTGTCATTTATATTTGTTACTGTTGCTCCAAGATATTTCAATGTTTCCACCTCTTCAAAGGATGAAACTCCAATTTTTATGTTTCCATTTCGTACAATATTCTGGTTACCAGACATAATCATATACTTAGTCTTTTCGGGATTTACTTTCAAACCTATCTCTGTACTTGCTTCCAGTAAAATTCCCGTGTTTCCCTAATCGTTTGAGGGTTTTCTCCTAACATATTCACGTCATCCGCATAGACAAGCAGCTGATGTAACCCGTTCAATTCCAAACCCTCTCTGTTATCCTGGACTTTCTTAATGGCATACTCTAAAGCAGCGTTTCTCAAACTTTTTTGAAGTGGGGACCACTTTTTTAAGTCAGAAGAGTTCCGCGGACCACCTTACTCTTGTTCCCTTCGAAAGCAAATTTATCAGTTTTGTTTTGTATATTAATATCAATATACTTATATTTTAAAATATAATTAATTAATTTCACTCAATGAACGTTTGTTAGTTTCAATATCGCAATGAAAGTGATCACAAACCCATGAAAATTCGCCATATTTACTCGGAAAATAAGTTTCAAATTGTGACCTCAGAGTTGTATTATTGGTGTACTGTATGGTACGACGTACAGTAGTGACAATTTCAATGTGCAGACTAGGTGACGGCAAAACTATTAAAAAAGTCATAAATACATGGAAAGGTTCGGTCCTCTGTTATAAATTTGGGTGGTCCCTGGCTGGGTTACAGGGTCGGCGCCAGATGTGCAGGGAAAAGATGGCGAGAAACACCACGTTCATAGTGATTTAAATCCCTCTTTTGTTGTTGAGAGTAGAGTGAGAAGTCAGTAGACGGATAAGGTAATAAATTTAATAAAATGTCAGTACTGAGAGAAAAAGTGAAAGGCGATTGCCATGTGTCATTTTGAAACTCTGAGAATTTCAGCTATAGAGTGATACGCAATTAGTTTGAATTTTATTTTTTCTTCTGCCTTTTTTGAAGGACCACAAGGGCAGACCTCGAGGACCACAAGTGGTCCGCGGACCATAGTTTGAGAAACGCTGCTCTAGAGCAAAGTTGAAAAGTAAAGGTGATAGTGCATCTCCTTGCTTTAGCTCACAGTGAATTGGAAACGCATCTGACAGAAACTGATCTATACGAACTATTATTATTATTATTATTATTATTATTATTATTAATATTATTATTATTACTTTATTATTATTATTATTATTATTATTATTATTATTATTATTATTATTATTATACAGTAGTTATTGATGCAATAATAATAGTAAAGATTTACGTAAAATAGTTTCAAGCAAGGAAAAACAAGAGTTGATATTGCAAAAGAAACAACAATATAATGCAATGATTATCAAGAAGTATAATAAAATTAATATGCCAGCGTTTTTACACATATACGTAATCAGTGGAATATGTATCCCTTGAGACAACCTCACGTACCCCTGGGGGTACGCGTACCATAGATTATACCATGCTCTACCAAAAGATGATGCTTGCCGATTGCAGAGGACTTGCTTCGCGTGTTATATCTACAGTAAGTAGGTAAACATTGACTTTCTACTAAATCGACGAAGAAGTGTATCACATATCAGGGCCCTAATAACAAATACCTTAATATTGTAGTCAGTTACTTGGTAATAAGGTACTTGATGAATTAACAGTCTGCTATTCATGGAAGCACACACTAATTAGTGAATTTAAAGAATGACAGATGGAAAAAACCCAACGCGTGGTGATTAAACGTTATTTTTTACAATTGACAAAGTCAATTGCACAGGAAGTTGGTCTGCTCATTTAGTATATCTTCACAATCCTGATTAATTTATTTTCTTGATTTTCTACGCCTTAGTGTCATTTTCTTGTGCGTTTTAGAAGACAAGTGCATAAGTAGAGGTTACAAATGCAACAACATTGCTTCTAACCTCAATATATTTATATTCTGATTGAAGAATTCCTGCTAACAAGAGCAGCAGCTGGGGGACTTGTGTATAATTGCGTCTATAAGACAGAATTCTAGCGAAGAAGTTGATGATAATCTGTTTCATGGTTTCTTCATTTAACCTTTGAACGATCCAATGAAAGGCGCCCTCACGCGAGAGAAGTCTGGTGCTGAAACAAGTTGCTTGAGTCGATCTGCCTGTTCGATGTCCCGAATGTTCTCAATGTTATGATTCTCGAACGTATAGTAAGATTTGTTGTCCACGCTGTTTAGTGAGATTGCATTGCGATTTCTCACTAACGGGCCAGGGTTCTTAACCCGAAAGGCTTTAAAAGCTGTGATCATTTAAAGAGACGAATGAGCAGATTTTGGCAGATTACCTAAGTATATTCTGTTATTGTCACGTCACTATATCTGGATTATCACCTAAACTCTTAAAAGTGTTTTATAAATTCCTTAAAAATGTGTAACGAATAGAAATTTTTCACACAATAGATAGCGTCTACATTATTTCCAATTACATTTTTCTACATGTGTTGAGAAGCTCAAATTTCTGATATATTATATATATTATTTAATGTACCGAAGTCCTTCGTGATTTAAGACGGCGCTTATTCCGTCGGATCCCTGCCAACTAGTCACTCATAACGAGTGCACCTCAGCATATGTGTGGACTTTAGTCCTACGTTCATAGACATCTATGACGTAGTGCAGAGGGCGGCCACTAGAGGGAACCCAAGAGTTGGAACTTAAACTGAGACGATTCTGTCCGACGCCGGGGTGGGTATCCGGTGTGGCTTAGTGGATAAAGCATCAGCACGTAGAGCTGAAAACCCAGGTTCAAATTCCGGCGCCGGAGAGAATTTTTCTCCGTTCCATTACTCTTTCGTCATCAAATTTCTGAGTTTGACAGAGATTTAAATTGTATTAAATTGTTTCTGAACAAATTTAGTCATTTCTTACATATATGCAAATATACAATTGGTTAACGAGATGGAGGTTTTATCTTTAATATTTTAAAATTTTCCCTACTTTTGAAGATTTTACTACTACACATCGTTTATCATTAATGGTTTTTTTTTGGTTATTTCGAATGTGTAATAATTATACAGGGTGTTAAGAAAAAAGTATCCAATATTGTAGGAGGTGATAGTATGCATCAAAACAAGAAAATAATGTCTAATAAATATGGGCCCTATAAATAATTTTCTGAGAACTGAACACTTGTTCATAGGAGGTGTTATATGTGACGTCCATTTAAGGCAATGCATTTCTCTGCCTTACAATACAGCAGACTACCAGATAATCATACCGTAGTTGATACCCCTCGCATGGAATACTGAAAACAAAAGTCTGGTTGCGTATATGGTTCAGCAGAGATGATGATGTGAATTTTCGTAATCACCATGTGTGGGCTGATGAAAATCCCCCGGCAGTTGAAGAAACACTGCATCAGCACCGATTCTCAATCAACTTATGGGAAGGCGTTCTTGGTGATAGATTAATAGGGGTGGTAGATTAATAGGGCCATACGTGCTACCACAAAGATTAACTGAGAATCGTTATCAGGACTTTCTTATTAACGTATTAAAACAAATTTCAAAGAGTGCGTGATTCCTTACGCCGATGGGCAGAGGAATGCATTGTCATGAATGGACGTCACATTGAGCACCTCCTATGAACAAATTTTCAGATCTAAGAAAGTATGTGTTGTAGGACCCATGTTTATTAGGCACTAGCTGAAAGCACCCGGCGTTGCCCGAGTTGTTTTTTTTTTTTTTTTTTTTTTTTTTTTTTTTTTTTTTTTTTTTTTTTTTTTTTTTTTTTAACTGGTTGTTAGACTTTTCGGTCGTACCAAAGAATCAATATAGGCCTATACATATATCATTTAATCTATATTGGAAGATTTTTTACCCCTTGAATGCTGCATGCCTGCTTTTTTAATATGACTTGGGAAACTATATCTCACAAATTCAAAACATATTAGGCCTACATTAATTCTTATTTCATACACAGAATCCAGATACAATATAAACTCGCAATAAGTTATTTTTTAACATAGAGACTAATATTCTGAGAGACGTATACCAGTTTTTTTTAATTAAGAGATTATTTCCACAACGCATAACATACTACATTGGCAACGTGATTATACAGTTAGAATTTCGCAGTAACACATTTTCGGACATGAACAATATTTTGAGAGACGTATGATATTATTTTTATTTTTATTATCTGACCTGACAGTGTTATTTTCAGACGGCTTACTTACATTCACATACTACATTAGCAATATGACAAAAGTATAATTGGATTTCTTTTTGATGTGTGTAAAATCTTTTTTTTCCTACTTCTTTGTATAAAATATAGTTGAGAATGTGAAAAACACGGAGTTTTTAATGATGAAAGAGTGATGGAACGGAGAAAAATTCTCTCAGGCGCCGGGATTTGAACCCGGGTTTTCAGCTCTACGTGCTGATGCTTTATCCACTAAGCCACGCCGGATACAACCCCGACGCCGGTTAGAATCGTCTCAGATTAAGCTCCATATCTTGGGTTCCCTCTAGTGGCCGCCCTCTCCACTACGTCATAGATGTCTATGAACGCAGGACCGAAGTCCATACATGTGTTGAGGTGCACTCGAATGAGTGACTGGTTGGCCGGGATCCGACGGTATGGGCGCCGTCTTAAATCACAAAGTTCCATCACTCTTTCATCATATGATGACGCAGAATATCTGCATGGAAATATCATATGTACTTCGGTACATCAAAATATATACGGAGTTTTTAAGTTAATGTCTGCAACTTTGAGCGACTGTCCTTGAGCTTAATTTTAATATGACCATTACAAATGCTGGTCGCACTGAAATTGCTGTTACTTAAAATCGAAACGCATGTTAGTGGGCATCATAAGAATGCGCGGATAAAAAAATCTTCTTTCGTTTTGCCAGTTAATATTGTCACTTCTATTACTACGTTCTGAATGAGTTTTTCACACCAATTCTTGTTTCATTGCATAATTTTGATGGGTCAGTATTTCACAATATTACTATTGGTGATTCAATATTAAGTATTAAATTATATGGTAGCAATCCTTCTGGTTTCAAAGAATTCAAGAATTCAGTTGGATAAAACGTGGATAAAACACAACCTGCTCACTAGGCCTATATACAACTGCGTTGAGAATTTCATAATACGTTCCTGGGCTGAGTAAAGATATTTATTGTATGAATTGTCTAGTTTTAGTCTTCGTGATGTGCATCAACAATGTTATTTAATTTCGTGTTATAATTTCCATGGCCTCGTGAAAGTCGATGTTGAATATAACAGATAATAATAAAGAACAATTGACTGCAGAAAATTGCATTTTAATGTTATACATGAATGTTTGATCATATATAATTTTATTTCTTACTAGCCGTACCCGTGCGCTCCGCTGCACCCGTTAGAAATAAATATAAAATAATTACATAATTAAAATAGGACATTTGATCCAGGGAACATTCGTGTTTGATAGAAGGACAAATCGTTTATTATGTTACTTAATTTAAATTGAATTAAAAAAAATAAAATGCGATGATTTTGATCCAAGGATCACTCATTTGGTCATAAAAATTATTTTAGGAAATACAGGAAACGAATGTACAGAATAGCCTATCAAGTTTTCTGTGCATAAGAAGCTATTTTAATCTTACCTGTCCTCGATTCACTCAGAAGTTACTGTAATAACATTATAGCATTATGTCCATCTAGAGAAACTACACTTTCCAATGATGAATTAATAATTAATTATACAAATCGGTTAATTTAGCTTCCGATATTACTTCATACAAACACAGAAATATACTCTGTAGGCTATGTTTCATAGCTTTCGATTGTTGTTGTCCAAGGCCCCTTATAGACGAAGTAATTTGTTTTTTATTTCATTACACCGCCTTAGATGGCGTTGTTATTGTAATTTTGAAACTCATTTGTGTCATTAAATATCAGTTCTACCAAAATTTTGCATAGGATAAAACTTATCGGAAATTATTTTTAAAGAAACTTTTGATATGTAATATTTTTCATGATAATTAATAATAATGGAGATATTTCGGTTTATTTAATTCAAACCCCCTTATAACCCCCCTTTTAAATAAAATATTTTGAATGCCATATAGCCTAAATTCTAAGTTACAACGAACTTAATTTATATTCGAATTTTCATATAAATCGGTTCAGCCATTATCGCGTGAAAAGGTAACAAACATCCAGACAGACAGACAGACAGACAGACAGACAGAGAGAGAGGCATGCAAACAGAAACTTCAAAAAAGCGATTTTCGGTTTGAGGGCGATTAATTATGTATGTTAGGACCAATTATTTTTGGAAAATCGAAAATTACCAGAAAAATTTCGGCTACAGATTTATTATTAGTATAGATTTTTTTTTATTAATTTAACGTCCATTTGTAGAATTTTAATGTAGCCTATGTTCTTCTCCTGGTTATGAATGTTAAATGTGCAAACTTTGGCAAATACCGGTCAAAGCGTGTAGATTTGTATAGAGTACATACATATATACATACATACATAGCCACATTGATTTTTATATATAAGATTATTTTCTTGTTTTGATGCATGCTATCACACCCTAAAATATTGGATACTTTTTTTAACACCCTGTATATTTCTATTTTAAGAAACGTAACAGGCCTAAGATTAACCCCTGAAACCCATGAGAGAGAGAGAGAGAGAGAGAGAGAGAGTCATTTATGTGCCCAGAGAAAGCTCTGTTTGCAGTATAAACAATTAACCTTCGAATACGATACTGAAATGCAAACCTGCTGCTTATGGCGAGCAATATCGCTGTCTCGTTCAAGAGAGAGAGAGACGAAGATGGAATGTCACAGGCTGGGAGATAGATACTAATTTCCCATTGCTGGAACACTGAGCTACATCCTGAGTCTTTAAAATAATTATAAAGAGGGAACGGTTTGAACTGAAATTATGCCACTTCCCCCCCCCCCGGAAATTCATTTTCTTTATACATGGCAAACTAATACATTTCAGAAAATAATATCTCCGAGCGCCAATTGTTTTTCTTGAAAGCGATATTGGTTTTCCCTCAACCATTAAGAGGAAATGCTGGATAACTTTCGGCGCTGGACCATGGACTCATTCCGCCGGCATTATCATCTTCGTATCATTCATATGCTAGATAACCTTAGCAGTTGATAAAGTGTCGTAAAAAACACACTAAAAAAGCGATACTCCTTGATCAAGCAATGCTTCATTTCTCCGATTTGCGGCAGACCTGAAGCCATTGAGGTTTGCCGCGAAGTATCGGAATAGTAACGTTAAGAGTTATGAGTTAAGAGTAATGATGTCAATAATATCTGCCAAGATTCACATGAGGAAATACCACGACAAAGTTTCTCATTATTAGGGTCCGTACTATTAAGTTTTTATAAACATCAAATTAAGCTTTATGAAGAGGTGATTTAGTCCTTTTTAGAAATTTAATTTTTTCTACGATGAAAGAGTAATGGAACGGAGAAAAATTCTCTCCGGCGCCGGGATTTGAACCCGGGTTTTCAGCTCTACGTGCTGATGCTTTATCCACTAAGCCACACCGGATACAACTCCGACGCCGGTTAGAATCTCTCAGATTAAGCTCCAACTCTTGGGTTCCCTCTAGTGACCGCCCTCTGCACTACGTCATAGATGTCTATGAACGCAGGACCGAAGTCCACACATGTGCTGAGGTGCACTCGATATGAGTGACTAGTTGGCCGGGATCCGACGGAATAAGCGCCGTCTTAAATCACGCAAATAAAATAAAATAAAATAAAATATTTTTTCTAACTATATTTTCACAAATCTTTGCATTAAAATGAGTATCAAATACATTTCAACTGCAGGCATATTTTCTTTAATATGTTACCAGTATACGATTATGTCTCGTGACCAGAATATTGTAAGAAAAGAAACTATAAAACTTGAAGATTTATCCTTCGAAGAGGTGGAAAAATTCAAATATCTTGGAGCAACAGTAACAGATATAAGTTAAATGACACTCGGAAGGAAATTAAACGCAGAATAAATATGGGCAATGCGTGTTATTATTCGGTTAAGAAGCTTTTGTCATCTAGTCTGCTGTCAAAAAATCTGAACGTTAGAATTAATAAAAACAGTTATATTACCGATTGTTCTGTATGGCTGTGAAACTTGGACTATCACTTTGAAAGAGGAACAGAGATTAAGGGTGTTTGAGAATAAGGTTCTTAGGAAAATATTTGGGGCTAAGAGAGATGACGTTACAGGAGAATGGAGAAAGTCACACAACGCAGAACTGCACGCATTGTATTCCTCACCTGACATAATTAGGAACATTAAATCCAGACGTCTGAGATAGACAGGGCATGTAGCACGTATGGGTGAATCCAGAAATGCATATAGAGTGTTAGTTGGGAGGCCGGAGGGAATAAGACCTTTGGGAGGCCGAGACGTAGATGGGAGGATAATATTAAAATGGATTTGAGGGAGGTGGGATATGGTGATAGAGAATGGATGAATCTTGCTCAGGATAGGGACCGATGGCGGGCTTATGTGAGGGCGGCAATGAACCTGCGGGTTCCTTAACCCTTTCTAACCCAAATTAAATTTACAAGCAATCCATGTTGAAACAAATAGCTGTATTAGGACCAATTCAGTGACCAAGTTACGGGAGTGGCAACATTTGAAACAAAACTATATTGATGAAAATGTATTGAAATAGCAAAATGTACCTTCATATGTAACACGAAAGTATATAAATGCTATAAAGTTAATTATTGCCATATGGTATCTATAGGTATGAAAGGGTTAAAACCATAAGTAAGTAAGTTACCAGTTAACTGATAAGGTATAAAAAAACAGATTTTTTTTTTCAGAAAACACTATAATAAACACTCAAATTTTCTATTTTATAAATAGGCTACTGTATTAAGTTAAAGATTAGAATACGAAGAAAAATACTCATTTTTTAAAGATGAACTGTTGCAGTGAACAACCATGTAGAATTCAAAATTGTTGTAAAATATTTTCTATTGTCCCGTAACAAAAAAGCCCAAGATCACCGTTGTGGAGTACAAGAGACGACAGACAGAGCGCAAGAGAGTTCACTTCACTAGTGGGCCACTGTATTTTTACAATTACAATTCTGGGAAAAGTGACATAAGTCAGTTTCCACAAACCTTCTTTGATAATTTATTGACAACTTACAGAACATCTGCTCGCTTGGAAAAAGAGACATAAGTATATCTCCCATTATAATAATTCATACAGAAAAAAATCAAATCGACATAAACCAGTGTAAGTTGTCAATAAATTATCAAAAAAATGTTTGTGGAAACTGACTTATGTCACTTTTCCCAGGCACTGCAGAATTATTATTATTATTATTATTATTATTATTATTATTATTATAAATATTAAGTCTCGTTCGTCAGAGCTCGCATAGAGACAATTCCCACTTCTTCTACACTGCTGCATTTCTCCTCCTTGTAATAGTGAAACTATATCACATTAAAACTAAGCAGTGGTATCGCTCAGAAGTAGAATATTCGACTGAAGATCTAGGAGTCCCTGGTTCAAACTCGGTTGCCTTCCAGTTTTTTTTATAATTAATTTTACTTCTTAATTCTCCGATAGGTGGGCAAAAGAGCTTGAGTCATTACTTTTTGTGATATAAGATTTCCTTCATTAAATCCGTTCCCTAAAACAAGATCCTAAAATCAGAGACGTCAACAATAAAGAAAATTATGAAATATCTGAACTGCGACCGAGCACGAGCGCTGCTCATTCGGTCTCAAATTTTGTTAATACTACTGTATCTTCTTTTTATATTGTTTGTATTATTTTATTTGTATTTCTCTTTGTTTGTTTTGTAATTATATTTTTTTATTCTGTATATTTGAATTTAAATAAATATTTGAATTTGAAATATTTGAGCTGAAATATGTCACTTTTCGGATTTACAGCAACTGTTTAAATTTTTAAAAATTCCTCCTGTAAATTTTGCATAGAGTGACTTAAGTCATTTTTCCCGCCCACCAGAGAATTGTTTCATTTAGTTATCAGCAGGGTGCGGATTTTATGACCTTAAAAAAAACCTAAAAATTACCTATAAAATGGCCCAAAAATGTTAGAAAATGATCTAAAATTCTGAAAAAAAAAAAATGGCTTAAAATACACAATGATATGCACAGGTAATAAAAACCTTACCTTAAATTAACGGCAATAAAACAGTAAAAGAAAAGGATAAATGTATTATTACGGTGAACAGGAGAAGAGTTCGGGGCAGAAGAAGAAATCAGATGATAGACGACATTAAGATATAAATGGATTATATGAGGCGACAAAGAGGACGGCAGAAAATAGGAAAGATTGGAGAAAGCTAGGTTTGCAGTGAAAGACCTGCTCTTGGGCAGAACACTGAATGAAATGTATCACTCACAAAGCCTCCTCTATAACTAGCATAGTGTGTCCCAATGGCGGAGACTAAAATGGACGTTGGTGACTTCAAAGGGGCTGCAGTTCAGTTCCTTTGTTTGGAAGGCAGAGCGTACAACAACTCAGCCGATTCTTTCTCTTCGTCCTCTTAACATCACTTGTTATCGAGAAGATCCTTTCAGATTCCGCATTTGAATGGAATAATATCAGTACTACTTTTACAAGTTTTCCTATATTTGGAAATTTTAGTCCGTCATTTAAGGTTTTAGCTTAAATTACTAACATCATCTTAAAATTAAAACAAATGACCAAAAAATACCTTCAAAATTAAAAAAAAAATGACCTAAAAGGGTGAAACGAAAAAGATAAAAAATTACGTAAGAACTCTACATTTCTGTAACCAGCAGCTCGTATCCAGAATTGATATATTTATGGGCGTTGCAAAAGATGTAAAGAAAAAAAAAAAAAAGATGGCATGTCACCAAAATCCGCGTCCTAGTTATCAGTAAATCGTTGGTGTTCGGGTAAAGGGGATTAAGCCATTTTTTGTCCAAATGGAGTTTTGTTCCCCAGGTGATTACTAAAATTAAATTCTACAAGTGGCTGTGCAAAAAATAAAAAAAATACTAGCATTTGATGTTTGTTATTTGTGTAGAAAATTATTTGCAATACGGGTCCGAAGTTTAATTTTCATTTATCTCGAAACTCATTTTTACGACTCATATCCCTTTACCCAAACACCATCAAAGTACTGTAGTTGTTCAAGCAATTTCTTTAATTTATTGATCGGTTTCGATTGCTGCCTTGTTACATCGGGTAGAAAACAAATGTCAATCGGCGTAAACAGTTGCAAGTCAATGTTAATTGTACTCTTTTTATCCATGTTGAATCTTTCGTACACTACTTTTAACACTTGAATATAAATAATTGATTAAATGGGGATCTTACTATTACAGACACACTAAAACACACCCTAATCAAATTCTCAACACACAGATCAATTTCAGAACACACACACTATTTGACACAACTCTTCATCACACGAACGCACCCACACAACAGGCAGAGAAGTTGAGATAGTGCCGAGACCCAGTAGGCTCTGAGGATGGTGTCAAGTAGCACCGAAACAGCTGTAAGCCACATATGCTTACATAATTAACACGAGTAAGATCGCCATTTAATCAATTATTTGTACTTTTTTTAGTTTAAATGATATCTTTCCTCTTCTGAAGTCTTCACTTGTAGTGTTTCTATTTAGAATCTCAAGGAATAAAATAAATTGTTTAGTTAGACACTGCCATATATCCTGTATATTATGTAAATTCCCTACAAAACATTCTCCTGCCGTATTCGTTCTTGTGGTTCATTAAAAAAATAGAATAATTGGTATCCTGAGTCTCTTAAGGGAAGTTCCTACTTATCGGATACAAAAAATGGTAAAAATAGCCTATATTCAAGTCGGCATAAATACACCGTGTTCCGCTTATAAGTATAATAAAAGAAATAGTTATAATTTCATAACAATGCATGCAAATGGGTTAAGATTGGTACCATTGTAAAGAGGAAATTGGGAAGTTTTAATCCATTGTTGTTACTTATTTTTAGAAGACTCACGCATGCGCAGATCATTAAATAAGAGAATTCGTATCGTATCTTTAGTCAGTCAGCATGTGGACGCCACAGCAGAAAGCCTTTTGTGTGCTGTCATTAGCAGAACATAGATCCATAATTCGTGTACAGCGCTTGTTTCGCCGTCAGTACAATCTTAGACCGAGGGAAGCTGTACCGACGTACGTCTCAATAATGAAATGGGATAGGCAGCTCAGAGAAACAGGAAGTTTGTTGTCTAATGCAGGTAAACATTCCAAGCGTAAAGTGTCTGACGAAAATGTCGAACGCATTCGCGAGGCATTTCAGAGAAGCCCGCGGAAATCCATTCGACAGGCTAGTGTGCAGTTGAACATCCCACCAACAACAGTGCATACAGTGCTCCATAAAAGATTGCGTTTGCGAGCGTACAAGCTGCAACTTCATCAGATGATTACGCCGAATGATAAACTGGAACGAAAACGCTTTGCAGAAACAATGTTGGATAAAGTGGACGATGACGACACATTTCTAACTCGAGTCTGTTTCTCAGATGAGGCAACCTTCCACGTCAGTGGAAAAGTAAACCGACACAATTGTCGCATCTGGGGGTCGGAAAATCCAAGTGTCGTAATTGAACACCAACGGGATTCCCCTAAATGGAATGTTTGGTGTGGGATCATGCGTGACAGAATCATTGGTCCCTATTTCTTTGCTGAAAAGACAGTCACTGCAAACACGTACCTGGATATGTTGCAACTGTATGCTGTGCCACAACTCCCAGATGGAGTAATTTTCCAGCAAGATGGGGCTCCACCACACTTTGCCAACATGGTTCGCACATTCTTAGACGAACAATTCCCTGCAAGATGGATCGGAAGAGGATCACCGTACATCACATGGCCTGCCAGATCACCAGATCTAACACCACCTGATTTTTTCCTGTGGGGGTTTGTTAAGGACCAGGTCTACAGGACGCCAGTACGTGATTATCAGACTTACAAGAAAGAATTTATGCTGCTGTCAACAATGTTACACCACAGATGCTTCATTACACTTGGGTCGAGGTTGAATACCGGTTGGATATTTCCCGTGTCACCAATGGAAGCCATGTTGAGGTTTATGGAACATAAGGTAACAAAAATTCCCAGTTTTCATTCTTTGTAGCAGTTGGTTTCAACTATATACTTGTATTAATTCAGAAGTTATAGCTATTTCTTTTGTTATACTTATAAGCGGAACACTCTGTATAACACTATGTATGTATTTTTTTACGGTGATGATTGGTATAAGCTCTATGCCCTTAATATTGCAGATATATTAATAATTTTGGTAGGGTATATTTTAGTATCTGTTAGCAGTAAGTGGTCAAAATTTCAATTCAATGTGTACACTGACATTCAAAGATATGTGATCCTACTAATCGATAGTGAACGATAATTTGTTGGTGTAAATGTGGATTCTTTAGTCATTGCTCCTATGAATAGATGGCGAATATAATAATCACTGTTGCCAATTATAGATAAATATTCCCGCATTATGAAATTCAATTTTTCATCCCACTCAACTGATTGTAAAACAACACTGGGTTTAGCTCGAAACGACTGATATTGTCAATTGTGATACTTATTTAACTGTCCCAATAATGGTGTCACCTATTGAGAACTATCAAAGTTTGTCAATTTTTTATATCTTTGGTTCTGACTTATCCCGTGGTTGGAAAGTTCGCTTACGCGCTCTTAAAATCGTAGGTCGGATACTTTTGAACGTCAGTGTACTATAAGTGAATAGAGTGCAAGGCTTCTATACTCTTAGTAGGTTATCTCATTTCTCAATAGCCAATCAAATAGCTAGTTGGCTGTTGACGGGTGAAGAGTCCATGCTGATTGGTCCTTTATTTTCAATGATAAGCGTGCATTATAAACATAATCGCCTCAAATAAAAACATTACAAGGAATATAAACCAAGTGTGTACGTATCATGGAATAAAATAAATACGTTGAAAACGTTTATACCTTGTATATAAAAGCTGTACTTGTCACTGCATTATTTTTCTGTATTTCTTAACAATTCGTCTCCTCTTAGTGTCTGACGTCCGTTTTCGTCTGCTAGTTTCCAGTCTTGTGTTCACATACTAGAGTCGTAAAGAACCTACGTAGTTTTGACCGTACAATCAACAATAAAATTTCACGTGGAACGTTATGTACGAACATTGCCACATATTCTTTGGTTCTTTTTATAATATTCCGTCCCTTTTTAATCGCGTTCTTGCCATGAAACTCGTTGTAGAATTTTTCAGTATTATTGAAAATACTTAGCCATGCTGGTGATGGCATGGTTAAACCTTCGAAAGATAGAATAATGCACTAAAATTTAAAGAGGGGCCAAGATGGTGATGTTTTTGTTTTAAATGGATGTTTATAAAAAATCTAACATTGATTGATTTTAATACCGCATTCTAAAGTTTGGAAAAAGGGGCATGTACCGGTAATGAAATGTCAACAACACGTTCATTTACAAAAATCATTATAACTCAACAATGAACTGTCACTGGATGCTATTATGATTAACCCACTGATTATGCCATAATGACAAAATGTCATAAATCGTTAATATAAAATCGATATAATGAGAATTATAGTGAAAAAACATCACTGGTATCAGTCGTTAACCCTCCACCCCTTTGGTATGCAACTGTTTGTATTAGTAGTAGTATTAGTAGTTAGTATTTTATATTCGACAGATAATGGAGAAAAAATGGGAGTATAAGGGTACAGTGCATTAGTTATTCATAGATTTAAAAAAGGCATATGACTCGGTTAAGAGAGAAGTTTCATATGATATTCTTATGGAATTTGGTATTCCCAAGAAACTAGTTCGATTAATTAAAATGTGTCTCAGTGAAACGTACAGCAGAGTTCGTATAGGTCAGTTTCTGTCAGATGCGTTTCCAATTCACTCTGGGCTGAAGCAAGGAGATGCACTATCACCTTTACTTTTTAACTTTGCTCTAGAGTATGCCATTAGGAAAGTCCAAGATAACAGAGAGGGTTTGGAATTGAATGCGTTACATCAGCTGCTTGTCTATGCGGATGACGTGAATATGTTAGGAGAAAATCCACAAACGATTAGGGAAAACAGGGAAATTTTACTTGAAGCAAGTAAAGCGATAGGTTTGGAAGTAAATCCCGAAAAGACAAAGTATATGATTATGTCTCGTGACCAGAATATTGTACGAAATGGAAATATAAAAATTGGAAATTTATCTTTTGAAGAAGTGGAGAAATTCAAATATCTGGGAGCAACAGTAACAAATATAAATGATACTCGGGAAGAAATTAAACACAGAATAAATATGGGAAATGCCTGTTATTATTCGGTTGAGAAACTTTTATCATCCAGTCTGTTGTCAAATAATCTGAAAGTTAGAATTTATAAAACTGTTATATTACCGGTTGTTCTTTATGGTTGTGAAACTTGGACTCTCACTTTGATAGAGGAACATAGGTTAAGGGTGTTTGAGAATAAGGTGCTTAGGAAAATATTTGGGGCTAAGAGGGATGAAGTTACAGGAGAATGGAGAAAGTTACACAACACAGAACTGCACGCATTGTATTCTTCACCTGACATAATTAGGAACATTAAATCCAGACGTTTGAGATGGGCAGGGCATGTAGCACGTATGGGCGAATCCAGAAATGCATATAGAGTGTTAGTTGGGAGACCGGAGGGAAAAAGACCTTTGGGGAGGCGGAGACGTAGATGGGAGGATAATATTAAAATGGATTTGAGAGAGGTGAGATATGATGATAGAGACTGGATTAATCTTGCTCAGGATAGGGACCAATGGCGGGCTTACGTGAGGGCGGCAATGAACCTCCGGGTTCCTTAAAAGCCAGTAAGTAAATAAGTATTAGTAGTTAGTATTTTTTTATGTAAGTAACATGATTACAAAAGAAAGAAAATAATTTGTAGGTTAACATAGATGAACCTAATCTAATTACATAAAGCTGGTATTAACATAGGCTACTTACATAGACCTACGTGATTTATTTAAACTTACCTATAGGCTTTAACATTGTCGGTCGTTACGGCTTTATTTTCATTAAAGCTGCTCGAAAATCAGGAAAAAATCGTCATCTTTAAAATGATAAGAGCATAATCTGCTTCCATCAGGATTGAATTTATCCTGTCTTTTGCACGCAATTACCCACTTTTTTTTTAATTTCTAAATCTCTAGGAATGGTAAAGAGAGACAACTCTGTATTTTTATCGTTAGAATTGTTACATACCGCAACAGCACACCTTTGACTTGGCGTAATGCATTCAAAACAACATAAACAAGAAAAAACATGAGATACTGCTTTGAAGCATTTGAGCTTTGGCGCGCTTAGCTATCTTGTGACGTCAGAATCGGTCTCTTTTCCCCGTCGATCCCTCGCCAACAAGCTCAATAATAATGCAACCTATGAGGAGTTTAGAAGCCTTGAATAGAGTGTACCTAATCACAGGTACGGTACTTAGTGAATTTGTAAAACAAATGAAGTACGCCCCCGAACAACGCTGTATAGCATATATATATATATATATATATATATATATATATATATATATATATATATATTTAAGAATTTGAGTTTTTAATGGAACATCGATGTATGGCACATCCTATACATGGAAAACACACTGGAATGTCGAATATCCATCCCCAAGTGGCAATAATAGTCAGACATTTGAACCACTTCAATGGAACAATGATGTATAGCAAACAAGATGGCGGACGCAGGCAGTATGCATGTTTCACCAAGCGATCTAAAACGTCTCAATATGTCGAGAAAATGAAAAATTAACATGTCTGAGTGGAATGATATCAAACGGAAGAAGCTACGGGACTCTGGAAAGCCATACAAAAGCGGGAAAAGCAAAGAGGTGCCTGAAAAAACCCTTCCAAATTACTGTATATGAGTGGAACAAAGCTGTATAGTGTTATTCTTACTGCAATACATAAAATTTTCGGTCGCCTGGTTGAGTAGTTTGTGTACCATTGTTCCAATCACCCAACACAACACAAACAAGTTGCATTCCGAACAATGGTACACAGAGTACTCAACATACCAATGCACCAACAAGACTGCAAAGAAGAGCTAAACACAATCAAATACATAGCACAAGAAAACGGATACAACCCCAACATAATCAGAAAAAACATAAGCACACAAAAAATACATCACACTAACATACTAAAACAAAAACACACACAAAATAGCAACCTCATTCAAGAAATTAAATTAGAACATCGCATACAGAACAAATAATACTCTACAAAAACATCTCAACACACAAACAACACAAACAAACAAATACAACCACACAGGCGTACACAAACTCAAATAGAACATCTGCAACAACTTCTACATAGGACAGACAGGCAGATCATTTCAAACACGTTACAAAGAACACATCACAGCCATAACAAAATTACAAAAAACTTCCGCATATGCAGAACACATCACAAATGCTAATCACACCTACAGAGATATCAACACACACATGGAAATTCTACACATCCAATCTAAAAGCCAGAGTCTAAACACACTAGAACAATACGAAATATACAGACACACAAAACACATCCAAACGAAATTCTCAACACACAACTCAATTTCAGAACACACACATTCTTTGACTCCACATTACACTACACAAACACACTCCCCAGGAAATACAAACAAAAGGCGCCAAGACCAGCAACAACCAGTTCTGAAGATGGCCTATAGCAGGCTGAAACATGTTAACAAGGCAATATAAAATTTAACACAAGAAAGACAAGTTATACGTTTTCCGAAGTGATACAGTGTTAAAATTGTGTAATCAAGATGTAAAAAGGAATTACGGTATTTACATGCTACAGAACCTTAAAGTTATGTTATTTTGTGCCTTTTCTTTGTTTTTAATGTTTATAAGAACACAAATCCATGTCTTATTAGTAAGTGTTCATCAATGGAAAACATACAGCATTGTTCCACTAAGTAACATACATCTTGTTCCACTGTTATTCCTTACAAAACTACTTCAATTTTAAAACATTCAGTAGTAGACAGCTGATTAAGAGTTCATACGTATTGTGATGTTGTAATGTGCCTGTTTCCTTAATATACGGATTAAATTATTGTTTATTTTATGATAATATTGTTTTATGTCTCTACTGTAAAAATGGAAAATGTTCTATACAGCCTTGTTCGGGGGCGTACTTCAATTGTCTAAAATTAAAAAAAAATAAATATTTGAAGGGTAAAGATTTACTCTAGAGTACCTTTTCTTTTTTATTTAAAGTTTTATATATATATATACACACATCACTACAAATGAAAGAGCTCTGATAAAGAGTATTATATTTATGACTATTTGAAGATACGCTGTTAATGTTATGTTTTATTTAACGACGCTCGCCACTGCAGAGGTTATATCAGCGTCGCCGGATGTGCCGGAATTTTGTCCCGCAGGAGTTCTTTTACATGCCAGTAAATCTACTGACATGAGCCTGTCGCATTTAAGCACACTTAAATGCCATCGACCTGGCCCGGGATCGAACCCGCAACCTTGGGCATAGAAGGCCAGCGCTATACCAACTTGCCAACCAGGTCGACAAGATACGCTATTTTACCATTATTTTGCATGCGATAAGAAGGAATTTCCGTTAATTTCCACATTAATTTCTACTGAAAGAGACGAAATATTAATTTTGAATAACGTATGAATGCTGTTAATATTGTTGAAACAACAGTGAGGTTGCCAAATTCTAAACAAAGACTGGTCCAAACTGCACTTAAAACAAACGGAGTTATATAAATAATTATACCTATACAATAACCAACTTAGCCTATGCATTTATGTTAGTTGAAGTGCAAACTTGAATAGGCGTTTTGAGCTGTGTCAAATATCAGAAAGACTTATCGGCGTCTGCTTAAAGTTCTGAACATGCGGTGACATTGAATAGTGGAATATCTGTAAACATTTTATGTAATTTACAGGTTTGTCTAAATACAGTAAATAAAGGGCTTTTATCTAATCCTTCTTAAAGAACATTTATTGTTTTATTACTGTAACATTCTTATTGTTTCTGCCGCAATATTATCGTACCTGCGACACTTTCCTTATTCAGTCTACACTCGCAAAAACGTGAGTTGTTCGTAAATGTCTATGGAGTCTATTTCACACTGATACATTAATAAAATTAGTAAATAGCGTAATTGACCTGAATAGCCTATATTAGTCAAATTTTTTTAAAATAACCGTTTATGTCCTATTTGAAAACAAAAATACCGGTATGTTACTTCACATGATAGCGCATTCTTTTGAGAAGATTAACTTCATAAGTAGATGAAATTACCGGGAATCATCAATGTTTTAGGCATAATAAATCGACTATTGATCAGATTTTTTGTATCCGACAGATATTAGAGGAAAAAACCGAGAATATAAGGATATAGTATATCAGTTCTTCATAGATTTAAAAAAGGCATATGATTCTCTTAAGAGAGGGGTTTTGTATAATATTCTCATTGAATTTGGTATTCCCAAGAAGCTAGTCCGATTAATTAAAATGTGTCTCAGTGAAACAAACAAAAAAATTAATATTTTACCTCGGAGCTCACTGCAGATGTTGATTTTAGAAACTGCAATGAAATGGCGTTGTTGTGTTCATTATTTAGCCACATTTGTTTACTCAAGCTCTCAAAATAATATTTATATTCCATGTTAACTTTAATGTGTTTTATTTACGTAAACAAACATGCGCAATGTAGCCAATACAAAAAAATATCTTCGTACACATATATGCCATATTCATATTGGTTTGGAGTGATTTGTTAAGGAATGTATTCAACACTAGACTAGACGCCATTTCGGTAGGCGGTCGGCTGCTACATGCGCCGTAGCATTTCTGGTATGTGACGTCATAAACTTGTACAGTAGAACCAATCAGAATCAGTCTATAACAAGCACTTCCCTAGTTCGTTTGTTCACGTGTGAGTGTTTCAATACACTGAATAAGTAAAACCAACATTTACTGTGTACGTGTAAGATAAATAAATGGAAGAAGAGACTGTAAAGGTCAAATATTGCATAGGCAAGCGCGGAAAATATTGTGTAAGATGTATAATTATTTTAAAAAACGTTGACGAGCAGAACGCTGCCGGCCATCTTGATGCCTGACTGCAACGTTGCCAACACGCAAGAAACGACTGCAGAAGCATGTGGTGGGGGATTGAGAAACGTGCAAAGAATATTGTTAGTGAAGGAAACAGGTTTTTTTTTTTTGGTGTCATGCTTACAGTAATCAACGACAAGGTCATTATTGTCTTTTGATAATTTAAATTCTCTCCTGCGCTATTTGTATCGCACGTGCTCGTGAAGTACGATGTGGCAATGTTGTTCGCTGCCTTGCCCTCTCTGTCTGTCTCTCTCGACGCAAATGCCAGCAGACTACCGCCTTCCGAATTGCCGTCGACTCTAATTCATAAACATGTTAAACGAATTATCCTTGCACCAAATCGGACCCCTAGACAAAATAGTCGTATTTTAATTATGTAATTACTTCATAGTTTCATCTGGTATTTTATGAGATAGTCATGACTGCGATACGTAGGGCCTATTATTAATTGTTTTTATTTATAACACTAGCCGTGCCCGTGCGCTCCGCTGCACCTGTTAGAAATAAAATAAAGTAATTACGTAATTAAAATAGGGCGTTTTATTCAGGGAACATTCGTGTTTGATAGAAGGATAAATCGTTTAATATGTTACTTAATTTAAATTGTATTTAAATAATTAAAATGCGGTCATTTTGATCCTGAGAACACTCAGAAGTTACTGTAATAACATTATGGCATTATGTCCGTCTAGAGAAAATACACTTTCCCATGGTGAAATAATAATTAATTATACAAATCGGTTAAGTTAGCTTTCGATATTACTTCATACAAACACAGAAACATTCTCTGTAGGCTATGTTTCATAGCTTTTGATTGTTGTTGTCCAAGGCCCCTTATAAACGTAGTCATTTGTTTTCATTTCATTACACCGCCTTAGATGGCATTGTATTTTAATTTTAAAACTCATTTATCTCATTAAATATCAGTCCTATCAAAATTTTGTATGGAATAACACTTATCGGAAATCATTTTTAAAGAGACTTTTGTTATGTGACATATTTCACAAAAATCAATAATACGCGAGATATTTCGATTTATTTAATTCAGGCCCCCTTATAACCCCCCTTTTAAATAATGTATTTTGAATGTCATATAGCCTAAAATCTAAGTTACAGCGAACTTAATGTATATTCCAATTTTCATATAAATCGGTTTAGCCATTATCGCGTGAAAAGGTAACAAACATCCAGATAGACAGACAGGCAGATAGACAGACAGACAGATAGACATACAAACAAAAATTTCAAAAAAGCGATTTTCGGTTTCAGGGTGGTTAATTATATATGTTAGGACCAATTATTTTTGGAAAATCGAAAATTACCAGAAAATTTTCGGCTAGAGATTTATTATTAGTATAGATTAGGCCATAACTGACCGAGTATATAAGGTCCCGCGCTCAGAGAGATGGAGGTCGGGGTTTGAGCTGACCTACAGCCCACAAGTTGTGCTAAAGATGTTGGTTTGCTAATTATTATTCAAAATGGAGTATTGTGCACTATACAAAACTGTTATCAATTAAGTATAATTATAATCTTCTCAATTTTCACATCGTGTTTCTAGGATGGTGTGTTATATAATTCTGAGATTATTGTCATTGATTTAAGTAGGGTCTACGTTTTCCTTCCCGTATGTGGTGTGAGAGGATATTGAGGTTTCACCTTATTTTGAAATATAGGTTAGACATTAATAAATAATGTGTTACATTTTGTAGGTTCTATATACTAGACAGCGTTCGCTTATATAACTAGGTCGACCGGGCGGCGCGCGACCGGCGCGAAGGCATGCAAACCCTCTCCTGCAAGCTCGACAGTCTTATTATTATTACTGAAATGTACCTTGATTATAAGAAGTGTTGGAAATGATGACCTTCTACTGCAGCACATATCTGATATCCCTTAAGAATTTAAGAATTTTAGTGGCTTCATATAGCCTACTGTGGTTTTAGAGACACCATTTTTTTTTTGCGCGCGAGACGACGGGCTTCTTTGAGGTGTGTTCCAATTTTTCCCTATTTCATCCAGGTTTTCCTCAGTGGTTTTTTATGCTTTTATTCAATACTGACCCAGTTTCTCTAAATGTTTTACGAGGCTGCGTATGGTGTTGTCATATAAATCGATAACATTAGAGAATTTACTTGCAAATCGTCTTTTTACCTTTCCGCAACATTATTTTTCAGATAAGTCTCTACCATGAGAATCCTTTGCTCTAATGTAAATTTCTGTGGTGCCACGTGAACAAGCTAATTTAAACAGTTCACTAACACAATCAGAAGAATAACACGCAATCTAACGTCAACACAACCACTCCTACAGATATACTGAAACGCACTGACGAGCATGCGGAAGATGGTTTGCCGCGTGTTGCTAGGCCTTCGTGCCGGTCGCGCGACGCCCGGTCACCCTACGTTATGTAACCGAACGCTCTGTAGATGACACCCGCGATTATGTGTTGCTCTACCAACAATCAATAACAGATACTATCCAGGCTCTACTGCCTGCTAAAGGAGCGGTAGTGCATGTGGTGCTTTTAATTCGATTTGTGTTTCCTTTATTTAAAGGATAGGGGAGAGTCGGGTAGTATCGGACATCGGGTAATATCGGATAGTGAGTTTCTTTCATCTACCACACGATGATAGTACCTGATTGACATGGTTACGTTTCTGTGATGTCGCATAGAGAAACGTAACCATGTCATTCAGGTACTATCATATGGTGGTAGATGAAAGAAACGCACTGTCCGATATTACCCGATGTCCGATACTACCCGACTCTCCCCTAAGTATAAGGTGGACATTAATAATTTTTGGTATTATTCCCTGAGAAAAGATTCTAACGTTAACGTTAGGCAGACAGGTTTGTGCTATACTTGTAAATGCCAAAACAAAAGTTTCAGTTATACCGAAACACTTCTGCCTGAAGGCAAAACACAATTCGAAGACTTAATAAGAGTGAGAAAGAACGGGAAAATCGTTTACGAAATAACTATACAAAAATTTCAGCGGTTCGAGCAAGAGAAACTAGCAAAAAGAGATCTGAACGTTCTCAGGGAATTAACGAGAACGAGAGCGTATTTGAAATTTAATACACAGTAATATGAGTAGTATGTTAGTATTCCATTACGATCTAAATATCGATTATGCTCATTTTAATGGTATTCAAACAGATAAGTGGATAAAATATCTAATAAATGCAATGAAAAAATTGGAGTAATAAGGCAGAGGGATTATGTTGCTCTGTTGGAAAAGTTGTTGTTCCTGAGATTCAAGAGCCCCCTGAACCAAATAAAAGCTTACTTATAGTAATACTTTCTTTATCATCACACATTTTAAATAATATAAGACAGTACAACACATTATTCCAAATGGTATCGTTTAGTGACAAAGCCTTCTTCCAGCTGAGAATAACAACGTTCAGTTCTTACAAATATATTTTGTTGCAGACACTTAAGATCTAATATAGTACAAGCTTAAGAGTATAATTTATTGAAGAACTCCAGAGAGTTGTTGTTGTTGTTTAGTCAACAAGACACCACTTATGAGGCAACTATGCTAGGAGATAATGGGGTAGAGTGGCCAGTTCCTTTCCCCCTCCATTGCATACATCGCCGATTAGCTACATATTACACTAATCAGACTTCAGATGTATACAAACAATACTGTTCTTCCTCTGGCGCATATAGTCCAGTGAGATGTACTCAGGTTGCGAATTAAGATTTCTGATGAGGGGGGGATAGAATTCCAGTTAGAGAATACCATATGTAACATTATTATTATTATTATCCTCATTCGATATGCCTTAACCCTTGGTCGCACTGAGTTGCTTGTCTTGCATCTTGATCATAATAATAATAATAATAATAATAATAATAATAATAATAATAATAATAATAATAATAATAATAATAATAATAATAACAACAATATCCAAGGTGTGTAATTCCTAAGTTATTATTATCAGCTTGCCGGCGATGATAATACATTAATATTATTTTCTTTGCTTACTTTATACTTTATTTTATTTATTTTGTTAGGTTATTTCACGACGCTTTATCAACAGCTTTGGTTATTTAGCGTCTGAATGAGATGAAGGTGATAATGCCGGTGAAATGAGTCCGGGGTCCAACACCGTAGGTTACCCAGCATTTGCTCGTATTGGGTTGAGGGAAAACCCCCGGAAAAAACCTCAACCAGGTAACTTGCCCCGACCGGGAATCGAACCCGGGCCACCTGGTTTCGCGGCTAGACGTGCTAACCGTTACTCCACAGGCGTGGACCTTTATACTTTATAAAGTATACTTACTTACTGGGTTTTAAGGAACCCGCAGGTTCATTGCCGCCCTCACATAAGCCCGCAATTGATCCCTATCCTGAGCAAGATTAATCCAGTCTCTACCATCATATCCCACCTCCCTCAAATCCATTTTAATATTATCTTCCCATCTAAGTCTCGGCCTCCCTAAAGGTCTTATTCCCTCCGGCCTCCCAACTAACACTCTATATGCATTTCTGGATTCTCCCATACGTGTTACATGCCCTGTTCATCTCAAACGTCTGGATTTAATGTTCCTAATTATGTCAGGTGAAGAATACAATGTGTGCAGTTCTGCGTCGTGTAACTTTCTCCATTCTCCTGTAACTTCATCCCTCTTAGCCCTAAATATTTTCCTAAGCACCCGATTCTCATACACCCTTAACCTATGTTCCTCTATCAAAGTGAGAGTCCAAGTTTCACAACCATAAAGAACAACCGGTAATATAATTGTTTTATAAATTCTAACTTTCAGATTTTTTGACAGCAGACTGGATGATCAAAGCTTCTCAACCGAATAATAACAGGCATTTCCCATATTTATTCTGTGTTTGATTTCCTCCCGAGTAACATTTATATTTGTTACTGTTGCTCCCAGGTATTTGAATTTTTCCACCTCTTCAAAGGATAAATTTCCAATACTTTATAAAGTATACTCATATTAAAACAATTATATTTTGTGAGGGGAGATAGAAGTTATCCCTGACAGGGATGTTTCTATGAATTTATGAGAGGGGAAGAACTTTCCAACAGGGGGGAAATCCCCTATCCCCCCGTTAATTCGCACCCTGGATGTATTGCCTGATAATAGACGTACATGTCTTCAATTGGAAGACACTCCAGAGAGTTTTGCATGGTAATAACAGGTACATTCATAATACAACTTTGAAAATAATTCAGGAGCAAACGACTTGTAATAAACTGATTATTCTCTAATAGTAATAAAAAAGCCCATGTATTGTGGGTCTCTATCATCACGGCATAGCGCGTCCTCAAGTGGAAAAATTCAAATATCTTGGAGCAACAGTAACAAGTATAAATGACACTCTGGAGGAAATTAAACACAGAATAAATATGGGAAATGCCTGTTATTATTCGGTTAAGAAGCTTTTGCCATCTAGTCTGCTGTCAAAAAATTTGAAAGTCAGAATTTATAAAACAGTTATATTACCGGTTGTTCTGTATGGCTGTGAAACTTGGACTCTCACTTTGGGAGAGGAACAGAGATTGAGGGTTTTTGAGAATAAGGTTCTTAGGAAAATATTTGGGGCTAAGAGGGATGAAGTTACAGGAGAATGGAGAAAGTTACACAACGCAGAGCTGCACGCATTGCATCCACGCATTGCATCCTTCACCTGACATAATTAGTAACATTAAATCGAGACGTTTGAGATGGGCAGGGCATGTAGCACGTATGGGCGAATCCAGAAATGCATATAGAGTGTTAGTTAGGAGGCCAGAGGGGAAAAAACCTTTGGGGAGGCCGAGACGTAGATGGGAGGATAATATTAAAATGGATTTGAGGGAGGTGGGATATGATGGTAGAGACTGGATTAATCTTGCTCAGGATAGGGACCAATGGCGGGCTTATGTGAGGGCGGCAATAAACCTCCGGGTTTCTTAAAAGTCAGTAAGTAAGTAAGTAATTAAGTAAGTAAATAAGTAAGTAAGGAAGTAAGTAATAAAAAAGCTGTATTTTGAAAATACAATAGTTTTAAGTCAATTATATTTATTTATAACAAATCCAGCGAACAGCACGGGTATGACTACTAAATAAATATGTAAACAAGTGGATAAGCGAATAAGTAACTAAGTAAATAAATAAATAAATAATAGATAAATAATAATAATACTAATAATAATAATAATGATAATAATAATAATAATAATAATAATAATAATAATAATAATAATATGACCTCCGGGTTCCTTAAAAGCCAGTAAGTAAGTAAGTAAGTAAGTAAGTAAGTAAGTAAGTAAGTAAGTAAGTAAGTAAGTAATAAAAAAGCCGTATTTTGAAAATACAATATTTTTAAGTCAATTATATTTATTTATAATAAATCCAGCGAAGATCACGGGTATGACTGGTAAATAAATATGTAAACAAGTGGATAAGCGAATAAGTAACTAAGTAAATAAATAAATAATAGATAAATAATAATAATAATAATAATAATATGACTAGAAAATAAATATGTAAATAAGTGGATAAGCGAATAAGTAAATAAATAATAATAATATAATAATATAATAATAATAATAATAATAATAATAATAATAATTATTATTATTATTATTATTATTATTATTATTATTATTATTATTATTATAAATTAAAACGTTTCCATACTCGGAGTGGACCCATCATCAGTATCCCTCCATCATCTCAGAGTTGTGTATGCGAAACGTGCAGAGGCATACAGTAGGATATAAACAAGTAAGAATTGATTTGGCGTCGAAGTGGTAGTCCTCACGCGACCCAGTGACGGGGAACGTGTCCTGGCGTCACAACTGAATGTTGTTATGGAGGGGGCAACGTTGAGCCAGCGACGCGCCGGATCTGTAGAAGCAATAGTGGCCCCGCGCGGGATACCGTCGGTCGCAGCTTTATCCGTTCCAGGTAAGATACTTCGTCTCCACTACTCACGACTGCATAAAGCCGCGATTTACTAAACAAGGATTAATGCCCCCTAAATTCAATCGACAGTTTTATTTGAAGTATCAGCTTTAACACTTTTAACGTTTTAAATGAAGAAAGTTTTATATTTTTAATAAAAGAATTAAAGTGAAAACAAAAACCAATGATCAGTTCTGCAATGCTTGGGAAAAGTGACGTAAGTCAATTTCCACAAACGTTTTTTGGTAATTGATTGACAACTTACACTGGTTTATGTCGATTTGATTTTTTTCTCTATGAATTATTGTAATGGCAGAAATACTTATGTATTTTTTTCCAAGCGAGCAGATGTTCCGTAAGTTGTCAATAAATTATCAAAAGAGGTTTGTGGAAACTGACTTGTGTCACTTTTCCCGCGCACTGCAGAGTTACAAGCAGGATTTAAGCTAGGAAAGAAGTAAGTTAATTGTCGCAAAAATGCACAAATGAAAAATTATATTTGTGCAAAGTGTAAAATGTTTGTGCAGTATTATAAATAACTAGCCGTACCCGTGCGCTCCTCTGCAACTGTTAGAAAGAAATATAAAGTAATTACATAATTAAAATAGGACGCTTGATCCAGGGAACATTCGTGTATGATAGAAGGATAAATCGTTTAATATGTTACTTAATTTAAATTGTATTTAAATAAATAAAATGCGGTCATTTTGGTCCAGAGAGCACTTAAAAGTTACTGTAATAACATTATAGCATTATCTCCAGCTAGAGAAACTACACTTTCCAATGGTGAAATAATAATTAATTATACAAATCGGTTAATTTAGCTTTCGATATTACTTCATACAAACACAGAAACATTCTCTTTAGGCTATGTTTCATAGCTTTCGATTGTTGTTGTCCAAGGCCCCTTATAGACGTAGTCATTTGTTTTCATTTCATTACACCGTCTTAGATGGCATTGTATTTTAATTTTAAAACTCATTTATCTCATTAAATATCAGTCCTATCAAAATTTTGCAAGGAGTAAAACTTATCGGAAATAATTTTTCAAGAAACGTTTGTTATGTAACATATTTCACAAAAATCAATAATACGCGAGATATTTCGATTTATTTAATTCAGGCCCCCTTATAACCCCCCTTTTAAATAATGTATTTGGAGTGTCATATAGCCTAAAATCTAAGTTACAGCGAACTTAATTTATATTCCAATTTTCATATAAATCGGTTCAGCCATTATCGCGTGAAAAGGTAACAAACATCCAGACAGACAGACAGACATACATACATACAAACAAAAATTTCAAAAAAGCGATTTTCGGTTTCAGGGTGGTTAATTATATTATGTTAGGACCAATTATTTTTGGAAAATCGAAAATTACCAGAAAAATTTCGGCTTCAGATTTATTATTAGTATAGATTGTACAGAAAGGTGAAATTAATAAAGTATGACTTACTTATGTAAGTACATCATTAGACGTAGGTATGTTTAGAATCAATTACTGTTTAATTTATATCACATTAAAATACGTTACAGTATTTTATGGGCACTCTAAACATTGAAATTCTTTACTAGTAGCCTTAGGCCCTTCAAAATTTATTGTTAGCAGAGTACTAACTTTTTTACTGAAAGGTGGCTTCTAATTACAGTTTTTACAAGATTCATGCAACTAAATCCTCGCTCACAATTTACAGTATGCGATGGAATTATATAAATCAATTAGAAGAGATTGTTCACTTAACTTACATGAATTGCACCAACTCTTTGAAATCAATTCCTGAACATCTATTGTTCAATACTTTTTTGAATATTGCCCATATCATTACCATTTCATTTAAATTCAGATTAGTTCAAACACCTCTATGATTTCATTTTCTCCAGTACCAACTTCGGTTATGAAGTCCAATATGATTGTAGCATTTTTGCAGATTTTCATTCAAAGTTTGTTGCATTTTTAGAAGTCGAGTTGCAAAATGCGACAAATGCGACTGTGGCTTAAACGCGGGTTGTAAGTTGAAAAATAAACTAAACTTCGGAAACAGAAAAACAATTAAATTTCAGTCAACTAGCCTGTATTAAAAAGATCGATTGGACAGTTTACTATGGAAATTGTGCTGAAACGAAACTGCCAGAAACTAATTTCTAAAGGAATAATCTCGTTTAAGCCTTTGTATAATGAGATTGAGAACAATGACATCTGAATCAGTGTTGTTTGTATTATTAGATTGGCCAGTAAATTGTGCTAATTGAAACATTGTCAACAAAACTCATTTAGAACGTAGGTGTAATCAGTTCATATTGAATATAGTGAATCTAGATATGAGTCTGACCGCAAAACCAGGAGGCCCGGGTTCGAATCCCGGTCGGAGCTAGTTACCTGGTTAAGGTTTTTTCCGAGGTTTTCCCTCAATCCAATAAGAAAAAATGCTGAGTAACTTTTGGTGCTGGATCCCGGACTCATTTCACCGGCATTATCACCTTCATTTCATTCAAACGCTAAATAACCTGAGATATTGATACAGTATCATAAAATAACCCAATAAAAATAGACATACTAGAAGAAAAATCAAATTGAAATCAAGAAACCTATAACTCTGTGAGATTACGTACCACAATATCACATTTGTGCAAGTTGTAATGTGTTTCACACTATCTTGGGCCAATAAATTCAATGAATGCATGAAGCAATGCAAATGTTATGTTCCAGGGCTTAGGCAAGCCCGTTTCCGTGTTTCTTTAATTTACTCTCCGTATTTCCTTTTCTGTTTTTTTCCTATTTTCCGCAGAAATCAGTGAAGCAAAATAAATTTGTCTTCTTTGGTGTAGTTTTTCTGGATAATTACTTATTTGTTTTGTTTACCTATATAAAACTTACTTTTGTGATAATAGGGATAAACGAAAACAATTAATTCCAAATTGACAAATCTTGTTTATAAATGTTGAAACAAACATTATCGCTGTAAATCGCAGTTATTAAATCTGGACCGATAGAAGCAACGGCATTACAATTGGTTAATCTTGTTTAAGGGGAGGCAGAGGTGAATATTTCAAAATCCACAAAATTTATCCGATTTGTTTGAAATTGATCATGGATACTAAGTATGTTATTAGTAATGGACATACCAAGTTTCAACTTTTTAAGTACAATAGTTCTGTAAATATTAATAATTTTATAAAACTTTATATCGTTTGATATAAAATGCTCCATGCACCATATTGTAAGAAATTTTCAATATTTATTTTTATTTATATGTTCAGAGGAGGTATATAAATAATGATAAGTATTAGTTTATTATGGGAATAATATAGTAATACAGTTATCTTGGTTTTAATTTAATACTTTTATGGGCACAAAATCAAAAACTAACATCAGAATATCATAATAAAGATAATAAAAATGGAAAACGCCAAATTTTCATTTTTCTTCAGTTTTGTTCGAAAATTTCACCTCTGCCTCCCCTTAAGGAGTTCTAGTAAGCACTTACGTTGCAAACATTGAAATTTTATTGCAATCGAAAGAGCGTAGTCAGAATTTGTTTCTGTGGGGGGAGGGCTGAAAAAACTGACTATAATAACATACGGTAACGAACTTTAATGTGTCATTACTTCTTATAATAAATTATAACTGTAATTATATCACTAGTCTGCGATGAAATTACTGCCTCCAATGTTTGAATGTTTTCAGGGTAATTTTAGCATGCTGAAATCAAATTCAAAGCCAGAAAGTTCCTATCACATACCATTTTTTTTTTGTTATTTTAATTTTATTATAATGTATTACGCCAATTTATAGCGTAATTATTTAAACTGTAAGGGTGCTATTCATAGACATTTCGCAGCACGCGCTACGAGCGTACTAAGCTAGCCCCGGCTATCCACTGGTTACTAGTACAGAATTCAAATCATATCCTATCGCTAACCCTGGTTTATGAATACGAAAAACGCTGATCATACACCGGAAGCCCGCGCTATGAATATGAATGTCTATGAATACGGCCCTAATACTTTAACATATGTAGGTTTAGTATGTTAGGATATGAAAACCAAATGTTCAACGTATTTTAAGGTGTTTATATTGAAAACCGAGGATACCGGATGTTTCTTAGCAGATAGAGGGTGCAAGCGCATAAGGAAGTTAGGGTGAAATAACGTGCAGCCTTGTCATTATTTTTATTTGTGGGAGATAGAAATGTCAGCCACTCCTTGATGAGAGACTCAACTCAACCCGTCTAGTTCCTCTCACATTTCATTAGTCTGCGTTTCATCTGGAAACGAAACGAAATCTTTTTGAAGCTTTATTGTGGAGTAGAATGTTGAGAGTTTTTAGTTCAGTAAGAAAGTACACTATCCACCAAAAAGTAATTGGGCACTGTTTTTGCCCCTTTATAACCTCGTGGTTCCACCTCTTGTTGCTATAACAGCAGCCACTCTGTCAAACATGCTCTCCACTAGTTTGTGTAGGATATCCACTGGAATGCGTCGCCATTCCTCTTGCAACATGGCACACAGTTGGACAATGGAAGTCGACCGCATCTTCCGAGACCTCAATCGCCGGTCCAATTCGTCGCAAAGGTGCTCAATGTGATTGAGATCAGAACTCTGTGCAGGCCACTCTAACCGGTGAACATTACTGTTTGCATACCATTGCATAGTAGCCGCCGAAACATGGGGCCAACTTCCGTTGTCCAACTGAGTGCCATGTTGCAAGAGGAATGGCGACGCATTCCAGAGGATATCCTACACAAACTAGTGGAGAGCATGTCTGACAGGGTGACTGTTGTTATAGCCACAAGAGGTGGTACCACGAGGTTGTAAAGGAACAAAAACAGTGCCCAATTACTTTTTGGTAAATAGTGTATTTACCATGTCGCATCGAGGATGTATAAATAATCCAAACCACTTTTGTTATATAACTTATGTACGATATACACATTCGCTAATATGTTTTCGCGGGATATCAGCCGAGTTAAGGTTTTGGAATGCTCCAAGCTTTCGACTGCTATCTCTGCAGCCATCTTCAGGGAAGTGATGTCCGAACAGAAAGTCGACTTTCTGTTCGGACATCACTTCCCTGAAGATGGCTGCAGAGATAGCAGTCGAAAGCTTGGAGCATTCCAAAACCTTAACTCGGCTGATATCCCGCGAAAACATATTAGCGAACCAACGCCGAGAAAGCCTCAAATCATACAGATATACACATTGCCTAAGCAGAGGTGTAATATTACAGATTTTGTGAAAAAGTCATACCATGCCTATTTTGGAATCAAACTTGTAGACCCAAGTAAAGCTTGGACACCACACAAAGTATGTAAAGTATGCATTGAAGAATTTCGTAATTTGATCAATTGGAGAAGACCATTGCTATCTTTTGGAGTACCTATGGTTTGGAGAGAGCAGTCGAATCATGGTAATGACTGCTACATCTCTTCATGTGATGTGAAGGGGTACGATTCTAAAAATAAAAATCAAATCGTGGCCTATTGGGGCAATTATATAAAAATATCAATAACCTTATACCATTAGAAAAAAAAAAGAGTTTCTCGCCGTTATCTCGTGTATCGAGTTGTTCGGTCAGCCATTTTACCTGTGTCTGATGTACCAATCCCTGTCCGACCAGAAAATCTTGAACATATAAGACATATGGACAGAGAACATCTACAACCATGTCTATCCTAAAGTCCACCTGTGAAAGTGATCAGTATCGTCACAATTTACCTCACTTCTACATCAGACTCGGATGAAATTTGTGTTATTTTTTTACTTATCTTACCTATAACCCTAGTGTGAACGAAGTAAGCAATTAAATGCAATTTCATAACCTATGATTATTTTCTGTATTTTGTTTATTGACGTCATTGATGATTTTCAGCAACTAATTATGTTATTTTGACTATCTTCTGGTTGTTTTACAAATTGTTCTTTGATTTCTATTTTAAATAACCTCTCATTTTGTTTTCCTGACGAGTTTGACGATTTTAAAATATAAAAAAAATAATAACTAGGTAATAACCTGTTAACCGGTTATTTTTTTATCGGTTAACTTCCTTCAGGTTGAATATATTTTTAAATAACCGGTTAAATGACAATCGGTTAACTGATAACCGGTTATTTTCGAATAACCTCTCATTCCTAATAAGAATGCATCTAAAAATAAATGCTCCGCTACAAAACCTGTTTAATCTATACTAATAGTAAATCTGTAGCCAAATTTTTTCTGGTAATTTTCGATTTTCCAAAAATAATTGGTGTTAACATGTATAATTAACCACCCTGAAACCGAAAATCGCTTTTTTGAAATTTTTGTTTGTATGTCTGTCTGTCTGGAAGTTTGTTACCTTTTCACGCGATAATGGCTGAACCGATTTATATGAAAATTTGAATATAAATTAAGTTCGCTGTAACTTAGATTTTAGGCTATAAGACATTCCAAATACGTTATTTAAAAGGGGGGTTATAAGGGGGCCTGAATTAAATAAATCAAAATATCTCGCTTATTATTGATTTTTGTGAAATATGTTACATAACAAAAGTTTCTTTAAAAATGATGTCCGATAAGTTTTATTCTATGCAAAATTTTTATAGGACTGATATTTAAGGATATACAAGACTTTTAAAATAACAATATAATACACTTTCAGCGCCGCCTCAGATTATAGCGTTGCTGTTCCTGCAGTAACTCCTGCGTGCAAAATATAACATTTTTGAGTAGGAAGAAAACCACACATTTATTCATTCCATGACAATGGTACATAGAAGATCGTGAATTCTTACTTTTTCGAAAGAAAGAAATATAATTACATATCACTATATATGCTGTATCACTATTTAAGTTATTTGAAGAGTTCAGAACCATAGTGGACCAAGCGTCATTTACTGAAGACGTAGAAAACTAGGCTTAAATTAAGTTATTACCATAGTTCAATGGAAACATATAGCAAGTAATATAAAGTTTACACAATAAAACTAAATGATGTCAATCTCCATTGAACTATGGTTGCATGTAATAACAAATAAGAAACATGTTAAAGGAATTGTCATTGCACCAAATGAGTGGTCTCTGGACCAAAATGATCGCATTTTAATTATTTAAATACAATTTAAATTAAGTAACATATTAAACGATTTATCCGTCTATCAAACACGAATGTTCCCTGGATCAAAAGTCTTATTTTAATTATGTAATTACTTTATATTTATTTCTAACGGGTGCAGCGGAGCTCACGGGTACGGCTAGTACATGAATATAGTAGTGATGCCACAGTCTAGTATATACAGTCACGAAGCTCTATACGTGGTAAATATGCATCTATAGATAGTTGCTAACCACTAGGATCGCTACTATCGCCTCCTTACATACAACGCGAAATAGTACATGCACAGTCTACTGTTCCTAGTACCCTCATCAACTCAAGCTTCGTGATTGTGTATACTAGACTGTGGTGATACGCCGCGCCGTATCAGAACCTAGACAATGCAACGACAAATATGAATGAATGTTTTAAGGTCGATAGTGACGCATGTGTTTAACACTTAGAAATGCAATATCGTTTACAAACTTCAGAAAGTCTTTCTGCAGTGTTATTAACCAATGAAAAAAAAAATATTTTCTCTAATTAAAGCAAACATAGTTTACACGTAGGACTCATTTCAACATTGGCTTTATTTTTATTGACTGATTGATTGATTGTTTGATTGATTGACTGATTTATATTTATTTGTTTGTTTGTGTATTTGTTTATTTATCTATTCATTCATTCATTTACTTACTCATTAATAAATTCAATTCCAAAGCAAACATAGTTTACGCGTACTCATTTCAACATTGAGTTTATTTTTAAGCTAGCCGTACCCGTGCGCTCCGCTGCACCTGTTAGAAATAAATATAAAGTAATTACATAATTAAAATAGGGCGTTTGATCCAGGGAACATTCGTGTTTGATAGAAGGATAAATCCTCTAATATGTTATTTAATTTAAATTGTATTTAAATAATTAAAATGCGGTCATTTTGGTCCAGAGAGCAATCATTTGGTGCAATGACAATTCCTTTAACATGTTTTTTAATTGTTATTACATGCAACCATAGTTTAATGAAGATTGACATATCATTTAGTTTTAATATTACTTGCTATATGTTTCAGAATTTACTGTAATTACATTGTAGAATTATGTCCATGTAAAAAAAAACTACACTTTCCAATGGGAAATAATAATTAAACAATAAATTATCTTCCGATATTACTTCATACAAACACAGAAACATTCTCTGCAGGCTATGTTTAGTAGCTTTCGCTTGTTGTTGTCCAAGGCCCCTTATAGACGAAGTCATTTGTTTTTATTTCAGTACAGCGCCTTAGACGGCGTTGTTATTGTAATTTTAAAACTCATTTATATCCTTAAATATCAGTCCTATCAAAATTTTGTATAGAATAAAACTTATCGGAAATTATGTTTAAAGAAACTTTTGTTGTGTAACATTTTTCATGAAAATTAATAATAAGGAAGATATTTCGATTTATTTAGTTCAAGCCCCCTTATAACCCCCCTTTTAAATAAAATGTTTTGAATGCCATATAGCCTAAAATCTAAGTTACAACGAACTTAATTTATATTCCAATTTTCATATAAATCGGTTCAGCCATTATCGCGTGAAAAGGTAACAAACATCCAGACAGACAGACATGCAAACAAAAATTTCAAAAAAGCAATTTTCGGTTTCAGGATGGTTAATTATACATGTTGCCACCAATTATTTTTGGAAAATCGAAAAGTACCAGAAAAATTTTGGCTACAGATTTATTATTAGTATACATTTTTATTTATTTAGTTCTGAAGTAAATACAGTGTACTGGTACCCATTTAAACATTGGGTTTATTCACTCACTCACTCATTTGTTTATTTATTTATACAAAATAAAAGTAGGAAAAATTTAAGAAACTCAGACCCAGCTTCACCAATCTTTGTTAAATATTTGACATGTCGTTAAGGCAATTTTACAGTAAACTTAACGGAAGAGTAACTATTGCTACTGCTAACATCATGTCAAAGACACTGTTAAATAAACATAGCATACTCCCGCAGTTAAATCCTTAACGTCCTGATCAACGTGAATCATGGCTACCAGGGAACATAATATGTACAAGCTGCATTATTATACCGAGATAATTTGCAATGAAAACAATTATCTGCAATGACTACTTCAGCATTTTTAATTGTTTAGAGATATGTTCATAAACACTAAAATTATTGATATTAATATTAGCACTGCATCCGCAAAAAAAGATATGTATGCTTATTAATACTCAGGTATAGGGTGAAGTTGCCTAATGCCGTGATACACCTAATTCCGTGATATATTTTTCACTGAATATCATGGGATTGGGTATCTTGCTAGGAAGTTCACCGATGTCTTAAAAGTAGGTGAAATATGCACTATTTCGAGAAAGATGTCTGGCGCTATGATCGAACGGCAAAGCTTTGACTGACATTCAGTTAAAAAAGGTATCACAGGATTAGGGGTATCACGATATTAGGTAACTTTACCCTAATTGCAGATTTTCAGATTGATATGTCTTTACTTCACTGACTTAACAGTTCACATGTAATTATGAGTAATGAGGTATGAAAATAACTTTTAGGCCTAATAATACTAATAATACGGTACTAATAATAATAATAATAATAATAATAATAATAATAATAATAATAGTAATGGCTTTATTTAACCTGGCAGAGTTAAGGCCGTAAGACTTTCTCTTACACTCAACCAGGATTAAAACTTGCTTACATTATTATTATTACTATTTTATTATTATTATTATTAATATTACTATTATTATTTTATTATTATTATTATTAATATTATTATTATTATTATTATTATTATTATAACTATTTCTTACCAATGTTTATTATTGTCACACTAACATTAGTTATCTAGTTTTCATTATTTACTTTCATGTTGTTTTATGATCTAGATATTAATGTAATAACTATGTAAGCAAATGTATTTAATTAGAGTCTGGCTGGGCGGAAGAGAAGGCCTACTGGCCTTAGCTCTGCCAGATTAAATAAATAAATTATTATTATTATTACATAGTTGAACATAAAACTGGATCGGAATTAAGTAATTACATACTGATACAATTTAGGTACATAATGAGATCAAAAGAGGTAGATACATAAAAATTTACCTCATAAAATAAAAATAAACATAGTGGCATACATATTAATGTTGTTTGAATCAAATACGAATCACATAAAAACAGAAGCCGGTAATTCAATAAAAAATGTACACAGTAAAAATAAAAATAAACACATCAGTATACATATTAGTATTAGATTATAATTAAGTAGGATTCACATAATTAAATTAGAAACCGAAATTGAATAAAATGTACACCAAAAATAGATTAATAATAAAAAGAACAACACAGTGTAATACATATTGGTGTTAAGTGATAAATAAACACGATTTACATGATTACACAATAAAATAAGAAACAAAAAAAAAAAGAAATAAATACAGTGGAATGCATTGCATTAAATATTTGCAACGCGTTAGGTCTTGCAGCTCATCATAAGATATTTTTCTAATTTACATTTAAAAGAAATTAAAGTTCGGCAGCCCTTGACTTCAGGCGGCAGAGAATTCCAGTGACGAGAAGCAGCAACAGTGAAAGATGAAGAATAAAGAGATGATGTATGGAGTGGTATTTCTAGCGTGTTATCATATTGTGACCGAGTATTTAAGTTATGATACCGAGAAAGACTGTGGAATCGGACAGATAAGTAAGAGGGAGCAGAGGTGTGCAAAATTCGGTATAAGAGAGAAAGGGAATGTAACTTTCTCCTCTCATTTAACCTGAGCCATAATAATTTATCGAAAGAAGCATCTAAGATATGAAAATAATGTTACTGCTTAACATTGTATTCAGAATCACAATCTTGTTCATTTTCTATTGATTCTACTTCATCCTGGAAATTGTTTGTAAGGAAATGAATTATTTTTTATTTTACTTTTTATTGGGTTTTTTACGACGCTGTATCAACATCTAGGTTATTTAGCGTCCGAATTAAATGAAGGTGATAATGCCGGTGAAATGAATCCGGGGTCCAACACCGAAAGTTACCCAGCATTTGCTCGTATTGGGTTAAGGGAAAACCCCGGAAAAAACCTCAACCAGGTAACTTGCCCCGACCGGAATTCGAACCCGGGCCACCTGGTTCCGCGGCCAGACGCGCTGACCGTTACTCCACAGATGTGGACCGGAAATGGATTAACAAAGCAACTACTGTTACATCATAAGCAAAAGATATATACCCATGTGTTGTAAAAATGTCAGCTCTATAGCTTCAGCACATTTCGAGAAAATAATTTAATATTCTGATGATAGGAAGTTGCTCACAAATATCACCTTAAAAGCATAATGCGATAAGAGTCTTGCTATGTAATATTAGTTACACTTAAAACAGATACAGAACCCAGGTAACTTTGCTTTGTAGTGTAATATTGTTTTGATTAGTTTATTGATTACTTTTCTAAGGCTAAAGATACCATCAATATAAATTCCAACTTATCATGTCATACTCAATCTCTTTCTTTAGAATATGACTTTCTTTATGAATGATGTGTTTCATCCACTTAATACAGTATAATATTATACTACTATGGAATTTAAGTGAATATTCCTTCTTAACTTTCTATTATGTTATTAAGATTTAAAACACAAGTGCAATATTAAGAAATCAGTGTTAGTACTTTTGTTTTACAGACAATATAGATAATATTAAACAGAAAGAAGCCATATAAAAATAACGACATAAAATTTCACGTTCCGTTTGAAGTTTGTGCACCACTGTTTTCTTAATCCAACAGGTTGCTTATTCATATACACAACCCTTCCTCTTTCCATACTTAGCGTTTGCTGCCCGCGCACGACGTCAAGGTCAGAAAAATGCGCTTGCTTTGACATCACTGGTTTAGATCAAAAGACTGCCAATATTTAAATTTCTTCCTCCAAAGACGGATCCGTGACTATTTACCGCCGCGATACACGCGGTCTACCGAACTCGTTCCTTTGTGACGTAGCGAGGCAATCAATAATGTATACCGATTGTGATTATACCACGGTCTTCGGAATTAACGCGTTTGTGTGGTCTCTTCCGTTTACCGCAATGTTATCACATAGGACCCGGATTTCTAGGTTTTTACCTTTTTTTTCCTTATACATCCATATTCATCTTCTTTCACTGTGGCTGTTCCTCGGCTTTGGAATTCCCTACCGAGTATGTCATGACTGTCAGACATCAAACCAATTTAAGAATAGAGTAACGAAATATTTTTCTAACAACTCTTGTTATCAATAATAGCTCTTTCAGGTTTCTCAATGTTTAATGGTTTTATATATATATATATATATATATATATATATATATGTATATATCACAGAATAAATATTTAAATTATCTCATTACTATTATTATTATTATTATTATTATTATCATTATTATTATTATCATCACTATTTCTTACCAATGTTTATGCTCGACCATGCCGAAATGTAGAAATTATACACCTGGTAGTAGCCCTTTAATGCACCTCATTAAAGTACACCTATTCATTATAGTTCAGTTGTTCAGCCAATGACAAATCACCATTGTAGCATTATAAAACCGCAAGTATCGATTATTCTCGGATATGCAATCGAAAGACAACTAGCGAAAAGTCACGGAGGCTGGAAATCCAATACTGTCGCAGAAGGTTATGTTCTGTTACTATAATAATTAGCGTTAATTGTAAATAATACTCAAATAAATTCAAATTGTCATCTCCTTTTTCAATTCTAAATCAATTTCCAGGTTATATCAAGACTAATGTTCATGTTATTCTCTAGATTATATCAAGGTCAATGACATTCGTTCCTCGGAAAAAACCAATACTTTCGCGTCTGCGCATATCTCACAATTTAGGTCAGTTCCCTTCCTCACTTACATAACGTGAATACTTATGAATAATTTCAAGTTAGAAATATGGTCGAACATGAAAAGTCGTATGAAACTTGCCTATAATGGTAATTAGGACGCTCGTATGAAAATTATGAAACTCGCACAAACATACTCGCGTCTTAATTACTACCATTATAGGCTCGTTGCATAATGTACTATTATTATTGTCACACTAACATTACTTATCCAACTTTCATTATTTACTTTCATGTTGTTTTATGGTCTAGATATTAATGTAATAATTACGTAACCAATTGTATTCAATTAGAATTAGAGTCTGGCTGGGCGGAAGAGAAGGCCTACTGGCCTTAGCTCTGCCAGATTAAATATATAAATTATTATTATTACTTCTAAACTCATAATTTCTTAGATAATTTTCCGAATCATAGTCATAAGTTATATGTAAATTCTGTTGAACCTAAAAAAACCTAAATTGGACGTTAAGGACTACAAAAAACCTAAATCATAATTAATATGTATTCTTCTCTATTTACTGCGTTTTTATATAAATAAATTTAGCAATTTCAATATATCTTACAGTTTTTATCCTCAGTGAAGAAAGTGACTCAATCCGTGGTCTTTACTCCTTCAGTTAGAATAAATTGATTAACAGGGAATTTCGTCTTTGTATAGCGGGCCGCCCTTCAGAGGCTTCATCCTCTCAAGAGCACTGGTTTGGACTGTATTTTTATTTTAGTGGGTTATTTTACGACGCTTTATCAACATCTTAGGTTATTTAGCGTCTGAATGAGATGAAGGTGATGATGCCGGTGAAATGAGTCCGGGGTCCAACACCGAAAGTTACCCAGCATTTGCTCATATTGGGTTGAGGAAAACCCCGGAAAAAACCTCAACCAGGTAACTTACCCCGAACCCGGGCCACCTGGTTTCGCGGCTAAACGCGCTAACCGTTACTCCACAGGTGTGGACGTTTGGACTGTATGTATCATGGAATTTCGCAGATATGACATGCCAGTAGAAGAGTAATCTTGAGGTGAATGACCTGCGAAAAAGTCGCATTGCTGAAATTGCTGACTTTTTCGGGCATGTTCCCTGGAAGAAGATGTGATTTTGCATGTTTGGGTACGAGTTATGAACTTTTCTGAGGTCTCTGTACAGTCTGTCTTATTCTGGTGCTTCTGGTGTTAACATGGAATTTTTATACTTTGCGTTTGTTAAGCTAAGCCAAAACAAGTGATATCACATTTATTACGACAATGGATTGGAAACGATTTCTTCTTTAGGAAAAAAGGTAGCCTATGTTATTTAAAAGTGACTGTACATTTATAATAATTAGGTCATTTTTGCGACACCTTTCACAGTTTGGACAAAAAAACCTTAAAATACCTCTTTCACCTATTCCAAGAACCTAAAATAGATTTCTTAAAAACCTAAAAATCCGGTGCCTAGTTATCAGATATCATCCCGTACCGCCCCGAACTCAATATCACGTCTGTTTGGGAATGCCTTTACACACATTAACAAAGACCTTTTGTTAACAAAGCGATATAATATTTTCACAAAATAAAGGCTGTCGAACTTAATGCAGACCACACCAACTCATTCTATTGCCAAGATCAAGAAAATATGAAGTTCTTCCTCCAAGTCCCCCAAACGCCTTCATAGTGTATATAGAGGATACCTTTACTTAAGCGCACATTAAATTAACACTTGGCTTGCTATCGATTGGGTTATCGTGTCATACTGAAGCTATGCCTTTTCTTTGTAATGTGTTGTTTATGAAGAGGTTATAAATGGATGAATGTATGGATTTTATGGTTGATAATGTGTTGGTTGTCATGGAAAAAGATTTTAATTCACTCCAGTGAATTAAGAACTTATTTAGGCCTACTTATTTACTTACTTAATTATTTATTTATTTATTTACTTATTTATTTATTTACTTATTTATTTACTTATTTACTTACATACTTTCTTATTTTCTTACTTACTTATATATATATATATATATATATATATATATATATGTATATATTTATTTCGCTGCAGTGCGTTACAATGTTGAATGACAGCACTGACATCCGGTCATATAGCTATCACTCACTTGTCAACGTGTAATTTATTTATCGTCCTATTACTAGTAAAACCAGTTAAGATCAGTAATACAAGTTTTGTAAAAACAGGAATTAAAACTTTATTAATGTTCGAAAAATAATAATAAATTCTTCAAATAAAGTAATTGGTTTGTTGCCTGCAAGCAATATTTCGGACTTATTTCATTTTAGTAGAATAGGCTACAGAGCACGGAAAGACAAGTCGGGGACTGTACTTAACTTATTTTACACAAATGTGGATTTAATCGTTTTTACTAATAATAGGACGATATATACATAGCTAGACCTCCTTACATTATATGCACACATACATTTTAAAATTTATTTTACATGTATTTTAATTTATTTATTTCCCTCATTCATTTTTCTCTTACTTCCTAAAGGTATGTTCGTAAGGATTTTATTATCTGTTCATTTGTAATTCTTAATAGCGTATTGTATACCTGCCGCCACGAATGAATGTTAATGCAGCCGAGCGTAAATAGAACGTCATGACCGCACTGGTAGAAAAGGTGGATGGGGTAAAAAAGGAGAGTATAGCAGTCAATGTCAGGAGCTACAGTTCTGCAGGCCTGGCCTAGATACAGGAAGAATGGATCTGGCCACCCTATTTCATTATCTCATGGTCTAGTTGCCTCATGGGTTATACCTTGTTGGTATGTGGGTTCCAGACTTGTTTTTGGACAGTTGACTAAAATCCTAGATCATATATGTAACAGATAACTCATCCCTATGTTAAAATCGGTTGCACTTTGAAGAGAACAACCGCCAGGATCGCCACCCGTCCGCCATAAACGAACACGAGTTGGCAGTACAGTCGCTAATGCAATTCAAATGGGAATTATGACGTGACTCCTTATGTAACAACTAGATGGCAGCGTAGTAAACCTGACAAAAGTTGTTAACCTCAAAGCCTGTAAGGCCGACCTATCTGGGTATGTATGATCTAGGCTAAAACCAAGGCTTTAACAAGGATAGATACTACTGAGTCACGACCTGCTGGTTTTCCCGAATACGGAGTGGGTTGCTCACACTAGGGGACTAACCTAGTGTGAGCAACCCACTCGGTAAACTGCGATAACTCAGCCCGAGATCTATACCGACTGTATCGTCCGGAATTGTTATCGCGTCTGTGTGTGGAAGCCTTAATAGTAAGAAAAATAGGCCCTATACTTGTAATTTTTTTATTATCCAATTTAATAATCCCTATTTTACCCTGAGGTATATTAGGGTTATAGTTGGCATCAAAATACATATTTTATAACCAATAAACAATAGTAAAGTGATAACATAAAATACTGGTCACAGTTACAATTTACATGAATTATGTAGAAGCATGCACATTAGTGCAAGAATGACTCTTGTTAAAGATTAATGAGATGTTTGAGGAATAATCAATGTAAAAGGTATACAAGAATGTCTAACCGTTTCAGAGTAAATCACGATCTTAAAAAGATAATCAATAGTAGATTAATAAAACAAAGGTTCACTTTCACTTTCAAATTAATACTTAATTCATGAACAATGAAACAGTTAAGAGTAATAATGAGATATTACAAGCAATGATTTACGGTTACAAGTCACATAGCCTACATGATTCAGGAACAATTACAATAATTAAAATATAACGCAAGTAATGACTTACAACTAACGAATACGAAATTCTTGAAGGGCAATGTATGATAGGGGCAATACAAAAGATTTAAAAACAAATGTAAGCAGTACAGTAAAGGAATAGTAGAAAAAATGACTTAAGATTACAAATTAAACACATTCTTTTTAATGCAATATGTAACAACAAAGAGATACTAATAACAATACACTGACTGTAGTTACAGATTAAACACATTATTTTAAAAAACAAACACGCAAAGGATCAATAGCTATTATCCATGACCATAACGAAAAACATGCCTTTACTAAATACTTTTGCGTTTGTAAAGTAGGCTTTTATTCAACATTACTTTATTCCACTAGTGAGATAAAGACTTTACCTCACAGTTTGAACTTTATCTCACAGTTCATTAGTATTTTCCTAGTACCCGGGCACACACGCATACTTTTCCATTCAACTATTGCTCAAGAAGTTAATATATTAGTTACTAGATGTCACTACCTCGACTTCTTTATTACCATTTCTTAAATACATACACTCAATTTCCTTCGCTTTTCTCTACTACATCGTAATTTGTGTATTGCAACCATATCTAATATGTATTTTTTTTTAAATTAGTAATAATTTACCTTTTGAGAGGCGAGGAGACTTGAACCTGCGAAGTTAGGTTTATAGGTTTATAGGATTTTTTAACTTTTATAACAACACGCGTTAGTCAAGCGAACTAAACAGACACGATGATTAATTCGGTTTTAATATTCCTCTTAAGTTTACAGAAATAAAATGTGAAATTATTTTAATCACATTAGTCCCATGAACACTTCTAAATAATCCCTGAAACTTAAAAAAGATGAAAATACACGTTTAAAATGAAATATATATATATTAAAATTATATAGCTAATTAATTATAATTTGTTATTTATCCAACGCCTTAGATACCATTCTTCACTAATCATGGCCTCCTACATCATGACCTATCTAGTACACGTATCGATTCTAAAATCCATGCTATGATATGTGATTATATGAGGACTTATTTTCAACATATTTTCTTTTATAAAACATAATTTTTCGTTATGGTCATGGATAAAATTACGTATGGTAATTGTGAGCGTGAACTTCATTGCGCTCGTGTAATTTAAGCACGAGGCTTCAGCCGAGTGCTTAAATCTTTCCACTCGCGCAATAAAGATGCACTTACCTCACAAGTACCATAAATAACTATTTTCAGGCATCATTCAAAGGGCCCATGTCTTTAATTCACATCTTCTTGACGTTACTTCGTATATTATTTTGTGTTTCAATCTATTTCAATTTGTTGTTTTTCACTGTAACAACAAAATATGTTTCATAAAGCCTCAAGACATTTCTCTATACTTATTGTATCACGGTACCTAATTTGTAATTGTAATGTAGTGTTTGTCTATCACCTTTACTTTTTAACTTCGCTCTAGAACATGCCATTAGAAAAGTTCAGGATAACAGGCAGGGTTTGGAATTGAATGGGTTACATCAGCTTCTTGTCTATGCAGATGACGTGAATATGTTAGGAGAAAATACACAAACGATTAGGGAAAACATGGAAATTTTACTTGAAGCAAGTAAAGCGATCGGTTTGGAAGTAAATCCCGAAAAGACAAAGTATATGATTATGTCTCGTGACCAGAATATTGTACGAAATGGAAATATAAAAATTGGAGATTTATCCTTCGAAGGGGTGGAAAAATTCAAATATCTTGGAGCAACAGTAACAAATATAAATGACACTCGAGAGGAAATTAAACGCAGAATAAATATGGAAAATGCGTGTTATTATTCGATTGAGAAGCTCTTATCATCCAGTCTGCTGTCCAAAAATCTGAAAGTTAGAATTTATAAAACAGTTCTATTACCGGTTGTTCTGTATGGTTGTGAAACTTGGACTCTCACTCTGAGAGAGGAACATAGGTTAAGGGTGTTTGAGAATAAGGTGCTTAGGAAAATATTTGGGGCTAAGCAGGATGAAGTTACAGGAGAATGGAGAAAGTTACACAACACAGAACTTCACGCATTGTATTCTTCACCTAACATAATTAGGAACTTAAAAATCCAGACTTTTGAGATGGGCAGGGCATGTAGCACGTATGGGCGAATCCATGCATATAGAGTGTTAGTTGGGAGATCGGAGGGAAAAAGACCTTTAGGGAGGCCGAGACGTAGATGGCAGGATAATATTGAAATGGATTTGAGGGATGTGGGGTGTGATGATAGAGACTGGATTAATCTTGCACAGGACAGGGACCGATGGCGGGCTTATGTGAGGGCGGCAATGAACCTTCGGGTTCCTTAAAAGCCATTTGTAAGAAAGTAATGTAGTGTTTGTGCATAGACAGGACCCTTATATTAGTGACAGACTACAGCCGCTAATCAGATTACTCAGGAACTCGGTAGCTCAGTTGGTAGAGCGTTGGTGCGTTCAGTCAAAGGTCCCGAGATCGATACCCGGCCCCGTAACAATTTTTTCCTTGAAATTATTCAACATTCCACAGCAGCAGCGTCCTAATAAAAAACTTCTAAACATCAAGGTGATTCGAAACCAAAGATTACTAAAATGTTACTTTCGTCCACTAGGCCGTGCCTCAGCGCGATTATCTAATTCTGGAAACAGGATTAAGCTCCTGATCGCGATCGGGACGGTGACACACTACAACCATGGTCACGATTAGATCGATAATCGGGATTAGTGGCTGTACTCTGTCACTAATATTACGTGCCGCCCCGACTGTAGGAAGATGTCGCTAGTGCTTAGACCACTTAGTTCGTCTGGGACTATCCAGAGTGCAGCACAGGCGATGAGTCTACATTACAATCGTAATGATTGATGTTGACGGCGGAGAAGACAAACTTCATTATCTGAGCTACAAAAAATGGCATTATTTATAATCCCAAGAAGTGTAAGCCTACAAGTACATTGGTTAAGTAGACGTAGGCGTATTCTCACTTGATATTTGAGCAACTAATGGCAGACTACGTACAGTATATTGTAACAACTTTTAATATTACCTTATTATTACCAAACTCGGTACTTAAATTTGATATTAATAATTGATGGAAATATATTTGAACAAGTCCACACCTGTGGAGTAACGGTTAGCGGGTCTAGCCGCGAAACCAGTTCGAATCCCGGTCGGGGCAAGTTACCTGGTTGAGGTTTTTTCCGGGGTTTTCCCTCAACCCAATACGAGCAAATGCTGGGTAACTTTCGGTGCTGGACCCCGGACTCATTCACCGGCAATATCACCTTAATTTCATTCAGACGCTAAATAACCTAGATGTTGATACAGCGTCGTAAAATAACCCAATAAAATAAAATAAAATAAAATAAATATTTGACAAAGCGAAAGTTTCAAATATCTTGGTTGTTCCATATCAGCATATCAAATGAAAAATGCAAATTCTACTATATGCAAACCGACAATTTCTGCAAAACTGATGTGTATGAAAAACTAGATTAGTACACTGCTGTGGAGTAACGGTTAGCATGTCTGAACGTGGAACGAGCGGGCCCAGGTTCAATCCTGTTTGGAATAAAGTTACATATTTGAGCTTTTTTCGGGGTTTTCAATCAACCCATTAAAGAGCAAATTCTGGGTAACTTTCGGCGCTGGACCCTAGACTCATTTCGCTGGCATTATCACCTTCATTTCATTCAGACGCTAGACAACAACAGCATAAGGAGCCGTAAAGTAATCAATTAAAAAAACTAGATTGCCTTTTGTCCAGTAATAAATGCAATTCAACTCTCAAGACAACTGCTGTTTATAAATGCAAAACATATTTTCTTCTTTAGCTAATAGATATTAGAGTATGCCATTAGGAAAGTCCAGGATAACAGAGAGGGCTTGGAATTGAACGGATTACATCAGGTGCTTGTCTATGCGGATGACGTGAATATGTTAGGAGAAAATTCACAAACAATTAGGGAAAACACGGGAATTTTACTGGAAGCAAGTAAAGAGATAGGTTTGGAAGTAAATTCCGAAAAGACAAAGTATATGATTATGTCTCGTGACCAGAATATTGTACGAAATGGAAATATAAAAATTGGAAATTTATCTTTTGAAGAGGTGGAGAAGTTCAAATATCTTGGAGCAACAGTAACAAATATAAATGATATTCGGGAGGAAATTAAACACAGAACACATATGGGAAATGCCTGTTATTATTCGGTTGAGAAGCTTTTATCATCCAGTCTGCTGTCGAAAAATCTGAAAGTTAGAATTTATAAAACAGTTATATTACCGGTTGTTCTTTATGGTTGTGAAACTTGGACTCTCACTTTGAGAGAGGAACATAGGTTAAGGGTGTTTGAGAATAAGGTGCTTAGGAAAATATTTGGGGGTAAGAGGGATGAAGTTACAGGAGAATGGAGAAAGTTACACAACACAGAACTGCACGCATTGTATTCTTCACCTGACATAATTAGGAACATAAAATCCAGACGTTTGAAATGGGCAGGGCATGTAGCACGTATGGGTGAATCCAGAAATGCATATAGAGTGTTATTTGGGAGGCCGGAGGGAAAAAGACCTTTGGGAAGGCCGAGACGTAGATGGGAGGAAAACATTAAAATGGATTTGAAGGAGGTGAGATATGATGATGGAGAATGGATTAATCTTGCTCAGGATAGGGACCAATGGCGGGCTTATGTGAGGGCGGCAATGAACCTCCGGGTTCCTTAAAAGCCAGTAAGTAAGTAAGCTAATAGATAGTTATATACAATAGAAATGATTTGATACAGTTATATGAACACTTTTTAATGATTGAATAAAATTAATAAAATCGGTTAAAAACCAGACTCATGAACACTGTTGTATCTGACCTAACTTGTGTAATTTAAGCTAATAGATATTTTTAAGTTAACAATCTATGAAATTAATGGATTTTTCAGTAGGTTATTTTACGACGCTTTATCAACAGCTTAGGTTATTTAGGCGTCTGAATGAGATGAAGGTGATAATGCCGGTGAAATGACTCCGAGGTCCGAAACCGAAAGTTACCCAGCATTTGCTCATCTTAGGTTGAGGGAAAACCCCGGAAAAACCTCAACCAGGTAACTTGTGCCGACCGGGAATCGAACCCGGGCCACCTGGTTTCACGGCCAGACGTGCTAACCATTACTTCACAGGTGTGGACAAATTAATGGATTTAAGTAGACAAGACTTTCCGGTTACGATTTTTAAGACTTCAAATCGTCGACCAAAAGAATGCATTGAACGACTTCAAAAAATTTTTTGGAGATGAAGCACCATCAGCAAGGACTGTATATGATTGGTTTGCTGAATTCAAATGTGGACGTACTTACATCAGCAACGATTTCTGCGAGAGTCGACCAGCTATAGAGATCTGTGACAAATATCGACGCTGTGCGTCAAATGATCGAAGAAAATAATCTAATCCCTTAAGCCCAAATTCGGGCATTATAATGGATAGATATGAGTGCAATGCAAGAGATCCTCCATAATAATTTTGCTGTGAGTAATTTGTGTGCTTAGTAGACTCCAAATTTAATTTGACGAGAGGTGAGAAACAAACACGTGTTGATTGGTGCATGGAAATACTTAAAAACTTCAATCCAAGACTGTAAAATTGTTTTTGACAACATACCAGGTGACGTTACATAAATTTACTGCTATGATTCAGAAAATAAACGGCAGTCGGCACAATGTATCGTCCCAAACGAAGATAAGCCAACAAGAGTCAAAATAGGTCAAAGAACTGGCAAGAAAACACTTGTCTTATTCTTCTGCCGCTCTTGTCCTATCATCTCTGTTGCACTGGAGGTCGTCGTACGGTTAATTCCGAGTAGTATACCAGCATTTCTTTACCGAAAGCCTTGAAAAAAGTTTGTACAGAACGACCTTGAAACAGTATCATCCTCCACCGTGACAATGCATCGTCCCACACTGTGTAACAGACACTGGGCTCTTTGGTGACTTCAGATGTGAAATTAATTAATCTCCTACCCTACAGTCCTGATCTGGAATCATGCGACTGCTTCTTGTTCCCAACAATCAAGAAGAAAATGCGCGGATTGTCCTCTGCAATAGAGGTATTCAACGAGCTGGTACCTCTAAAAAAGTGGGTGCAGTGCTAGTGCATAATATTTAAGGAGATATATTTTGAGAAACAATGAAGCTGAAAGCAGAAATAATTTGTTGTTATACATATTAGCTTTCAGAAAATTTCAGTATGACACATTGTACGTGCATTATAAGATTCATTCATTCATATTTATTGTCATCATACGGCTTTCAGGTAGTGGTTTCCCTCACATTTCTGCATACGGTCCACCACTACCTTGCTTACATTCCATCATATATCCTTTATATTTCTCTTATCATCTATGTCTCCACAAAACTTCCAATGATCTAAAGTTTAACCTTGCTTCTGTCTATTTCTTCCTCCATCCTTTCTGATGTACAGTATTTACAACTCTTAACCTTCTTTACCTTCCCTCAATATAATTCCCGAATGCTATGCAATACTGTCCACTTTACTCTTATACATAGAAAGATTCGCGTCTACATCTACTCCTCCAGCTCTACTACTATCATTGTCATCTTTCATTACTGTTATCCCTACTTTTATGTTTATCGTTAAAGCCTTTTTATCTCTGACTAGTATTCACTAATATTTCTACTATCTCATCTACTTTATCTTATTATATTATTTGTCTCAATTATTGTTGCAGTGTTCTAATGTTTGTGATACCTCCTTGCTATTTCTTGTTCGATTCACTTATCACTTTTTTACTTTATTGCGTAACTTTTACGGTACACTCTCACTACTTGCACTCACTTTCTACCTCCTCACTTCCCATATTTTCTCTCTCAATTACATCAAACCCTACCTGTTATTTACATACTATCTCCTACTCTTATTAGTCTCACTACCATATTGCTTTTCTTCTCTCTAATTTACTCTATTCATCTTCTATTAACACTTCATTACTTGTTCCTCTATATTATTCACAGTTCCACTTCAGTTAACTTATTGATCTAATACTCACATTTTTGACCGCATCTAATGCCTCAGACTAAGTCAGATCTCTCCTCTAGTTCACTTTTACACTTCACACGTCTTACTTTGCATTTTTATAAAATTTGCATTTTGTGACTGAGAAAATTGAATGGTGAATATTTTAACATCTGTTTGTGATTCAGTTCAATATAAAAGCGATTACGTAACTATCCTGACACTATTTATCAGGCTCCAATACTTAAACAACATGGATATCTGATATCTGCCGCTACGCTTTCAAAAGGAGTTTTTATCCAGGAGTTAATTAATACCATATTAAGGGGATTCTTTCCTTACATTTCTTAATAGCCTCTGAACACACTGAATAACAGCGGGACATTTTGTTTCTACATTTCGTACCATCCATTCACTGAACATTAGCAACACAAATCGTAGTGGTAGAAGCGCTAAGTGAAATATGTCATCACAGAAACTCAAGTATGAGAACACTTGCAAATACAAAAATGAGGTTATTGAAACATTGCAGTATATTGCAATCAGGCTAATTACTTATGAACACTCTGTTTTATGTGTACCATTACACAATATGCTGCTTTGTACTCTTACGTAAGTTACATGCATTACATAATGGTAATGTTATATTTAGCCATAGGATTTTTAGGCACTAAAAACTGCAGTTTAGGCGCCTAAAATCTTCTCAATATTTAATAAATTAGGCACTTTATTCTGTAAAATTAGGCATTTTAGGCATTAATTTTTCTTGAAACGCTACAGAAGAAACACTAAATATGACACACAAACTTTTTAGGTGGATACGAAAAATAAATAAGTAATTTCACTTTTCTTATGTTATTGACATTCAATTGCATAGTCATTTTTTATTATAATTATCTGCACAGTACATCAGAATTTCATCATGATCAATAAGACTTACTATATACCTATTCATACCCTGAGGTTTCATTTAGGCTACGGAAACATAATACAGAGTGGGTCGTAATTACGTACTATAAAGTATTGCAGAGTATTCTATACACCAAAACAAACATATTTTGTCATAAATGTATAGACGATACTGCATTGTTATCAAGATATGGCAACATTGCGTTATTTCAAAGCTAGTTTACCAATTAGGCAGCCATATTTGTTTAAACGTGCATCCTCTTGTACCTTACTTACTTACTTACTTACTTACTTACTTACTTACTTACTTACTGGCCTTTAAGGAACCCGGAGGTTCATTGCCGCCCTCACATAAACCCGCCATTGGTCCCTATCCTGAGCAAAATTAGTCCATTCTCTATCATCATATCCCACCTCCCTCAAATCCATTTCAATATTATCTTCCCATCTACGTCTAGGCCTCCCTAAAGGTCTTTAACCTCCGGCCTCCCAACTAACACTCTATATGCATTTCTGGATTCGCCCATACGTGCTACATGCCCTGCCCATCTCAAACGTCTGGATTTAATGTTCCTAATTATGTCAGGTGAAGAATACAATGCGTGCAGTTCTGTGTTGTGCAACTTTCTCCATTCTCCTGTAACTTCATCCTTCTTAGCCCCAAATATTTTCCTAAGCACCTTATTCTCAAACACCCTTAATCCCTGTTCCTCTCTCAAAGTGAGACTCCAAGTTTCACAACCATACAGAACAACCGGTAATATAACTGTTTTATAAATTCTAACTTTCAGATTTTTCGACAGCAGACTGGATGATAAAAGTTTCTCAACCGAATAATAACAGGTATTTCCCATATTTATTCTGTGTTTAATTCCCTCCCGAGTATCATTTATATTTGTTACTGTTGCTCCAAGATATTTGAACTTCTCCACCTCTTCAAAAGATAAATTTCCAATTTTTACATTTCCATTTCGTACAATATTCTGGTCATGAGACATAATCATATATTTTGTCTTTTCGGGATTTACTTCCAAACCTATCTCCCATTCCGAGGCTTATTTGAAGGATTCGTAACAAGCTGTTTTTTACGGTGAAGGGTTGTTAGCCCTTCGCCCATCCCCCAAGCTGGATGACCACCTCTCATCGGCTGTCCGCGACTGCTTATTCAATATATTCACAGCTACTCTCCATATCTGGAGGCCGTCTCCTCGATCTGCAACCTGAGGACGCGCCATGCCGTGGTGATAGGGAACCACAATACCTTGTACCTTGGATCACAAAATATCTTGTACCAAGGAACATGTTCCAAGATACATTAAGTTATCGGTTTTTGTTTTTCTTTTATTTTAAGATCATGTCACGAAGTAAGTCTGGAGTTAAGAGGACCCCAATTGATCCGGATGCCTTGAAAAAAGCTGTTGAAGCAGTTATGGCTCCTCCAGGAATTAAAATTTCAAACAGATAACCCTGCAAATGATGGCAAATACATTGTTTTAATTATTGTGAATTTTTACTCTATATTTCCACCTATATTTCCTGTGTTCCAAGGTACAAGAGGGTATGATTAAAGTGCACGTACCTGTTGTACTACGGAACACTTTAAGGCCCGATTGTATAAACTATTTAATCTTAGATCAGAGGTTAAATTGATCCTTGTTTCAGCTGAACTTGGAATTTTGTGTTGTATAAAGTCTAATCTGAGATTAATTTGTCTCAAACTAAAGTCAACTTTGACTAAAGAAATTTCTCCGATTAAGTTAGATGATCCAAGTTCAGTTATTTCTTTTCTGTTTGAAATATAAGAGTGACAGATTGTGCAAATAAAATATCCATTATTATTAATATTAATAGATATGATAGGTACATTTATATATATTTCTTTCAATTTCTTGCCTTAATACACAGACATTCTTATATTTTATAAGGCTCTATCGTGTTCAGCAGTATCAAATAACATAACCTATAATTATATTATGTTTATAACAACCATTAATTATTAATGGATATGATAGGTACATTCATAAATTTTCAATTAACTGTATTACTAAACGAAAATTGTCGTTTTATAAAGCTTTATTATGTTTAGCAGTATCAAACACCATAACATGATAACTCGGAGAACAGTCAACCTTCTTCTTATTGTCCGCCATTATTTACATTGCACAAAAAACCAGTGTCTCCAACAGAGTGTACGGAAAGTCGCCAAAAAGTAGTTGTAAAGTCGCTAGATTTCTCATTATCAACAAAGAAAGATTAAATTTTGTCACTATGGGGTGCTAAAAAGGTCACTAAATCCCTATTTAAGCAATATAAAAGTTAAAAGAAATTGTTGTTGAAAAGGAGTTAAAGTCGCTAGATTGGCAACACTGAACAAACCTGTCCGCGCATCACGTATTTCACCTGTTTATGCGATGTTGCCAAATCCTTTTCACGTGAACTTAGATTGCATTTGAACCAAGGTAATTTGATCGCAGAAAAGTTTTATACAATAGAAGAAGTATCTGAACTCGGTTCACTTTTCGATCTTCGATCAAAGTTGATCTTTAGTCAGGGAGTTTTATACAATTGGGCCTAAATATCACTTCTTTTATTTTTTTCATCCTTAATAGATCTGTAAAACAGGAAAATACCTTTAGGAAGTTGTAAAGGAATCTTCAATAATTATTTCAAGCATTTTTTTCAGTCAAAAAATTTCATTTCCCAAAATTAAATAAAAATAAATAATAAAATGTGAAAAGTGATTCAAGGTACAACAGTCTCCCCTACTCCTGCCACATGGAACCTCTTTGTGAAGACAAAACATCTTCAATCAATACTGCTCGATGCTTTCGACATGTTTACGCGCGGTGTAACATAATGGACATTGTAGGTATAAACACGCTCATTAAAATTCGGTGTATCTCCATTGTAAATACGGCGAAGGCGAAGAGAATCATTCTTCAACTATTTTCTGTTGACGTCACAAAGCGTTTGACAGTGAGGTTAAATGAGACCGGACAGAACGCCAAGGCCGAGGCAAGCTTGTTGAGGATGTTTTCTGCTGAGATATTTTTTCTCGTGGTACCAGTAGGCTTAACTTTTAAATTTGTTTTCTCTTAATAGTATAATTTGCCTTACTTACGATCTGGCAAATTGGGTTGTAAGTGATATCTAATTGCCGCACAGATGGTTCAAGCGCTAGTGCACTCGTCTTCCGTCCAGGCGGCCCAGATTCAATCCCCCGTCACGTGAAATTTATGGTGGAGAAAGCAGACTCTGCAGAATATTTCTCTCGGGTTACATTTTTTTTCCCTCTATCATTTGCACCAACACGCTCCACCTTCCGCTCATTTCATCTATCAACTAGTACAATAAAAAGGTAAATCAGTGACGCTATAGCCCGTGAAGGGCTAAGGCCGACCAGCCGGCTGCTGACCTCACGCCCACATGCCGAAGCAGAGATGAACGATCAACCAACCAGAATGGAGGTATCGTGTGATTAGCACGATGATCCCCCCAGCCGCTATAGCTGATTTGCGAAACCGGATTTTAGCTACCTATCGTAGCTTCCCAAGTGCATCACGATGCTGGGTGGGCACCGGTCCCACACACAATGGCCGAAAATTCATGAGAAAATTTCTTCCCCCATGAGGATTCGAGTCCCGCGCCGTGCCGTCGTGGTCTAAGGCATCCCGCCTAGGACTCGCGTTACGGAATGTGCTCTGGCTCGAGTCCTCGTAGGGGAAGACATTTTTTCATGAATTTTCGGCCAGTGTATGGGACCGGTACCCACCCAGCATCGTGATGCACTTGGGGAGCTACGATAGGTAGCGAAATTCGGTTGCGAATGCCAGCTGTAACGGCTGGGGAGATCATCATGCTAACCACACGATACCTCCACTCTGGTTGGACGGTCGTCCACCGCTGCTTCGGCATGTGGACGTGAGGGCAGCAGCCGGCTGGTCGGTCTAGGCCCTTCATGGGCTGTAGCACCACGGATTATTTATTTATTTATTATTATTATTATTATTATTATTATTATTAATATTATTATTATAAGGATTCGAACCAGCGTGCATTCCGTAACGTGAGTCCTAGGTAGGATGCCTTAGACCACGACGCCACGGCGCGGGAATCAACTACATAGTTAAACTATTTATTATAGAGTGGAGGTGAAATAATCCTACAGGTTTTCACAGCGAACAGTTGTATAGTTGTATGTAACAAAAAAGGGTAATACCATATTGGTGAAAACTTTATAGGTTTCTCAATTTTTTTTTCTCAAACATATAACATCCTCTTATTCGGTAACTATTGAGCGTAGAATCGTGAATTTTGTCCATATCGATAGAAAAACTAATAAGGAATCATTGCTACAGAAAATAATAATAAAAATGTCTTAATAATCCTCTTGATTATCCCTCAGAACTGTTGTATTCTGAATTTAAAGTATTTAATATCCATCAAATTTATAACAATCGCCAGGGCCAGGTATTTATGGAGATCGCGAAAATCACGACATGTATGTATGTATGTATGTATGTATGTATGTATGTATGTATGTATGTATGTATGTATGTATGTATGTATGTATGTATGTATTCACACTGCAAATGAGTAAAAAAATATACCCGGTGGCAGTGGTAACTAATTACACTCAATAATGACAATTAATAATAAACACAACTAATAAAAAACAATAATTAATAATAATAATAATAATAATAATAATAATAATAACAATAATAACAACAACAAGGAGCATCCTAAATTGGATGAAGCATGGTCACTTAAAATAACATTTAAAGTAAATATAATTTGTATCTTAACCCTAAGTTCGAACTAAGACCCACGAGTGTGACAGGTTCATACCTGCACAAGTAGGCCTACCTTTCGGCACTACACTTATTTCGCTGTTAACTCACCCACTGCACTGATTCTATCATGATTTCACTAATACTTCTAACCATTTCACTGTTCAAACACTTAGCACAGCCACTTCACTGACACCAACACACTTCACTTACACAATACTCTTCACTGACACTACACACTTCACTGACACAACACACTTCCTCACTGATAGAGCACGTCAAATAACAAGATATCAAATACACCCTTTAAATAGTGTGTATAATATACTACCGTCTATTAGTAAAGTCCTTAAGCCTATTTTTAAATACATTTTTGGTTATTGGTAAAGCCTTTAGTAAGTATGCAGGTAAAGCATTCCAGTCCCTGATAGTACGATTGAGAAAAGAAAACTTTCCAGTGTCCGTCCTCTGTCTTCTTTCTCTCAATTTATATGAATGGTCGTTCCTTGAAGAGTAATTTGGCGGCTGCAACCTACTTTTTATTTATCTCCAGACAGGCTCACCTCTGTATGTTTTGAACATTGCGCATAATTGAATTCGTGTTCTCCGGTCCGTGAGTGTGTCCCATTTTAATGGTGAATTATTACGGCAACACTTGAGAGCCCGTTTTTGAATCTTTTCCAGTGTCTTAATGTGTTCTAATCTGTAAGGATCCCAACATGCAGCACCATACTCCATTACTGGACGTACTAGTGATTTATATGCAATCTCTTTGGATTTATCAGAGCCTTTTCTTAGTACCCTTATCACAAAGTGTAACGCCCTCCATGCCTTTCCCGCTGTGTCAGTAACGTGTTCCCCCCAGTCGAGATCGCTGCTAAATGTTATTCCTGGGTATTTACATTTGTTAACTTCCGGAATGGTTTCACCTCCTAACATATACGATGCGATTATTTTTTTTCTTGTAAAGCTAATGACTTTGCTCTTTAGAGAATTTATTTTCATTTTGTTGGCCATTGCCCAATAATAGATAATATAATAGATTTTTACTAATCTTTACGAATTAAGTAATTCTGATTAATAATATGCGGATAAAACAATCGTAACAAATGCGAAATATAGTTCTAATAGCGAAATATGAACACATTCGCGAATTATTACTATTGCGTCGTTTTATAGCGAATTTCATATTCTGAGTGTTTTTCGGAATTTTTTTCAATTTAATTTGTTATATATATATATATATATATATATATATATATATATATATATATATATATATATATATATATATATATCCAAGTAGGCTAAATTACATGGTATTCCAGGTATTCTGATTACATTAGTGAACTGAAAAGACAGAGAATTCAACATTCCACTAATAATTTCAAAGTGTTAATTTGAGGGCTGCAAGTTTATTTCGTTTCTAATGAATGTGTGTTAAATAAAGTCTCAATCCAACAAATATTGTCTATTGGCCATACCGCACATTTACCAGAATCCAACGAACCTTTAATGTTAATTATTTAGAAAGCAATATTTATATTCAGTTAATACTCCAATTCCAATTGTATTTTACAAAATTTCCATTAATCTCCGCCAAGAGTACAAATCAATCTCCAACAACCTCAGCCGACGCCAATATTAAAAAACACAAATAATAAAATTAATCTCCATAAATACCTGCCTCTGACAATGTCTTATTGAATTTCGTACATAAAACCGTAATATATTTAATTTGTAGTCAAAATTATTTTAATCATTTTTTAATTAATTATATTTCATTTAGACAGTGCCATGGCTCGAGGGCACTACCCCTAAAGCCAAACCTACTAGGGAACTCGTTCTTATCACCAAGATTGAAACACTGACAGACGAAAGAAGTGAATATACGTAGAATTTGGACTTTCATGATTACTACACTATCCCCGTAACTACCTCTTATTTAAAAAATACTTAATAATTAATACCATCTGAATGCGATAAAAATGCTACCTTACAGTACCATTCTATGTTACTTAATAAAAGATCGTAAGCAATCTTTCTTTGACGATCTCTTGTAAGATAAATCTACGAATAATGGTGAACGTCATCGTAATCTCGGAGTAACGTGTGGGACTCGTGATCTTAGGTTGCTGTTGGGTATCGGTTCGAATCTCGTTTGTATCGATTATTTTTTCCGAGGTTTTCCCCAACTGTGAGGCAAATGTCAGGTAATCGCATAGCGAATCCTCGGCCTCATCTCGCTATCACTAATTTCATCGACAATAAATAACAGCGTAATTGGTATAGCATCGTTAAATATCTATTAAAATCAAATGCGAGGTAATTTACAGCGAAGAGCAGATTAAAAAAATATGTAATAAGTTATTTGTATTTCTGAGACAGTCGTTCATAGAATAGATAATGTAACATCTGCAAAACACGTTCATGAGCGTCATCATATTCCAACGCAGGAGATGCCAAATCATCAAATTCACGTAGCAGTGACGATTTCGAAGCAGAATTCAGTTAGTGATTCGTAGTCTACCTACTTCAAAATAACTGTGTATTACAACTCTGGAAGATGGTGAGTGTTAGAGTTAATGTAAAGTGGTTCAAATAATAGTGCAAGGGACATTATGAAAACTTGATTATTGAGGCTTGGATGTTACCAGCGGGTAAGGGATGCATGCTAGGGCAACCATGGCTGCTGGCTGGTATGCAGCATTCCAGTGGTACGGTTTCGTTCGTGCCAGAAATTACGTCAGCAATAATACTTTAATGATGCAACATAATGTTCACATATGCATTAAAATAAGCATATTTTATATAATTAATAAATAGTATTCAGCATATTCGTTTATAGTGTCAATAACCTAAAATTATTGAGGGGTTCAGTGAAAGAAGAAAGAAATGGACAAGACACAAATCCTGATATGTAGAATATCTCATTACTTCACAGGGATTTTTACCTTTCATCTGAGTCCAAGACTGACTAATGTAAACGATTAGAACCGGAGATAGATAGATCCGAGGAATAAAATTGGCACAAACGATTTTTCGAAAATTTGGTAACTTAATATCTGAAGAAACTAGATTACACTATATATATATATATATATATATATATATATATATATATATATATATATGCACGAATTAAATTTATTTTAGAGTTAAAAAAATTGAGATAGCAATATGAAATCTATTGGTTTAAAATAGAATGGCTCTTATGCTAGGACAGGGATATGAAACAAGACAGCTTCAGTTCACATAATAATAGTGACAGTAATATCAATAATAATATAAAAACTACTATGATATTCTTTTTATTTTCCTAAATTTAAAAGTATGTCATACTAGTGTTTATTCAGCATAATAGTAATATGCGTTACAAGAGAGGTATGTTGAAGTTTTCATGTTCGAGGAAAAGTTTGAAAAAGCGAAACGTAGTTGAGCTTTTTTAATTTCCGAGAATTGCAAGAAAACATGCCGCTAGTGTATCGTACATTATTTTGTGCGAAGATCGTTTATTACATACCTGAAAGAGGAATTTCTAATTAGTTGCAATGAAATCCCCATCTTGGTTTCTGTTCAATGACGGCAAATTTGCAAAACAAAAATATCTATCTTCAACATCGTTGCTTTAAAATGTTTTCTGTGTTTACTATACTCTAGGAGGCCGTGATATACGTCTGTCTTTTTTTCCCCCAGTCTATGACGAGTCTGTTGATTTTTTCACGGCTTCCTTAATGTTACTTGCATCACGAATGCAGTAACTTTAGTGGAGTTGTAGAGTTTACTTAATTTTTGCAAATATTTAAAAACAATAATTAACAGTGTAATTTAGGTGAAATTGCAGTGGTAAGTTTCCAATTTATAATTATTACTATATTGAACGTCTCTAAAAATATGTTAAAAGCCTAAAGCAGTAAAATGAATATGTCACTTAAGCGGTAAGAAGAGGGAAATTGTTATGTGTGTTAGGTTGGGAATACTGAATGTGGATTTTAGACTTTCCGCGGATTGGGATTGGTTTTGTGCGGAAACCAAGCAAATACGCAGGATCTCGCAAAAATGTTATTTATGTAATAGAAATATTTTTATTAAATTTCAAAACTCATTATTAACTTGAAAACTTTAAGCAATGAAAAAATTTTGAAAACAAATTTGAAATCACCGCGATGATTTCTATGTGAACCCGCAGTTCTAATAGACAAAGGTTTAGTCACTCTGCATACGGAAGTCCGCCAGACGAAAATACTCCTTTGTTTAACTAGCACTACCACAGAAACTAGCAAAGATTTTGAATAGTAATCACCAGGGAACGGATTTATATGGACTAAAAATATATGAAATATGTAAATATATATGTAGTTATTTTTACCAAAATATGGAATTAAATATGGATTTTTACCAAAATATGGAATTAAATATGGACTTAAAATTATAAAAAAATGACTATGTACGTTAAATATTGGTACATTTTAATCAAACTAAACAAAAAATATAATGGACGTACCTTATCTTCCAATGTAGTTTCAACAAAACACAATTTTTATTGTCTGTTACCATAACAATAGGTTACAAACATTTCTTTCAAGTGCTGAAAAGTGAATCTTCTTCTATTGTCTCTGAGGATAGATTTATACTGACTAAAAGAGCGTTCGACGTCACAAGAAGTAACTGGTACATAATTCAATTTCACAATGTCTGCTGGGGATAAGTCCAAGTTAATCTTCACTGTTGATTCACCACTCATCACAGCAACAACCTTTTGTAGTTCTTCATATCCAGGGTTTTTTGAAAGTACAGTGTCCACCTTAGCTCTTACTGCATCTGCAACTTTACCTCTACCACGATTCAGTTGTTCCACAGTACTATTTATAATTTCAAAACTTTCAGATAGTGAAAGGTGCCTATTTTGGAGACTTTTGAGCGTTTTTATGATGCATGAAAATGTATGCTGAATGTGAGCTAAGTCATTCTTCACACTTATGTCACAGGTAACTGTTTTCGCAGTATCAATTGAGACTGCATCTTCAGAGTCCAATGCAAGGAGAACATTGTTAATAGAGTCTATATGTTCGGCATAATATTCAACTGCTTCTAGCCATGTACCCCATCTAGTTAAAATTGGCTTTGGTGGCAATGGAATTTCAGGGTACATTTCTTTCAACACGTTAACTCTACTGGGAGCTTTGAGAAATACTTTTTTCACTGATGAAATCAACAAATCTACTTTAGGGAAATTGTCTCTGACCACTTCTGCCACACGATGAAATGCATGCGCCACACAAGTAAAATGAGTCAATTTAGGATATACAACAGATAATGCTTGTCCAGCTTTGACCATATAAGGGGCAGCATCGCTAATAAAGAATAACACATTATCGTACATAATACCCTTTGGCCACAGGATACCCATAGCTTCGTTGAACAGTTTAACTATAGTTTTGTTATTGCACTTTTCTAGAACATCACAATGTAAAAGAATTCGTTCAGAATATTGTTCACTTAACAAACCGATAACTACATTACCAACAAGTCTACCTTCTTTGTCGGGAGTCTCATCAATGGAAACCCAAATTGAACTATCTTTAATTTCATCTCTTATCTTCTGTATTGTCTCATCGTAGATGGATGGAGCATACGTCTTCCTAAGTGTTGACTCATCCGGGATTGTATGTTGAGTATATTTTTCAAGGAATTCCCTGAAGACCTTATTCTTTAGTTTGTAGAGAGGAATATCAGCAGAGATGAGAGAACGGCACAGGTCGATGTTAAACTCAGATCTTACATTCGATGTTGTTGGTTGTGTTAAAAACAATTGTCTCTGCTTGGAATTTAGTTGTTTGTTGGCCTGATGTTTACTAGTTGTAATGTGTTGTTGCACCAGGAACTTTTGTGTAGATGATACTGCACACTGACACAAATTACAAAATAATATTTTATTGTCAGTTGATAAACCATCTTCTTTAAATTCTGAAATGTAACTTGTTAGTTTTGATTTTAAATTGACTGAATGACGTACTTTTGGCATATTTACCGTCTTTATAGTATGATTTACAAAACTGAACCTATGTGTACTCTGACTGGCATTTAACTGTTGAGCTGCACAACTGAAGTCTGTTAAAAATTTTAAATTAAATTAATACAGTTTTGTAACTTACTTTCCCATTGTTGATAGGACTGCTAATTTTCAAATAACTCTGATGTTAAAGGGATTACTGAACATGTGTTTAAATCTCTATTGTTGAAATGTATTTTTAAAAGTTAATGGAATTTTGTTTTGTTTTATTGTTAAACCTAATATAATATGGACTGTTTTATATGAAATATGGAAAATATATGGAAATTAACGAAAATATGTACTAAACTCTAAAATATGGAAAAATATGGAAAATAAAAGTAGGATTTTTCAACCCTACACATTGTGAAACATAAAGATAATGCAAAATATAAATTATATTAGCTTTATAAGTAAATATGTATTTACATATAAATCCTTTCCCTGGTAATCACTTTTAAAACTAATTTCCATTCTTTCTAAACATTTCTACTGCTTTGACTCCCATCTAAAGTGAAAAATAAAAAAGTTTGCCGCTTACCAACTTTTGAGGGTCTCAATGTCTATTTTGACAGGTCACTTCGAAGTTTGTATTTTTTTCTCACTTTCAAAAAAAATTTTGATTTCAAATTTTTTATGCTTTCCTTAGACATTTAGGCCTCTCTATGACTCTTAAAAATTGCAGCACGATTGATTGACTATCATAGGAGCTACGACACGATAATATTTAATGATGCGAAAAATAGCGTCCTCTTCTATAGCTACTGATCGCTTGTACACCGGGGACAGAACAACTAGAGGCTTCAGTGACGTCACTACAGTAGAGTTCACACACAGCAGAATTGTTCGTTGCATTACAAAGTGAAAACGTTGACCACTTACTTTCACTGATCCAGCTGTTCTCTCACAATACAATAACATGGATGAATATACAGTATAATAGGATACGAAACTTACTGAGTTTCCCGTAACACATACTAGAGGCGCTGTTGAAGAAATTGATCTTGCTGCCACCTGTTGGGAGGAGGAGCGTTATTACATCTAGCAGCGCACAAAGTAGCGAAAAGAGTAACTAATTACTTCATGCATTTAGCAGCGCTCCTGGTGACGAAAATGTTAAACTGCGCAGAAAGTGTTCGCTCCCACCCTCATCGATATTTAAAACTAACCCAATTTAAAATAAAACATTTACATTTTTATTCCTCACAGCATCTTCTACTGAAAATTCTTACCGGAGCCAACAGGAAGATAAAAGAGACGATCTATTTTACACTACCCAATTAAAATGTAACCAGACAGAGACAAAAAATAAAGCAAAAGATTAGATAATTGGTATTGTATTCTTTGGGTATTTATTGTACAGCGCAATGGAAAAGTATGCAAGAACTACTTAGATAGTTCAATTTATTATATTAATATTACTTTACAATAGGCTACATTCAAGAACACTATTTTATAACCTTCATAAACATCACTGTTTATACACACACGTAGCATCACTTTATGTTCACTTATTAACAAGTTTCTGTCTGCCATCTTGTCTCCTCGAGCAATATCTCGAATGGATAAATAGAGAACTCTGGGTAATGTACCCAACACGTAGTTCTAATGTTCACCACCTACGACGTTGGGTGCTGATCATCTTATTTCAACCCCCGCCGCCAGATGGTGCTGACCGCAGTTTCGCATCCTATTATATATGTATCCATGGTAACGGTCTTCAAGCTTCTAGATGTTCTGTCCCCGGTGTACAACTACATCTGCTTTCTCTCTCTCCCTTCTACATCACGGAGAATATGTCGATACATTCCTTACCCGATACCCATTTCAGCGAGCACTGACAATCACTGTTCTAGAGTGCCATTAAGACAGCAACACTACAAAGTGGGTAAATTATTTTTTGCCTACGTACATTCTCTGTTACTGTATGTAACATACATACATCTGATAAGTTATTTAACGATTCTGTTGCGACAACGCGTTTATCTAGCGTCGACAGATTTATTATAGAGGACTGTATTTGGACAGGTAAGTCAGAGGATTTCCAACGGCACTACAGAGTTTCAATATTTATTTCAATTACATAAGAAATCAGATAAGATGGACAAGCTAGCGCTGAAGTAGGCTAGTTCCGATGATATCGGAAGTGGAAATGGTTGAATTTGTAAGTGATATTTTTTGTGGAGATGGATTAAAAAAAATTAAGGATTTCACAGGGAATCATTTGAAGAAAAGGAAATTGTTCGAAAATGTAGTAAATTACGTGTGAAATAAGAGATGCGTGGTAATGGAGGTGCAAACGTTGTGGTCTGTAGTGAAGAATGGAACGTAGGGGCATAAAACACACGATACGATGTAATGTGAAGAACTCAAGACTAGTATTAATTCAATAACTGCTGAAAAATAATGAAACACAACAAATAATAATGAAATCGATGGTGTTTGGGTAAAGGGAGTTAAGTTACAAAAATGAGTTTCGAGATAAGTGAAAATTAAACTTCGGAACATTATTGCAAATAATTTTCTACACAAATAAAACACATCAAATGCTAGTATTCTGTTTTTTGCAGACCCACTTGTAGAATTTAACTTGTGTATTCACCTCGGGAATAAAACTCCATTTGCAGAAAAAATGGCTTAACCCCCTTTACACGACTGAAACTAACACACAATTTCTGAAGTCTGTGTGATTTATCTTGTCTCACTGTGAAAGGAAAGAGAAAGGAGATATGTCTTACTTCGTCTGTATTTTTATGGCGATGGGGGAGTGGAGCGGTGCCGTCCATCCATCCAGTGGCGGAAGAGACTAGTTGATACATTCTGTAGCACAAAATAAAATTATAAAATATCTCTCTTCGTACTGTATAGTTCCGTCACTGAGCTTGTCTTTCAAGAAATTGAGTTCCGGTAGTCTGTACAATAACAAGGTTTTGAAAGGAATCCTGAAAATTTACAACCCTCCTATAATCTCCACCCTCATTTGAAGGGACTTGGTTTTATTGCTACTGAGACAAGATAAACCTTACCAGGTTTTATATCATGTAACTTCGTTTCTACGCCCGCCATTACGCTAGCAAGTATTGACAACATCACTAAACAAAGCTCACCAGGCTTTGAAAATTCTAGAGAGTTTCGTATATGCAAGGTATAACAAAAGCCTAAACTAACCAAACCTAGCCTGTCACAGATTCGTATATGCAAGGCATAGCGTGAGTATGCACTAGCGTGAAACTTTCGTATCACCAAAGTTATGTTGGTATGACTGGTAAGACAGTTTAAGGTGCATAAGCGGAGTAGGAAGGGAACTACCTTAGCGCTAGTTTAACCGATAAGATATAAGAACTAATCGAGAAATTTCATTTCCAAACAGTTGGGGATTTTTACAATTGATTATTTAATGACGTTGTTTCAAGTATGAAGCTATCTGACGGCGATGGAATTTGTGATAGCGAGATAACATTTTGGCGAAATGAGTCCTATAATTCTTCATGGAATTACCAGACATTGACCTTACAGTTAGGGAAAACCTCGAATAAGACCTAACCTGGTAATCAGCACAAGCGGGATTCAAATCCATGTTCCAGCACGGTTAACGAGTCCTTTTCGATAAACTCTATAACAGTTTCTCAACATTTTTTATGATGAGGCCTCATTTTCCTTACTTTAGTGGGCCCTCAAGTTTAAAATTGTAGAGTACAATAGAACAGTGATTCTCAACCGGATGACAGCGGTGTCAAAGAACATTTATTTATTTATTTATTTATTCTGGTGTAGTTAAGGCCATCAGGCCTTCTCTTCCATACCACCAGAAATGCAAATACAATAATAGAAATAAAATGGAAAAAAATACACTATCAACAAAGTAAAGCCACACTAAAATATACACAGGTTGCAGTCACACAAACTCTAAATGAGTGATTAAGTATCATTTAATTGTAGGCCTATCCTAACTAATTAACTAACATAGACCTAAACAAGAAACTTGCAATTTTAATCTAGAGTAAAAAAAGACACAAATCAACACTTCTAGTAATACCTAAAAAGCATTAAATGAGACAAAATTTTCCAATTTAATTTTGAATTGTGATAAAGCCCAACAGTCCCTGACGTCATTAGGTAACGAATTCCAGAGGCGAGGTATTTCTACAGTGTAGGAGGATGAGTATAAAGACGTTCTATGATGAGGAATAGAAAGAAGTGCTTGATGCCGGTTTCGAAGAGTTGTAAGAAATTGAAAGCGCGATAACAGATAATTCGGGGTAGAAGTATGCATAATTCTAAATAGAAGAGGCAGTGAATGTATTATTCTTCGTTCCTTCAGACGCACCCATGAAAGTAACTGGAGGGAAGGCGTTACATGGTCAAATTTACGAGTATTGCAGATGAATCGTATGCACACATTATGAACACGTTGTAGTCTCTCAGCTAAGAGTGAACTTACATTAGTTAGCAAGGAATCGCAATAATCAAAATGGGGCATTACAAGCGTCTGAATAAGATTCTTTTTTAGACTAAATGGCATAAATTCTTTCATTTGGAACAAGCAGTGAAGTTGAGAAACTATTTTTTTGGGTTGAAATGAGTGAAATTTCTATTTTCTACAGTTTTTAAGCTATAGACTTAATTTTTTCTATACAGCAACCTCATTATTATTATCATTATTATTATTATTATTATTATGATTATTATTATTATTATTATTATTATTATTATTATTATTATCGTACATGGTATTGTGATTAATTGGTAATATCTGGTATTAGTTGGCAACACTGAAGAGACGGCCAAATTAGCCTTTTAGGAATTACTCTTACGTGATCCTCACTGTAGCATTCGTCAATCCGGTGCTCATACTGTAGATGGGCTATCCTACGTCAGTCCTAACGGAGTCAGGTCCCATCTCCGTATGAACCCTAGGGCTCGGAGACTCGTACTAACCCGAAATACTTCATTTCAGTTTATTTTTAACTATTGAATATAGTGGAATGAAAGAAGAAAACGTTTATTTTCCTCCCCAACACATATTCCATCACGATCAGTCGGAGATCGAACTCGGGCTTTCAGATGAAAGACCAGAGAGCTACTCGTAGCACTAAGCCACAGCTAAGGTGACGAACCATCTACATTTCCAAAGCATACCATATCACAAGAACAAGATGAAATCTTTTTCTCCGTTCCATCACTCTTTCATCATATGATGACGCAGAATATCTGCATGGAAATATCATATGTACTTCGGTACATCAAAATATAATATGATATGCGTAATAAATCACTTTGTGATTTAAGACGGCGCCTATACCGTCGGATCCCGGCCAACCAGTCACTCATTCGAGTGCACCTCAACACATGTATGGACTTCGGTCCTGCGTTCATAGACATCTATGACGTAGTGCAGAGGGCGGCCACTAGAGGGAACCCAAGAGATGGAGCTTAATCTGAGACGATTCTAACCGGCGTCGGGGTTGTATCCGGCGTGGCTTAGTGGATAAAGCGTCAGCACGTAGAGCTGAAAACCCGGGTTCAAATACCGGCGCCGGAGAGAATTTTTCTCCGTTCCATCACTCTTTCATCATAAAGAAATGTTGGCATTTGCAGATAAAACAAAGCAAGTCGCTTCCGTTGATATTGGCGTGAGCTCACGGCTGCATTAATTGACCACTGATGAACCAGTGCCGAGTACTCCAATTATCAATAGTAATGTCACAAGAGGTTTGTAACTTCGCTCGTGGATTTATTTGGGAAATCTTAGACCTCAAGTGACATTTATTAGGACTATTTCGTGAATAAAATAAAAAAATGTAAATAGACCTAATATATCACTAAAATTCGCTCACAAAATATAATAATTATATATTTATGAATACTTAACCTATTCAGGCATTGTGAAGCCGAAATAGATGAATAACGATTACTGCAATAAAGAAATTGAATGTTATTCAGTAATGCCAATTGAGAAAAGCGAAATACAGGTTTAAAAGATGTTAATTACATGTACTACGCTTTTCTCTTGTTATTATAACAGAAATATGTTTTCTTCTGAAATAGTAATTTAATTTAAACATTTTATAGTATAATTACAAATAACCTGATTAATACATTAATTAAATGAACAATTGTTATGCAGGAGTGTCATTTTCTTTAGATACAATGGACATGGAATTAGAAGATGAAGATGTAGATGTGAAAGGATATCGCACTTTATTTAGTTCAATGGATTCATGCTCACCGATTTACATGGAAACAGTTGGCGACACTGGCTAAACAAAAGAACGACCATGCGATAAATTGATAGTGATAAATCGAGCTGCAGAAATTATCATAATGTATGATTGTCATTGGTTGGAATTCAAAATTTCATTACACTTCATTGGCCGAAAATGGAATGACGTCATATAAACGAAATAGTCAATAGAATACTCTGTCTGACAATGTCGAACCATTGATATACAGCTTGTCCCTACATGATTACTAGGATTTCAAAGTTTCTCTTGCTTGCAATATTATAAGAAGAAACATCATATGGGAATAAAGAGCGACTCTAGAGTTTTTATACCATACCATATGTGTTCGATGTGAGCACATAGCAGACATCCAGCCAATAATCAGCATGTCTGGAGTGATAAGATTCAACAACAGCAACAATTCTTCTTCTCAACTCGGGCATATCGACACGTAGTGGTGGCAGGTACACATGGTCCTTCACTTGACCCCACAGAAAGAAATCACATGTGGAGGTTGGAGGACCATGAACTATTTACGAAAGATTCTCTGACATTCTTGACTCTTTCGTTGGGCACACGTGGGCGTCCTGAACTCTTTCCTTTACAGATGTATTCAGCCGTTTCAAATTGTCTGTACCATCGACCAATGTTTTTGTGTAAAGGATCAATTCTGAATTGCTGTCAGCAAGCTCGCTTTACAGCATACATGGGCACAATTTTCGGTTACGTGAGGCACTTGATTTGAAATAGTTTGTTTACTAGGAGATGAGACTGCAGAGTATGATGGGAAGTATAAACTGCTGTGACCTGCGTCACCTTATCGTAATCGCTAAGGCGGTCAGTGGCGAATTATTAGGAAAACGCTTGGTTAACGTGAGAGACTCGAAAACTTTTATTCAATTTGACAAATTAATTCGGCAGCTTTAATCATAAACCTCTTTACTGTTTCTCCATAGCTGAATTGATTTAAATCACAGGCGAGAAATTGCGTAACTAGCCAATAATATTCCATCACGTTGTCTACGTTTATTTTCTTGAATATTCTGGCGTTTCTCAAGATTACTTAATAGATTTGCATGTTCTCGACATAAAATAATTTCAGAAAATCATATTTCGTTTTCTACGCACATTTGATATTTTTTTATAAATTTCTTTTGGAACTAATACGTACAAACAACATTTAATTCCTCGTACCTTTTCATGCAGCGTGTTTAAGGTATAATGTCGTATTTAGTATACTATGCAAATGTTAAGATCATAAATTTTCTTCGGAATAGTACGAAAAAATAACATTTAATTTGTCTTACCTTCTAATTCAACGTGTTCTTTATGACACTGTATATTAAATTTATTAATGCCTAATAGGATTTTCGAGCATAACATACATCATATGTTCTCCCCTTCTAAACAGCAAAACAACTCTTCCTCCCATTTCTCATGAAATAATCGTTTTCTAACGCGTACACACTGCTTCGATAATGCCATTATGCCACCACTGATATTGCTTATGAAACTGATATAGAACCTGCCCACGCCTAGGAGCTACGTGAGGGAGGAAAGGGGACTGTGAAGATGATGTCACTCAGAGCGACAAGCTCTGTGAAGGTCAGTGAGGCACAAATTCTCAAGTGAGGCACGATGCCCATCTCTGCTCTACAAAAACTACAGAACCGCACTTCGCAAATTGCAACACAGAAAATTACTTATCCACAGGAGCCGCCAATTTGTAAATGTGGCGCTGTGACACAACAGAGAGGAGAAACAAAAGCTGTGGTCACACTATACGAAACTTCCACAGCTATTCTTCCATTACATGAAGGAAACACATATCTACCAGTGGCGTAGCATGAAATTTTGAGCAGGGGAAACTAACTCAAGTTGTCTTTCATACAATATGAGAAAACGCATTACAAAGATACAGTCTTAAAATAAATAGTAGTCAATGTCAAGTCAGCAGTCGAAGATTGGTTGGAACCTCGTAACACCAATAAGGCATGACCTTAAATGATACATAGTAAAATATGATTTCACGGTTTGCACATATCTCTAACAAATAGACACGTATACGTATAACATTAGCTCACTCCCTGTCATACTTAGAGAAATCACAATATTAACGGTCAATAGATACAGTGTTATTATCATTACGTAAGTATGCGTCTGTCTTGGTTGTGTCCTTCATTGACAGCAAGGGAGTCGGTCATTTGTTTTTTAAATCACACTTTTGTTCGTAAGTCAGTCTTGATAATACAATTGTCCTAAAAAAATTCAAGTAAATTAGTGTCAGGAACTGTTATTTCACACATTATTTATTATATCAGCCACAATGCACACTAACACTTCAACTGAACACAACTGACGAAAAGGGATAACTCGGAAACTACTTATTTTAAATGTTAAAGATAGCTTCTTGAGAGCCTTGCGAGTAGGGTAGTTTACAGCGTATTCCGAATCTCTCCGGTCCGGTGGCATCAATGACGTCACGTTGCAACGAAAAAAAGGAGCAAACCTGCTGGAAGAATCGATGCTGTCATGGCGGCTGTGTAAGTGGTTATTTGTGCTACGCTAGCAAAATTTTGCGAAATTTCCGTACTGCCATCTCGTTCAAATAAAAGAGAGCATAAACAACTTGTTTCTTGAACCGGTAGTAATAACTGGTCCGTTGACATGTTCGCTCATAAGCCATTAACGTATTGTTTTTACGTTGTGCTCATTACAAACAATACAGCAGAACTAAAGCATAACACACCCCCATGACACAACAGTGCACGATGTCATTCGTCTGCTAATTCCCGCCCTATACAAGAACCAATCAGATTCACTGATGGCGGCTGATGGAGCCTGCCACCACCTCTGCAAGTTGATGGCACCGGTGCGACACCGGTGGAGCATCAATGACGTCATCGGTGGAATTCGAAACACCGTGATGCCATCGGATTGCTCACCGGTGAGATTCGGAATACGCTCTTAGTTAGAAAGGGATGGAAAATATGCGGGGTGGATTATACAGAAGCTGGTGTGTGCAGGCTTCTTGTTTACTGCTGCATCACAAATCATCCTGAGCTGCCGCATCACAATATTTAACGCTTAAATGTAAATTTTATTAAAATTAATAAATAATTTTCTCCATAAACTGCAGGCTTATTATGAAATTATTATTAACTGGGGAAGCTAAGCTTTTTCGCTTACATTGACGCTACGCCACTGATATCTACTTTCGCTTGTAAAGTCCTACCAACCACTTGAAATTCCGATAATCACTTAGGGACACGGTGTATTCAGTCTGGGCACTCCTGTTGCAGACCCCACTGCTGGACAGTGGGCAGGTCCGTCCCGTGGTGGTCAAGATGTCGACGCCGGCGCCGGCGAGTCAGGACGTGTGCGCGGGCGCACTGGGCGACTTCGGCTGGTGGCAGCTGAGGTCCATTCTGATTGTGTCGCTCGTCAAGATACCGTCTGCATGGCAGATGGCTAGCATCCTCTTCACAGCGCCCAGTCCGGGCGAATTCTGGTGCGCGCGTCCCGTCGAATACCAGAGCTGGGATCCTCAGGAGTGGAAGGACTTCATTCACCCCAACTCTTCTGCTGTGAGTATTGTTGGCGTTCTAACTCAAGAATCATGGAAGTAATGTAGACCACGTGGTGTTAGGCCTATATTACACTATCAAATTACTGTGACACTCTCTACACTGACCTTAACATGAGACTGACAGACAGACTACAGCGAGTTCATAATGCATGCGTTCGATTTATTTGCAACGTCCGTAGATCTGACCGTATCACACCTTCACTACATATGCTGTCCTGGGTCCGTCTCAAAGAGCGAAGAACTATTCACTCTCTCACTTTATTCTTCAATATTCTTCAAACCTATAACCCCAGCTACCTAGCTTCTAGTTTTCAACATTTGTCCTCACGAAATAGATACTCGCTCACAACACCATATCACACTCTCTATTCCTAAACACAGAACATCCTTCTACTCTTCATCTTTCACGGTCTCTGCAGCTCATCTCTGGAACTCTCTACCACAACATGTCAGAGACTGTCGGACATTGTCTAGTTTCAAAAATAAATTCAAATTGCACTTTTTGAATTAGATTCCTTTCAGTTATAAGCCCTTTTCTCTGCCATAGTTTTGTAAAAATATAGGCTATATATTTCTTTTTCCTTCCTTTCCCCTTTTTGTTCTCTTTATCAGCCGATGAGTTTATTATCATAGCCTTTTTGTCCTGAATTTTATTTAATTTTTGTATTTCTTTTCTTTTTTATTATTATTTTTATTACATTCCATTTTTGATATATTCTTCCTTATGTTTTTCCACATTAACCATTTGTACTAAATGAGTTGCTTTCACTATATTCCAATGTATTTTCTTTTTTTTTCTATTATGGTATTATTTTCATGTTGTTTAGTGTCGATTTTATTAGGCTATTATTATTATTATTATTATTATTATTATTATTATTATTATTATTATTATTATTATTATTTTAATATGTTAGTATTCTGTTCTTTAACTTTTTGTTAAATTTTAACTGCTTGTATAGCCTACTTTGTGACCTGGTAGAGTGTAAGAGAAGGCCCTATGGGTTTACTCTGCCAGTATAAATAAAGAATTATTATTATTATTATTATTATTATTATTATTATTATTATTATTATTATTATTATTATGATAAAATTTTTTATCAAATATATATGATCAAATGTAAAATTTTGACTATATTACACTATGTCAAAGCTTTTATCATATCTTTCATCACAGTTCTAATAATGGGTCCACAATAGTTCTGTGTTTGTTGTAACTGTAAAATATGCAGTGATGGTTATTGCATTAATACTAAAGAAGAAATCAAAGAAAAAATGTATGTATTTCGTCGGCTTAGAGTGTAAACCTGCTAACCAATAAAATGAAAATTTTACAGGGGAAACAAAAAACAGAATATAAATTAACACTGAAACTTTAGGGCCAAATCCAAAGTACAGGTGGTGAAGTTTCAGAGTTAATTTGTACTCAGTTTTTTGTTTCCCTGAAAAATTTCCTTTTCGTTAGCAGGTTTACACTCTAAGCCGATGATTTGGGTTAGAGATTGGGATAGGGACAAAAGATACAAAAGGAATCCATCAAACTCTACTGAGAGAACTTCAGTGTGAAGATGTGAAATTCTATATATACCAAGTATTTAATATCGAGGATGAAACATTTCATGTGACTCATAATGTGATATTGAAAGTTTCGTGGTTTTCACGAACATGTGTACTTAATGTCCGCCATTTTCTTTCTTCTCAGTCACAGATTTTATCAAAGGTATGATGATGATGACCATAACTTTTATCACAGAACTATGTCACAGCTAGATGTGATCATATATTACATTGTAAAAGATTTTATGCTCGACCATGCCGAAATGTAGTAATTATACACCTGGTAGCAGTCCTTTAATGCATGTCATTAAAGTACACTTATTCATTAAAGTTCAGGTTTCGATTATTCTAAGATATGTAATCGAAAGACAACGAGGGAAACGTCATGGAGGCTGGAAATCCAATACTGTTATGAGGTTATGTTCTGTTACTATAATAATTAGCGTTAATTGTAAATAATATTCAAATAAATTCAATTTGTCATCTCGATTTTCAATTCTAAATCAATTTCCAGGTTATATCAAAATTAGTTCATATTATCCTCTACATTACATCAAGGTCAATGACATTATTGTTCCTCGGAAAAAATCAATACTTTCGCGTCTGCGCACATCTCACAATTTAGAGCTATGAACAAGTCACTTCCGATCTTCTGTCAGATACAAATAAAATGAATACTTCTGAATAATTTCAAGTTAGAAATATGGTCGAGCATAAAAAGTAGTATGAAACTTGACTATAATGGTAGTTAAGACGCTCGTATGAAAATTATGAAACTCGCTTGCGCTCGTTTCATAAACAAACATACTCGCGTCTTAATTACTATCATTATAGGCTCGTTGCATTATGTACTATTATCATATATATCTTATCACACTTCTGTGACACATAAATTTGATAGTGTAATATAGGCTTTAGATCAGCGAAGAAGGGGTGAAAATGAACTGCAATAGGCATATTAAATAGGAACTGAATTGATTTACGAAACGCGTAAAACGTATGACAAAATGGGTCCATTATCGTGGCACTAATTTTCTTGTTTGCGTTACAGGGCAGAAGAGATCCGTGCAATATATACAATGTGGGAATTGAAATGCTTAACACGTGGACCAGTGAACACCATCTGCCTACCAACATGAGCGTGAGGCCGTGCGAGCAGTTCGAATACACTAAGGGAGATGTGACTTTCGTTACGCAGGTCAGTATAGTTAGCCGTATATTATTCCAACCTTCCTCATTAGAATGTGTAGTCAATACTAGAGCCCGGTTGTTAGGCAAATACCTTTGTGCGAGATCGTGCGTATTTGCTTGGTTTCCGCACAAAACCAATCCGCGGAAAGTCTAAAATTCCACATTCAGTATTCCCAACCTAACACACATAACAATTTCCTTCTTCTTACCGCTTAAGTGACATATTGATTTTACTGCTTTAGGCTTTTAGCATATTATTTTTAGAGACGTTCAATATAGTAATAATTATAAATTGGAAACTTACTACTGCAATTTCACCTAAACTTCACTGTTAATTATTGTTTTTAAATATTTGCAAAAATTAAGTAAACTCTACAACTCCACTAAAGTTACTGCATTCGTGATGCAAGTAACATTAAGGAAGCCGTGAAAAAATCAACAGACTCGTCATAGACTGGGGGAAAAAAAGACAGACGTATATCACGGCCTGCTGGAGTATAGTAAACACAGAAAACATTTTAAAGCACCAATGTTGAAGATAGATATTTTTGTTTTGCAAATTTGCCGTCATTGAACAGAAATCAAGATGGAGATTTCATTGCAACTAATTAGAAATTCCTCTTTCAGGTATGTAATAAACGATCTTCGCACAAAATAATGTACGATACACGAGCGGTATGTTTTCTTTCAATTCTCGGAAATTAAAAAAGCTCAACTACGTTTCGCTTTTTCAAACTTTTCCTCGAACATGAAAACTTCAACATACCGCTCTTGTAACGCATATTACTATTTTTAAACTGAGTGTATGTATGAAAGACCTATTAGAGATAAGCACGTTCCCACACATTTGGAGATGATAGGCCCAATTTTTATTTCGCCTTTTTTGCCTATTTCAAGGTTAAATGCCTTTTTTTAGCCTTTTTACGTCGTTATTGTACATTTTCTATATATTTTTAATGCATTTAAAATAAACCACACATAAATAATATCAAAAAACAAAAAATAACGGTTGTACAAATTAAAAATATATATTCACCTCGCACAAATATTTTTGTTGAGAATCTTATTCTCCAGCAATTCATATGTTTTCAAGAAGTCGTAAATTTTCCCCCCCCTACCGATTCCATCTTTTATGTCACTTAACAAAAATGTTTGGACAGTACAACCCTCAGTACTCAAGTCACTTGGGGGTTTACCAGCGAAAGAAAGAGGATGAGGAAAGTATTAAAAGAAGGAGTCCAGGTCCCGTTACTGTTGCCGCTCGCACGCACAAGTCACGCTTACTTTTAAGTCTCTAATTCCTTCTCACACATACATAGTCGGTTTTTCTGGATCTCTGAAAGAAAGTAGAGAGAGTCCTTCTGAAATAAGTTGTTTTAAGTTTGCTCCAATCACTTCAGTAGAAGTACTGTAGAAAGACCTTTTTCCACCATGAAAACGTTCTCTCTGACAGGCGGTTCACAATGACAGTTGACAACTTAAAAAAGCATCTTGTTGTGACATGTAACCAAAGAAAGTGAGTACCGCATGGGATACTTTATTAAGTATTTGTCTATTTTTTTTGTCTCTTTCCATGAATAATAAATGCCTATTTCACTGCCTATTTTTAGTTCCTATATGCATGCCTATTTTAACCAAAATAAATGCCTAAACATCCCGTTTCTAGTCATTACATAATCCGTAGTCGTCTCTTCCGGCTTCATGTTGTTGGTCTGCCTGTCTTTACCCTACCTATGGGCTTGTACTGTAATAAGTAGGGACCGGATTTGTAGGCTTTTACCTATTTTTCCTTGCTTCTGAACTCCTCATTTCTTCAATACTTTAACGAATCATGATAGTATGAGTCGTATATGTGAATTCTGTTGAACCTAAAAAAACCTAAATTAGACCTTAGTACCTACCTAAAAAATCTAAATCATTTTTGATAAACGTTATCCTGTATTTACTGCGTTATATATCGATTTTTTTTATTCTAAGAGAAATATCAATACTTTTCGAGAGAGAGAGAGAGAGAGAGAGAGAGAGAGAGAGAGAGAGAGCGAGAGAGAGAGAGAGTCGGCATCTGCTAAATGTTTGGCACTTTCTTTTCCTTATGCACGGACTGTGTAGTAAACGAAGATAAACTGATATTAACTCCTGTCGTTGTTGGTTGCAGTGGAACCTTGTGTGTCAACGAGAAGTGCTGATCAGTGTGTCCCAGTTCTTCTACCTACTGGGAATCGTGGTGGGCGGTGTTCTTTGTACGCTGTTACTTCAGAGGTGGGCATCTAATATTGTTAGACGAATTCCCAGTATCATTCACTGACGTATTTTGAGCGGCAGTGGAGTAGATTATCTTCTTAATTCTGTTCAAAACCACTGCTACTTTCGTAGGATTCAATTAGCTGCAATTTCTTAACTGTTGATACTGACCCAGGTTCATATGACGTTTTATGCTCAGAACAGCCTATGGAATTGATTCTTAAAGCGCGGGTCATTAGTCGGGAATCACCCTGTATAAACAGTAGAATATTTCGGCTCTCCTATGCATTATATAACAGAATGCATCATATCTTTAAGTAGTGTCAACATTACAGTCTTCCAAGTGTGTTGCAGTGGTATACCTGGTAAGGTTTATCTTGTCTCAGTAGCAATAAAACCAAGTCCCTTCAAATGAGGGTGGAGATTATAGGAGGGCTGTAAATTTTCAGGATTCTTTTCAAAATCTTGTTATTGTGCAGGCTACCGGAACTCAGTTTCTTGAAAGACAAGCTCAGTGACGGAACTGTACAGTATGAAGAGAGATATTATGTTATTTTATTTTGCGCTACAGAATGTATCAACTAGTCCCTTCCGCCACTGGCATCGCTTCACCCCCCCCCAATCGCAATAACAACACAGACGAGGTAAGACATATCACCTTTCTCTCTCTTTTCACAGTGAGACAAGATTTATCACACAGGCTTTTTAGTAGCTAAATTTACGATGTCTACATATAAAATTGTGACAGGCAAACATTGAACACAATGGTAACAAATCTCTTATCGTTCTCGTAGTTACCATTCTCTTACCACAAGCTCCCAGGTTCTTTGGTTCAAATCCGGTAAAGGGCAATTAATTTTTAATGGCGATAAAATTGTTAACACTGAAGTAAAGGAGGGAGGAATGAAAGAACCTCCAAGCAAAATTTCTTGTTCATTCTTCACCCAAGTCAAAATTCAACCTTGGGGGCAGCACATTGGGAACATATAATTGACCCAAGTGCGAGGGTGTTTCATCCTTCACCTGTAGGCTGATCCATGTAACCAACCAAAATGTGGCCAGTATCATTAAAAAATTAAGAGCTGCTGGCTCCGTCACATCTTACGTCTCTTCTACGACATCAACGAAAGACAAAAGCAGACCGGGCAAGTCTCTTTGTCACCATGTGAGCCACGTCGAGTGATTGTATATTGCTTTTAAATCCTAGTAGATATATTTATAATGTAGTTAGTAACATATCAGTTATATTGTTCATTAATTGAGGTAAAACCCTACATTCATTCATTTAATGTTCTGCCACAGGGCAGGTCTTTCTCTGCAAACCCAGCTTTCTGCAATCTTTCCTATTTTCTGCCTTCCTTTTCGTTTCCTCATATGATCCATATATCTTAATGTCGTCTATCATCTGATATCTTCTTCTACCCCGAACTCTCCTCCCGTTCACCATTCCTTCTAGTGCATCCTTCAGTAGGCAGTTTCTTCTCAGTCAGTGACCCAATCAATTCCTTTTCCTCTTCCTGATCAGCTTCAGCATCATTCTTCCTTCATCCACTCTTCCCAACACAGCTTCATTTCTTATTTTGTCTGTCCACTTCACACGTTCCATTCTTCTCCATATCCACATTTCAAATCCTTCTATTCGCTTCTCTTCACTTCGTCGTATTGTTCATGTTTCTGACCCATACAATGCTACACTCCACACAAAGCACTGTACTAGTCTCTTCTTTAATTCTTTCTCCAGAGGTCCGCAGAAGATGTTCCTTTTTCTATTAAAAGCTTCCTTTGCCATTGCTATCCTCCTTTTGACTTCTTGGCAGCAGCTCATGTTACTGCTTATAGTATACCCAAGTATATGAATCTGTACACTTGCTCTACTGTCTCATTTAGAATTGGCACGTTTGCCTTTTAATTTTTCTTCCGATAACCTTTGTCTTCGTCTTGTTGGCATTTATCTTCATCCCATACTGCTCACAGCTGTCATTTAGCTCCAGTAGCATATCCCTTAGTATCATCTTCTCTTCTGCTAACAACGCCATATCATCAGCAAATCTTACACACTTTATTCTTCTTCCTCCTACTACAACTCCTCTTATGTTCTGAAAACAGTTCTTCACTAAATCCTCCAAGTAGATGTTGAACAGAGTAGGTGATAAAGGGCATCCTTGTCGTACTCCTCTCCCTATTTCACTTCCTTCTCACATTTCTTCTCCTATCCTACTTTGACTCGTTGTTTCATATAAATGTTACTGGCAGCCTCCTCTCTTTCCATAAAAAAACAAAATGTTAAATTAGCATTGAGCATTTTCAATGGTCTTCATTATAACTGTTCTATGAGATAATGTCCGATCTTACCAACAAAAAATACCTTAACACCTACTTACTTCAATTGAAGAAGGTTTATAGGGACAATAAAAAAATGAGTATTTAAGAGAAAGAAGTATTTTTTGGTTTTGCAGCGTGTGTTGGCATTTAACTTTGTCGTTTCAGAACTGCTCGAGGTTTTCAGTCTTAAAGTCACTTTTCTTGAGATGTCGAAGACCAGCACTCTGTTGGTTCCGTTTAGTTTGATTAGTTCAAACATCTAGAGCTAGACGAACAGCAGAGCAGGCAAACATTATTTCTGGTCTTGAACGATGCAACTCTGAGGACAGAACTTGTAAACAGTTGCGAGATGTAGGACAGATTAAATCTCAACACTTGATTGCAAAACTATTCTTCATATTATTTGGCCCTCTGTTGTACAATGCTTTAACTAAATTACGCCCAGAACTTCTAACATGTAACCCACTAACATATAACAAGAAAATTAGAAACTTGTTAATATCTTCAATTTGATGAAAGAGTACGATGACGCAGAATATCTGCATGGAAATATCATATGTACTTCGGTACATTATAATAATATATAGATCTTCAATTTGATTAAATAAATTTATAGCCTATGTGTATGAATTAATCAACCTATATTATATTTGTATTCTATAATTTATATATATATATATATATATATATATATATATATATATATATATATATATATATATATATATATATAGTCCTACTTTTCACGTGCGATATTATTCTTCTCTAGTTGTTAATATTATAATATATAATTCCATTGCCGCTGTAATTTAAATTTTAGTTCCTATTTTATTTTACTTATTTATTTTTATTATTATTTTTTTTATATTTCTCTTATATTGATATTGTATTATATAATTTCTGTAACTGTAATTTTAATTTTATTTCCTATTTTATTTTATTTTATATTCTCTTATAGGCCTATTAATATTATATCTGAACTGCGACCGAACACGAGGGCTGCTCATTCGGTCTCAAATTTTGTTAATACTACTGTATCTCCTTTTTTATATTGTTTGTATTATTTTATTTCTATTTCTCTTGTTTGTTTGTAATTATATTCTTTATTCTGTATATTTAAATTTAAATTTAAATAAATAAATAAATAAATAAATAAATAAATAAATAAATAAATAAATAAATAAATAAATAAATAAATAAATAAATAAATAAATAAATAAATAAGTAAATAAATAATCCAAAAACCATGAAAATGTGAAATTTTATTATACTCAATTCTACTTGTACAGATTCAGTCCAAGGAGAATCATTCTCTCGAGCATGTTCGTTCAAGTTGTGACGGGTGTTGCTGCGTCCCAAGCACCACAGTTTGAACTCCAGGTTTGCTTGCGGTTCTTAACAGCTGCTGCTTGTGCCAACATGTTTACAAGCGGTTATGTTATATGTGAGTATTACCAAAACAATTTTCTCTGGGGGATGAAGTTGTAATTTCCATTAATAAAACTTTCTTATACTTTATGGAAATCTTTTGTAGTTTACTATAGTCGCGACGCTGTTATTCCCGGGGTGACTATTCCTCTTTGCTTACGTTTTAGGAAGTGAAGGCTCTATAAAGTCTAGGTAGGTAGTATCGTTCGCCATTTTTGTTCTTTCGTTGGCGAGCTACCAGACGAGGAATCTATTTTCCACACCGTTAAACATTATCATGTCGTAGCTCTAATGATAATAAGTCAAACGCACTGTAATTCAGCAAATAATTGAGCGGCAAATAACGTCCTCGTGTGCTTTCTGCGAACTCCAACGAAAGAGCCAAAATGGCGGGCGATTATATTAAGTATTTATCGAGCCTTAGGAAATACATAACGTCTTCATCAGCGAATCACAAGACGCACGCGTTTAAATGTAGCCGACCTGCAACGTGATTGGATGCCGGAAATTAGAGCGACGGGACTATAGTTTAGATGCATATAACAACATTTAAACTGGACTAAAAGTGATATATCTTTAGGTCAATGCAGATCCTTGGCATAATTTCCTTTATTACGGAAAATAGAACTATGTAAAAGAGACTTTTCATCAATATAAAACTTCAGGCAAATTCTACTGATCGTTTTGCCACATATTAAATTTGATTTTGAAAGCCACCTCTTTTGCCTATCAGCTTCTTATAGGAGGTAATGAATTTCACAATAGAGGAAGTATTCTTTACCAGGAAGGAATATTAGCTGTTATTTACTGGATAGTTGCAGATTTGTCTTTCAAAGTAAGCCGTGGACTAAATTAATAAACAAATAGGGCCATATTCATAGACATTTTTAGCGCGGGCTTCCGGTGGATGATCAGCGTTTTTCGTATTCATAAACCAGTGTTAGCGATAGGATATGATTTGAATTCTGTACTAGTAACCAGTGGATAACCGGGGCTAGCTTAGTACGCTCGTAGCGCGTGCTGCGAAATGTCTATGAATAGCACCCATATTGTCCTGACTTAGAAATAGGACAGCTGGGCCTGCACAACAGTTGTTCTACAATTCTAAGAGTCAGTTCACATAATATTTTTCTTATTACCTCCTGACATGTAAATGCTTTGTATTATATTATTAAAACTCTGATGCCAGAGTCACCTAGACAAGAAGCAGCGACCTGGTTCTGCTTCATTGCTGGACATGACTGTTTGGCTGCTCAATGACAATTCCCACAGAGACATCTAAATTTTCCCATTTTTCCCCACGAAAAAAAGATATTTAATTCCAAACAAAAGGAAAAAAGATACTGCTACAAAAACATAATAGTAATAGTAATAATAATAATAATAATAATAATAATAATAATAATAATAATAATAATAATGATAATAATAATAATAATGGCGATAATAATAATAATAATAATAATAATAATAATAATAATGTAGTGCACATAAATGTATTAAATACTCGTATCTAGGAGCAAACATATTAAGATTTGCATTACACATTGCGCAAAATTAAAAAAAAAAACGGTGAATTCGTTGAAAATAGTTTTACGTCTGTTTCAGATGTAACTGTGTAACATCTTTGTAAGTTCATGCATATGTATATACACTTTTTGCTGGTTGAGTGGAAGAGAAGGCCTTACGGCCTTAACTCTGCCAGCTAAAATAAATCATTATTATTATTATTATTATTATTATTATTATTATTATAAAACACTGAATGCAGGGAAAAGTGAACTACAAACACGTGAAGAAAGCAAATATCACAAAAGTATGAACTATTCCATAAACTTTCAGCCATCAGTTTCATCATTTACAGATATGGAGAAATTGCATAATGACAAAATGAAAAGTCCAGAAATAAAATTAAGTGTATTTTTTGCAGAACATAATGTAGTTATTCACACAGTTGATAATTTAGTTACTATGTAGAAAGATAGTTTTTTGCACGTTACAGTAAACGGCCGCCACGATTGGAAGTTGATTTTACTCAATTCAGAGTTGCCAATCTAGATAAGTATGTTGAAATACGAGTAATGCAAATAACTGCTCTAGAGTTGTAATGAAAACCACTGCCTTCTATGTATGCTACAATCCTACAATGCATGTAAAATTAATATGCAAAAGGCATTGTTAAGTAATGTGTATACATTATACGAAACAAATCATTGCATTTCAAATGTACTGAATTTTATTTAAACAATTCAAACTTCACTTAACACAATTAAATAAAAATTTTTCCAATTGAATACGAAATATTACAAGTACCTGAATCATTTTTACTTCTTCACATTGAAGTTGATGGTAAAGTTTGTGCGTTGGCCAGACTGCTAACATCAGTCAGCTGTTCATAGTGTAACGTATGTATAACTTACTATATATTAAGATTTTTTAAAATATTATTTTCAAAATATGCTATCGTGCAAGAAATACTGTACAGTACACGTTTGTGAATTGCATTACAAAATCTCGGAGATTAAAAAACTCACACTGCTCGTTTTTCAAACTTTTCCTTGATTGCAAATCAAGATTTCAGGTATAACTCCCTGTAAAGTTGATCTGAATAATTTTCAAGGGAAAAATTGTTCCGGGGCCGGGCATCGAACTCGGGACCTTTGGTTTAACGTACCAACGCTCTACCAACTAAGCTACCCGGGAAATCTACCCGACACCGATCCAATTTTTTCCTCTATATCCGCAGACCTCAAAGTGGGCTGACAACCGTCAAGCAACCAACTTCGAGTGCACACTAACTCCGTGTGACTTAAATTGTGGTTTTCTGTTAACGAACAGTGACGTGCATTATGCAAATCAAGATTTCAGGTATAACTCCCTGTAAAGTTGATTTGAAAAAAATATATATTTTTTCCTTGATTATGTCAAAAGCATTTCCCAACTTTGTATCGTAATATACTAATTTGTTCTTTTCCATTGGCTACATATTTTCTACTTTTATTCCTATTATATTTTCTTGAAAAAATTAACTTTTTGTTTGTATTTTCTCCTATTTTCCAAATTTCTTTTCAAATTTACCTACAAAATAGGAAAATTTCCACGTGTTGGCAACACTGCTGCTCACCTGCGTATCTATATATATATATAATTTGAACTGGTAATGGAAATTATGGGAAAACGGCTGAACGGATTTTAATAAATGACCTCTCATTTTGAAGCTTGGAACCCAAAGTTTTCCAAAAAAAAAAATAGCAGTTTTCAGTGAAATATCAATTTTCCTACATCATTTTTCTAATTTCCAAAATCCATCTGTCGTCAGTTTTGAGAAATATGGCTTTCAGAATAAAACAAAACACAAACACACTACAATAAACAATAGGATATTACACGAAGGCCATGACCTGCAGGATTGCTGACATATTTTAGAGCTCAAATTCAATTGGTTATTAAAAACTTATTCCAAGCGCTATTGTAATATTTATTCGAACAATGGTAACAGAATTATTTGTATTTCAGGTACTGACATAACCAGTGGTCGCTGGCGCAGTATAACCGGGGCGTGCTATGAGCACATGTGGTCTGTTGGAGTGATCACCCTGGCGGGTCTCGGCTACCTGCTAACCAACTGGACACAGCTGCAACTCGCCATATCGCTCCCCACCGTCCTAATTCTGGTCGCCTTCAGGTGAGTGTCAGTACTGTCATGGTATTTTTCTTCTTGACTATATGCCCTACCCCTTAATTTTCTTCCTAAAATATATTTTACTCTCCACGTCCTATTCCTCCGACCGTCATTTTTTTATGTTATTATTTTAAAGAAGACGTAAATAAATTGAAGGGCTCCCTACAAAATGGAGATGGCTCCACTCTTTTGGTCAAATTAATGTTTTACTTGTTTCATATTGTGAATTTTATTAGTAACAACAATGTAATTTATTCGTCACAACAATGATTTCTTTCTACAATTCGCCTTGAACGCTCTCGTCAACAATTGGATTTTCACTCAACACAGTATTCGTTATAGCACTCCACTGATGACAATGACAATTTACTTGGACTACTATGAACAACAATGAACTGTTAATCTTAACTAATATTTACAAAGCACTATTTACAAATCAGAACTATCAGTTCTCAGTTCACAGTTCTTCTATCTCAGTCACTCGAGTTCACAGTATCTCGAACCACAGACCTTCAGAGACAGTTCACTGCACTCGAACTCAGGTCCCTCCAACTGCGGTCCACTGCACTCGAACTCAGGCCTTCGGATGCTGACGCAGATGCGGACGCACACTCGAGTCGAACTCCGGCACACAAGTCTGGCTTGCTTGCTCTGGCTTACTCACTGACTGAATAACTGAAAACTGCCCGAGTTCGCTGGCGCTTCTTCTTTTATAGCAAAATCATAGTTGCGAGAATTTTCTACAGGTGTGTAGAGAATTATCTGGATATCTCCACTTCGACGCACTTCTGGAAGAGTCGGTAAGTTCCGTTCCCCATTCACTGCGTTAAGTAGCAGCTGCGCGCGCAGCCTCCCCTCGCGTGTAGGCCCCTTTCCCCACTACTCCGCCGCGCGCCGTCCCTCCGTGCTCCGCGCGATCTGCTTTCTTGCGGGACGCTGGTCGTGAGTTCGAATCTCACGTCGCTGTCACAATATGTTAAAAAATATACCCGATCTTTTAGTGCAAAAACGGTGTGATTCCAAATATTTGGTAGTAAGTTACAGTGGAATTGGAGTTGATCTCCCAATCGTTTCGTTGCAAAAAGGAGGCAACTCTTGGAGCTAAATACAGAATGAACCGTAAGTAGTGTCATTAATTTCAGGGGGTTATTCTTTTAGATATTTCAAATAAAAAATCCAATATAATTTTTATCGTTTCTTCCTTTTCGGGATAAAAATAATTTTATATGAAATATTCCATAGCGTGTTCTCGGAAAGCAATTAAATGAATTCCCAAACAGTTCAGTCAGTTTAAGATAGCAATGTATTACGGCAGCCGCGGCGAAAATGCGACTCACGAGCACATTGTGGCTCGCAGTGCTTTTCTCTCGCTTCCTACCTACAACCCCCATCCTCTTACTCACTGGAGTCAAACTCCGTTCTATTTGTATTTGTCTCGGACCTGCGAGTGGCGTATCGTCGCAATATCTCTCTCGAAACCATGTACCTCTATAAAAAACGAAAGTTTCAAGTAGGATGGGAGGATGCATTCTTTTGCTTACAATATGATGAAAATATTTAATGTATGATTTTTTCACAAATATTACTAGGAAAACGGTTGTATAACATAAAACGACATTATAAGTTACTACATGGTACTGATGAAACATTAAAAGGTTAAGTGTTATTATTATTATTATTATTATTATTATTATTATTATTATTATTATTATTATTATTATTATCATTATCATTATCATTATCATCTCTGTACGTCGATTCTTTTACAGCAGATGTACGAATAATGCGGTTAGATTTTCAATTTAAACTCACAGATTTACAATGTGACGTTAAATGAAAGCTAGATGTAAGGACTTGACAGATATTGAACTTTTCAAATCTTTGGAAAAAAATAAATATTTGAAGCTTCGTTCTTTCGCTTGCTCTGTTGAAGCCATGTTCGCTGTAACTTACGTTTGTGAAAAATTATTTTCAACAATGAAAATAGTAAAAATTAAATTCAGATCACGACTGGCAGACAAATACCTTCGTGATCAACTACGACTGGCAGTAAGTGACATAATTCCTGATTTTGAAACTTTGTCGCAGAGACATTCTGAAGACAGTTAATTTTAGGTTGTGATAATGTGTCCTATGTTTTCTTGTTCATTTCTTTCTTCGTTACACGTCCTAAACATTAACTTCCCCTTCGGTTGTCCGCCTCCCTCCATAGGTGCTATGCACGTTGCAGCTTACACAGTGGCTCGGCGCACCATGGCCTTTTGTCACGGCTGTATTATGATAATACTGTAAATAATTAAAAGAATTTTAGTTTTGTTGTTTAAATATACAGAAATTTGAGCTGAGCAAATGTTACTTTTCGTTCAGCAAAGGAATTTTACAATATTACATTTGTTCGCATCAAATTTCTTCACATTTAAAGGAAAAAAAAAAAAAAACTAAAATTTTATCAATAAATTATTACCATAATACACTCCTCTCTTAAATTGACTGAGTATATTGGGAATTAAATCAATTTCTTTTAGTAGGTTATTTTACGTTTTATCAACATCTAGGTTATTTAGCGTCTGAATAAGATGGTGATAATGCCGGTGAAATGAGTCCGGGGTCCAACACTGAAAGTTACCCAGCATTTGCTCATACTGGGCTGACGGAAAACCCCGGAAAAAATCTCAACCGGGAATCGAACCCGGGCCACCTGGTTTTGCGGCCAGATGCGCTAGCCGTTACTCCACAGGTGTGGCTTTCCCAAAACACACTATGAAATGTTTCGCATAAATAATTTTTATCTCGAAATGGAAGCAAAAACGAGAAAAATTGTATTAAAACTTTTTGTTTGAAATATCTCAAAGAGTAACCGCCCGAGTATGTATGACGTTTTTTAGCTCACATTTAACAAGCAGCCCTTTTTGGTTCAAGCTTATATTCTATTTCATTTTCAGTTGTTCGTGTGCTGGTATCGGTAACTTATGGCGGTCCTTATTCTTTAAATTTATTGTTCTGTGTATTCATCTCACATTTTAAGATCGCCACTACCACTAAAATTCTAGTATTTAGTACAATTCTTACAAAATTCAGACATACGGTAATAAGACTCAGCAGGTATTTGTATACTTGCGTTGCAGATGGATTCCTGACTCACCAAGATGGCTGATAGAAAAAGGACGTGCTGAAGAGGCAAAGAGAATATTAGAGAAAGGAGCAGCATTCAATGGAAGGACTACAGTTATGTCCGACATCACAACTCTGCCAACAAAGAGGTGAGCTAATAGGTATATAATTATGTCCAGAATTTATTACAATTTCCGATAATAGTAGGCTACCATTTTTGTACAAACTAGCCAAGATGAATAATGAGAAAACACGTACACTTTGCACTGCAACTGAAAGCTTGCAAAGAAAGGATCAAAGAGATGTTAATATCATACAACATCATACATTTTATCAACTTTGTCCATTTTATCGTAATATTATTTTATTTAATGTTCAACTTTATGTAATATAAGGTAAATAATGTCAGTACATGCTATTTCACATGTGATTTCATATACATTTAATAATGTAGGCCTAATTGTGCTAACTCTCAACCACACAATATTTTTGTACATGTGTCTTCACATAACTCCCATATCTATGTACCTCCTTGTGTTCATATAACTACACATCTATTGCACACCACCCGAAGATGACCTACTGAAAGATTGAAAATATTTGTGGAATACTGTTACGTCTTATGAGCTGATAAGTTTTTAACCTTCACCTCATTTTAATTATAAGTTGTTGACTGATGTAATTATATAATAAATTCTTTTAAACAACCAAAATTAGCTAATTTCTGGCTTTTTTACTGTGTACATAGTTCATGAAACTTTGATTAATTATTCTGAATTATGTTTAGAGAATAATTAGTTTCAAAATGATTACTATAGCATAGATTATTAAAATTTCACCAAGGGAAGTGAATGCAGCAGATTGAGTTTCCTCGAAGGCAAGCCAAAGTTTTGAAGAGAAAGAGACAATAGGCCACTCATACTCAACATTATACAGGGACATAATTTTATTTTTACTTCAATTTTTATTGTACCTGAGTTTTTTAATGTACTTCACTCCCACCCCTTCTACTAGTGAAGTTCAACCGGCCTCCACACAGATCCAAGACCGCATATACAGTCATAGTAGCCTTACGTTCCAAAAATATGTTCGCGTTTTCCAGTGACGAAAGAACTTTCAATATTGCATCATTTTCCATTTGCCTACGTCGCATCCCGGTTTCCCCCATCTGCTTCTATTCGCCTCTATGTAAATTCTAGTGGCTGGGCTGTCTTAGCTCTTTTCTGAGAACATTAATTTCTGTTAGGAATTGGACGTCTACGTAATATTATACCCATACAATTGTTTAAAATAACTTAAATAAAAGGGCCTCGTTAATAATAATAATAATAATAATAATAATAATAATAATAATAATAATAATAATGATTTATTTTAGCTGGCAGAGTTAAGGCCGTAAGGCCTTCTCTTCCACTCAACCAGCAAAAAATGTATATACATATGCATGAACTTACAAAGAATCCAACAATTTGATTGAGATGAGAGTTACATGTATACAAAAGTTAAGTAATTAACTGTCACGTGATTTCATCCCTTTCTACGACGCTGCGACGTAACCACTTGGACGGACAGTAGATAACATGTCTGAGTAATTTTATCTTTTCGAATCGGGCTGAAGAGAAGATTGAATTTACAGTACGTAAGGTCTTTTTTATAGAGTAGGTACAGAATTATTTCAAAATGAGTTACTGATACGAAGTACGAACCTGGTAATTGGAATTAAGTACAATAGTCTATAGTGCGATAATATACACATTAGAACTGAAGCCTGTATCGAAATGAACGGCCACCATTTTAAAAAATGTGTTTAAATATCCATATTATGATTATTTTTCAATTTAACTTCATTCTCTATAATGTACGCTAATGTGCTGTAGACAGTATAATATAGGCCTACACTGCATAATGAATACGTCCGCATGAAAAGCTCAGTTCGTGAGTAAAAACACTCATTGTTAATATTGTACTGTATTTTAATTAAACAAAAACCTAATGAAAATGATCAAAATCGCGATATTTCCTAGTTTACGTAAATGGATGAACTACTTTTCTTCCCTCCTATACCTAGTAAAGTGATTTGTTTGTATATTACGCCTGTATCATCGAACTCCAGTCGTGGAAGGGAGTAGCAAACGGTGTTTCCGGTTCTTAATCGTTGATCGAAAGGTATAGCCAGGTTAATGTTAGTAAAAATAAAATGATGTCCCTGTAGATAGAGTACAAAAACATATTGCTGAAGTTTAGGGAGTGAGTCTAGATCTTTGCTTCTTCCTTCTCGTCTTCTGCAATGACAGCAGATCATTTTATATTCCGTCCTCTGCTTGTGTGCTGCTGCTCTCTTAGTATGACGGAAACTATTTGCGGTATGTGAGAGGTGTAGACGTTGATTTGTCTTAAGAGATTGTTCATGTTTTAAGGCAGTAAGAAGACTGAAATTCGGTGGGTGGAGCTGTTCCGCAAATCTGGTGACAGGTGGAACTGTATGGCACTGCACATTGTTGCAGCAGCGACAATTGTCACATACTACGGAGCTCTCCTCAATGTGAAGAACGTGGGCGGCCATCTGTACTTAAATACCGCGATTGCAGGTTAGTCACAATATTTAGATCAGCTACGACAATAGAAGCTTGTACGTGCAAGTTTTATATAGGAGGCAGTGGTAGAGCTCTACAGGGTGTTTCAAAAATACGGGGCATAATTTCAGGTATGTATTTCCCACATGTAGACAATCAAAATAGTTCATTACAACATGTGTCCGGAAATGCTTCCTTTCCGAGTTATGGTCTTCACAACATTGAAATTCACCGGAACGTTTTTCTTTCCCCAGTCGTTGTCATTACAGAAGATGTTCAATATGTCCACCTCCTGCTTGAATGCAGACCTCACATCTATGTCTCATTGACCTGCGAACACGATCCCAAATTCCACGAGTATTGCGTATGTCCTCAGAACATGCCACAATTCGATTCCGAAGGGATTCCAAATCAGGCACCAGAGACGAATAAACCAATGATTTTAAATGGCCCCACAAGTAGAAATCGAGAGGATTCAGATCAGGTGAGCGTGGAGGCCAAGCAATTAGGCCACCTCTACCTATCCATAGATCAGGAAACCTTCGATCCAAGTACCAGCGAGCTGTACGACTGAAGTGTTCAGGAGCGCCATCATGCAAGAAGTGAATGTGTTGACGATTGATCAGTGGAGTGTCTTCTAAAACATGAGGTACCGGTATGGTGTTTTCCAGGAAGTTTGTGTATGCCTGCCCCGTAAGTCTGTTTACAAGTACATGGGGTCCAACTAATCGATATCCAATAATACCGGCCCACATGTTGAGGGAGAACCGCACCTGGTGATGAGATGGAACAGTTGCACGTGGGTTTTCATATGCCCATACATGCTGATTGTGGAAATTTGTTATGCCATCTCGTGTGAATTGTGCTTCATCTGTAAATAATACTAAGGCAGGAAAGTTCGGATTTACACCACACTGCTGCAAGAACCACTGACAGAACCTAACTCGTGCAGGGTAATCTGCTGGTGACAGGTCCTGTACACGTTGCAAATGATAAGGATACAACTGATACGTACTCTTTCAACAGTCTCCAGACAGTCGTATGAGGAACATTGACTTGCAACGCTACCTTTCGTGTGCTGATAGAAGGAATCATGTTCACAGCCTCCAGAATCTCCTCCTGTACTTCTGGAGTTGTAGATCTTGGTCGTCTCCTTCCCAAACCAGGAGAGTTAAATTTTCCAGACGGTAATGGAGAGGTACAAATGTCTTCCGATCTGGACATTGTCGCTGTGGGTACTTCTCCTGGTACAAACGACGAGCCAGCGCAACATTGCCGTCCGCCTTACCGTACATGAATTGTATCTCTGCCAGCTTTTGATTTGAATACATGTCACACAGTCTAACGCCTACACAACACTGAATGTAACCTTCGCCTCGGAATGAACTGTCACAGTGCCCTCTTAATGTCTCCTTTGACGGCAACGACCTGCGGAAAGAAAAACGTTCCGGTGAATTTCAATGTTGGGAAGGCCATAACTCGGAAATGAAGCATTTCCGGACACATGTTGTAATGAACTATTTTTATTGTCTACATGTGGGAAATATATACCTGAAATTATGCCCCGTATTTTTGAAACACCCTGTATATTTTATAGAGCCTTGACATTGGTAGTCCTTCACTCGCTCGTACGCGCTCCACTGATATAGTTGCCTCGTTTAATTATTAGGCAGCGGCATTCATTTTAAGATTTGTAGGTCTTTATTGCATGCACCGATAATAAAATGAAAATGCGACGTTGTCACGTCTTGTTTGTTGCTGCTATATATTAATACAACATGGATATGGGCTAGGGTTAATTGCTCAAAGCATGAGTTAATTTGAAGATTATTTATATTATTTAGATTATTTATTTTAAATTAATTATTTAAAGAAATAATTAATGTTCCTCCATAAGGAAAACCGGAAAGTTTGACTTTTTGTAATAATTCTTTTATTGTTAAGGATTGGCCCTTATTGTAAGAACTATATATTTCACGACGAATGTAATTACACGTAAAACCACCTACTTTATTAAATTTTGTGACTTTGTGTCCACGCTTTTTAGGTATCTTAGGTCCCTTTTTTACAATTTTACTGCAGTATTTCTATTTAATTTAAGAATTTTAGATGTCTCCGAAATTTTTCCTTGACCTAAATTGTTTTTCAGAACATACGTGTGAGCATTGCACACAAACGTTTGACACTGCTTACATAATTTTGGTGTATCTTTTGAATTTGAATTGTTATTTAACTCTGATATATTATTATTATTATTATTATTATTATTATTATTATTACCATCGTCGTTATTGACGTTCATGGGTATCGGTTCCGACACTTCACTCGCTTCCCACGGCCTCCACATTTTTATTATACACTGAACTGTAATATAATTAATTTTTACTGTGAATTAGAACAAGACACACTGCTAAAATTTGCAACTCTGGTTTATACACTCCGCGTGGAGTATTGGAGCTGCCTTCAAAAGACTTGACGACGACAATGGAGCGGCCTTCAAAAGACTTGACGACGACAATGGACAGCGACATAATTAAAATTATTGAAACTACAAAGCTTCCGTCCTCTTTGACACCGCTAGCCTACTAATTGAACGTGGCTACTTTACCAAGCGCACCTGACAGGAGAAAGACTACTAAGCAAGGATATACTGCACTCCAAACAAGAGAAAGTCTCAGGGGAATGAGACGCAGCGGGTAATGCTGTGAATGAATGTTGATGTCATAAGGTCATACACGTGGGTACACGCATCTCCATTGGCTAACTCTCAAAGCACAAACCAAAACACTGATACACACATACTTATACTACCCTAGTTACAAAATTAGATCACGATTAATCTCCTGGTCTTTTAATCCCTCCATACAGGAAATAACATATGCAGGAGAGCGCATGTTTTTTTTTTTAACTGATGTTATATCGGTGACATTATCTATAAACTTCGCTCCATTAGGTGATGCAATAGTAAGCACATTCCTTTCACGGTTAATCTTTGGTTGGAGAACAGTACATGGAAGGAGAGAAGCGTAAATCTTCAAACCGTTCCAAATTGAGGAGATGCTCAATTTATGAAATGAAAGAAGCACTTCATGTATAGAACATATAATTTAAAACAAATTATATAAATTTGCGGCCTGTGTACTGTCCATAGGCGGAATTATAGGGAGCATGGGGGGGGGGCACCGCCCCCCCAAACTTGTCTGAACTTTTTTTTTTCTATTAATGTTTGAATTCAAAAGATTTTTCTTGCTTTTGTTTATGATTAAGTTTCTGTACTTACATTGATGAATTAATGTCTTCAGATCATGTGTCTGAACTATAATATTAATTTATTTTAAATTTCTAAATGTAAAAGAATTTCTACACCTCATTTGAGGAATGGAAGCAGTGTAATGTTTCTTTCGTAACAAACTGTACCGGTGCTCATGTGTTAGAAGTCTGCAGGTGTTCAGGCCGCAACTTGGAGAAATATGTATAACATACTGCACAACAATGCAGAAAAAAGAAAAGTAATCCCGGCATAATGTGTAAACTTAATGACCACGGATTAAGTAAATTAATAAATTAGAATTTACATTTAATATGACACCTTCAGGAAGGTAAACTTCAAATAAAAAAGTTTCTGTTAGCACTGTTATGTAGTGTTATTGAAGTATACATCTGTTTTTGTATGAGAGAGAAAAAGAGGCAGATTGTTTTAAGTTATGCCCTATTATAATTTGTAATAGACCTACAGTTCAAGCCCTATACAACTCGGTCCGAAACATCGTGGATGTAGATGTAACACTGTAAGAAATATGCCCCCCGATAATACCTTATTAAATGATCATATTCCGATATACTGTACCACGGTCAAGCTATAACGAGACGAGAAGGTAAATAATGTCCACTATAACCTCGTTATATCGAGATTCTATGGTTTTGCTTTGCCCCCCCCCCCAAGAAAACGGTTCTCTCTCCGCCTATGGTACTGTCCATGTTTGGTAGTACGTAATATATGTTTGTGAATAGTTCTCTACAATGAGGTGTATGAAGCCAAGACTGAGAGCAAACAATATTAAAAGCTGTTTTGCAGCTTCCAAAATCAAAATATCATAGGTCTAATTCAAATACGGTAGAGTGAAAATAATTGAGAAAACAAAGAAAGCCCCTTTTTGCAGAGAATAACTTCTAAAGATACATAGATCTTATTGTTACATTGTTTGAAGAGAGAAAAGGATCTTTTATAATAGAATACTTACCCGGTATGTTTAAAGTATCCATGAAAAGTAGAAATTTGTATGGCATCCTGATAAAACCAAAGCGAAGACAAAAAATTGTTACAAATTTGTTTAATCAAACGAGTGTGTTATAGAATATAATCCTATTATTTTAGCAAATTTTGACTGACGTAGTGTGCAAACCACAAGCCTAATAAATAACTGCAGAGCGTTCGCCTACGGGTGGGGCCAGGAAAGCGGCCTGCCTGCGGTGTCGCTTGCGGGAATCGTCTATCCGTAAGCTTCCGCTTTCTATACTATACTCTGTAGGGTTTGAATTTTAAAAGTTTAGCACTAGTAAAGACTGATGTTTTTGAAACACTAACTTCCTGTGAAACACGTCTTAGAGATTTATTAGGAGAGCGTGTAAATGATGCACTGATTGCATCAATTTTTTCTCCCGTCAATACTCTTTGTTTTCGCTTAGGAATTGTAGCATTTATCGACCCTGTTGTCCTTAATTTGTTAACAAGACGTCTAACAGTTTCTCTACCCTGAATTGGAGCACCCGGATATTTCACTTCAAATTGCCTACGCACCTCTCTACATTACTCTGTTTTCACATATATGCATCACACATAAAACTCTTTGTTCAAGCGTGAATTTTGCGTTTTGCATTGTTAACAAATTTTACGCACACGCTGAATATTTAAGCAACTGTGTCAAGAAAGCGCACTGTACGTGTTAAATACTGCAACATCTGGCTCACAACTGATAACTTGTCGACCTTGATGTCCTTGATTGTTGAGCGTGTCTCAACAACTGCACGCACAAAGCGGTGTATCAATACATGCCGCTTTCCTGGCCTCACCCGTAGGCGAACGCTCTGTATTTATTGTGGTCCATTAAAAATTATTGGTGTTATATTCTTTTCGTAAGGGACAATAAATTCTTGAAGTTTCTTAATTTCGTTTACCAGAAAGATTTAATTAATTTTCCTTAAGTACTAATATTGTGTTAATAAAACTACTATGTAAGTACTGTATATTTTTGGAAATAAAATATATATTTGGAAAAATAAATTAATTGTGCAAGTACGGATTGGTATAGTTCTGCTACTACGATACTGTAAATAAATCACATAGAACGCAATTTGCTTGTTACCACAATATTGTTCAACCATTGCTCTGTACACTGATCCTTTCATTGTCCTCGGCATGAGATATGTAAACAGTCCTTAAGGATAGCACACCTTGGGGGGGGGGAGGGGTGCTGGAATGCGCGAGAGTCTTTGCCGCTGCTGATTTAAATGATAAAAACAATAAATATCACAAATAAATAAGTTTAAACAACCATAAAACTTCAAATTGTAGACATTAATCAATAGACAGAGTTAACAAATTCTATAGTCTTGATTCTATTTGTCCACACCTGTGAGTAACGGTTAGCGCGTCTGGCCGCGAAACCAGTGGCTCGGGTTCGATTCCCGGTCGGGGCAAGTTACTTGGTTGAGGTTTTTTTCCTGGGTTTTCCCTCAATTCGATATCCACTATCGGTGCTGGACACCGGACTCATTTCATCGCCATTATCACCTTCATTTCATTCAGACGCTAAATAACCTAAGATGTTGATAAAGCGTTGTAAAATAACCTACTAAAATAAAATAAAAATTGTTTCTATTTTAAAATCATTACAGCATTAATATTTGCTACCAGAAGACGCTCACTGGTGAGCGAAAACGTTCGTCGTAAAATTTAATAAAAATAAATGTATGAAATTAGATAAGCCTTAGACGGAAATACCATTACTTAAAGATATTCTCAGAGTGCCTTCTTCCACTGAATTCACTGCCGCTATGATTTTGTTCCTGAGGTCATCCATATTAGTTGATAATGGCGGCACAAAAACACAGTCTGACTTATAGGTATCCTACAAGCAAAACAGCTCAGACTCCTCGCGCCGCGCATGCTATACCCCTCTTACCCCCCCCCCCCCTACAGTAGGCGGGATCTTTGATAAGCGGCTACTGGTATAGCTATAACGGCTACGGTTGCGGACATATGCACTCAGAGAGCGGCCGTAACAATAACCAATTAAGTGAATATAACATTACAAGATGTCAACATCGTCCCTTTCTAAGTCACAATCGGTATCTATCTTCACTGGAACTGTCCTCATATTTAAATTACTAGCCGTATCCGTGCGCTCCGCTGCACCCGTTAGAAATAAACATAAAGTAATTACATAATTAAAATAGGACGTTTGATCCGGGGAACATTCGTGTTTGATAGAAGGATAAATCGTTTAATATGTTACTTAATTTAAATTGAATTAAAAATTAAAATGCGATCATTTTGATCCAGAGACCACTCATTTGGTCATAAAAATTAGTTTAGGAAATACAGGAAACGAATATACAGAATAGCCTATCAAGTTTTCTGTGCATAAGAATCTATTTTAATCTTATCTGTCCTCGATTCACTCAGAAGTTACTGTAATAACATTACAGCATTATGTCCATCTAGAGAAACTACACTTTCCAATGGTGAAATAATAATTAATTATACAAATCGGTTAATTTAGCTTCCAATATTACTTCATACAAACACAGAAACATGCTCTGTAGGCTATCTTTCATTGTTGCTGTCCAAGCCCCCTTATAGACGAAGTCATTTGTTTTTTAATTCATTACATGGCATTAGATGGCAGTTATTTTAATTTTGAAACTCATTTATCTCATTAAATATCAGTCCTATCAAACTTTTTCAATGAATAAAACTTATCGAAAATTATTTTTAAAGAAACTTGTGTTATGTAATATTTTTCACAAAAATCAATAATAAGCGAGATATTTCGATTTATTTAATTCAGGCCCCCTTATAACCCCCCTTTTAAATGTATTTTGAATGCCATATAGCCTAAAATCTAAGTTACAACGAACTTAATTTATATTCCAATTTTCATCGAAATCCGTTCAGCCATTATCGCGTGAAAAGGTAACAAACATACAGACAGACAGACAAAAATTTCAAAAAAGGGATTTTCGGTTTCAGGGTGGTTAATTATATATGTTAGGACCAATTATTTTTGGAAAATCGAAAATTACTAGAAAAATTTCGGCTACAGATTTATTATTAGTATAGATAAATATTTAAATTAAAATAAATTAATATTTAATATAAAACGCTATGTGACTCCCTGACTCTGTAGCAATAACACGTGTTCAGTTCAGCACAAGAAGATAATACGTGCGCATGTGCATAGTGTCGGTGGTGTGATTGGAGACGGGGAGCATGCTGGGAAAGGGAGCAAACGTCATCTGCGCGAGACAGTCACGCCCGCTGTACTGTGTACTTGTGAACTCCCTCCTCCCCATCCAGCAACGTTGTCAGACGTCTAATATTGTAAACTTTAATAATTAGTTAAATATTGCAATTAGAAGAAATTGTGTGGACATTTTTTCTTCCTTATGACATTAATTTTATTTCAGTAGGTTATTTTACGACGCTTTATCAACAGCTTAGGTTATTTAGCGTCTGAATGAGATGAAGGTGATAATGCCGGTGAAATGAGTCCAGGGTCCAGCACCGAAAGTTACCCAGCATTTGCTCATATTGGGTTGAGGGAAAACCCAGGAAAAAACCTCAACCAGGTAACTTGCCCCGACCGGGAATCGAACCCGGGCCACCTGGTTTCGCGGCCAGACGCGTTAACAGTTACTGCACAGGTGTGGACCTTATGACATGAACAATCATCAGTTTTGTTTTGTTTGTTGGATGCCTATAACACCACAAGAACAATTCGCTCGGTGTAATGTCCGGGGAACGTGAGGGCCAAGTGTGCAGTGCTCAGTCTCGGGCCCCGTGCAATCTATCCAACATTGAGGCCGTGTGTCATTTTAGAAACTGTCGAACCTGCCAGTGCCAATGGGAACTGACGGATACATTTTGAAAACCAGGGACGGAATTATTGACTCCGGTCATTTCTGTAATCACGATTACGGGGACGGAACTGACATGGCCCCAATTGTACTTAGATAAATGAGAGTATCTACTAATTCAAATGATAAAGAAAGTTGTTTTATGTAAGACGAGAAGCAGGAAGCAAAGTAAACTCTAATGGCATATTTAATGTTTCAGGTCTTGCAGAAGTTGCAGGAGTCCTCATAGGACTCAGTCTCATATTATGGTGTAGACAAAAGTGGGCAGTTCTTGGAGGCGTTCTGATTGTAGGCGGAAGCGCCTGCATAGCGAGCTGGGCTCTGCCAACTCAAGGTGATCATTCTCGTTCTCAATCAGCAATAAGTTTGTGTAGTCTTCTTCCTCGTCTTCAGATTCATTGCATATTTTAGTAACTGTCCTACTTTCCTTTTATAAGTTAATCAGTCGTAACAAACGTAGAGATGTCTTAAAAGACTGTGTTAGAGGAACTGAGATATTACAGTCGCGACGCTGTTATTCCCGGCGTGACTCCTCCTCTTTGCTTACGTCTTAGGAAGTGAAGGCTCTATAAAGTCTAGGTAGGTAGTATCGTTCGCCATTTTTGTTCTTTCGTTGCCGAGCTACCATACGAGGAATCTATTTGCCACACCGTTAAACATTATCATGTCGTAGCTCCTATGATAAATCAAACGGAATGTAATTCAGCAAATAATTGAGTGGCAAATAACGTCTTCGTGTGCTTTCTGCGAACGCCAACGAAATAGCCAAAATGGCGGGCGATTATTTTAGGTATTTATCGAGCCTTAAGAAATGAATAACGTCTTCCTCAGCGAATCACAAGACGCACACGTTTAAATGTAGCCGACCTGCAACGCGATTGGCTGCCGGAAATTAGAGCGACGGGACTATATCTATTGCAGAGACAGACCAAATAGTCGCAGACTATCAGCGTGGTTTAGATATAGTAATCAGGGCTAAGAATTGTGGGCCGTTACATTGCGCTTCTTGCGCCTCTGACTTTAGATACCAGTACGTAATTGCGTTGGTGTGGAGGATTTCAGTGTGTTTCCTTCAGCAGTGAACTTTAGTTGATCGGTTACATTACGACCGAATACTGCTATTCGTAACAGGCAACATTCAACGTCCTGTAAAGAAGAATAATAGCAAGATGCCGAGGACGAAATTTGTAACAATTTCAAATGAGGATTTGTAATAATAATAATACATATTTTGAGAAAAATAATGCTTGTTTAAAATATTACAAATATGCCCCCATTGTTGTGACAGCAATCTGCACCTCTTTGTCGATTCCACGGTATGAAAGATGTTTCAATTCCTGTGGGGAATATGTTGAAAAACACCTCAACAATTGCTGTATCTGTTCCAATAGATCTTTCTATGAACTTATGTTTTTTTCTGTAAACGGCCTAGGGAAACTTACTATCTGCACGACCCTCGTAATTGCACTCGAGTGGCCAAAATTTGTATACGGGCTATTCCATATGAAATCGATAAGTAAAATACGTAGCATTCTTTTAATACTCTAATTTTTTCCCTATTTATACAAGTTGCTGAGGAGAGTGCATTTTCAAAAATATGCTATCGAAAGTCAAACGGTTTTCATACTATTGAGCGACAAATTAGCGTATTTTATAAAAACAAGCCTCTTTCAGCGCTCAGAACTCTGGAAATATTTACTGCAGAACATTGAACTGGAGCTTATTTTGAAGCTGACATTTGGTAGATTATGTTAAGAAGTAATCCTTGTTTTTATTGTATACAGAGCAACAGATAATCTAATTTTACTTACTTTTAGGCTTTTTGCTCATTTGTAAAAATGTAAAAAAAAATAGAAAAAACGCGTTGGTCGTCATTTTACTCCAGTGTTTATGAAAACCTGTGATAAAGCTAGCCCAGCCATGCGCTGCTAGACGACACATAACGTGTTTATGTCTCCTGGCCTCGCTTACCTAGGCTAGCTCCCGCCTCACAGTCAGCTGGTTAGTTCACGCGCGTACTATCTATTTTCTTTATTTGATATTTTCAATACTTTCTTAACAACGTACCATCAGTAAAAAAATATGTGTTTATTTGTACTTTCAATGCGGAATCTAACTATATATTTTAAAATATTTTTTCCTTGGCAAAGGCGTCTTAATGAGGAAAAATCTAAATTTCTCCATTTCCATAAAAAGTAAGAAAATCTGTTTATATGTCAATATAAACTTTAATTTCTCAACATCAAAATAAACCATGATTTTGATCATTGAGTGAAAGGGTTTCGGAGCCACAACAGTTTAAAGTTGCTAATTTTACGAAAATACGATAAATTTAAATATTTTTAATTTAAACACTATGAAGTTCTGATGCCTCAAACTTTGCACAAAGCATTGTATCACAATTCTTACGGACAAAAAAGTTTCATTGTATTTAGAAATTGTAAGGTCAATTTTCTCTATATTTCGGTCGATTTGAGATGGAATAGCTCTTAAGCACTTGTTTTGACATTATTAACATAGTGGAAGAAAAAAAAATAACTTTTTTATCTGCCTCCATGAGAATGTTTGCTTGCCAGCTTACAGAAAACAGTACAGGGTAGTGATCAGCAACATGTTTCGATTACTTTTCTTCTTTCGTTGTATGCAGTAAACAGGATTTGAAACAAAGAAACTGTGTGTAGCTTATATTAACTAGTTCTAACAAATCTGTTATTAGATGACTCGAGTCGTGAGTGGGCAATGCTTGGGATGGCGATGGCCGGACGTGTAGCCATTGCCACTTCTCTCACACTATTGCAAGTGGCATCCAGCGAGCTTCTGCCTCCTGACCACCGACAACTTGGAATATTTTCATCCGTCACATTTGCACGCATCTTTCTGCTTTCAGCACCTTTCATTGGTTCACTGGTAAGTTCTTCCGTGTGTTAAAATGCATCTGATACTTCGTCAACGTCCATTTTTCTTAAAAGAATTTTTACTTTTCTGAGTTTTCTTAGCCTGTCAGTTTTTTTAAGATAACTCATTTTAGGGTAAAGAAAAATAATCCAAAACGATAGTACACCGAGAATGAAAGTAAATAATTGAAATATTAACATACAATGTCTTCAAACGAACATACTTTCATTATTTAATATTATCTTCAAATATTGATGCATTTAAGTACGGTAACATAGTTTCAACGTGAAATACCCCCAAAGAAAACCAAAAATAATGTCATGTAGGCCTAAAGGAAAATATTCCCCAGAAACTAAGATTATTTACGAAAATAAATATTAATTTATGAAATGTATTTCATTCGCAGTACTTGGATTATGAGATAACATAAAAATAACACAACATACTTCGAAAAGTGCAAGAATTTGTGCTAATATTGTAAGCATAACAACAGAACAAGAAAGAAAACTTAAGATTTTATGAAGATGTGGTGGCAGCACTTGTAGTAACAGATGACTGAGAAACGTACAGTAGTGGCAAAAAAACCGGATCGATCCTTGTAGCTGATTTCAGAGCCTTGTTCACTCCAGAGCACGATAGACTGGTAACTAAGACTTTCGCGGTTCGAATCCTGCCTGGGAAGGAAACTTTTGTTTTTGTTCCTTATTCAGATTTATTCCCAATACTTTTCGATTGCTAGTAAAATTCATGTTCTGGGAATAATAAGTTCATTAAGTAGTAAAATATCGCTGCAATTGAGCGTATTCCGAATCTCACCGGTGAGCAATCCGATGGCATCACGGTGTTCCGAATTCCACCGATGACGCCATTGATGCTCCACCGGTGTCGCACCGGTGCCATCAACTTGCAGAGGTGGTAGCAGTCTCCATCAGCCGCCATCAGTGAAATGTTAAATGTTATGTTTTATTTAACGACGCTCGCAACTGCATAGGTTATATCAGCGTCGCCGGATGTGCCGGAATTTTGTCCCGCAGGAGTTCCTTTACATGCCAGTAAATCTACTGACATGAGCCTGTCACATTTAAGCACACTTAAAAGCCATCGGCCTGGCCCGGGATCGAACCCGCAACCTTGGGCATAGAAGGTCAGCGCTATACCAACTTGCCAACCAGGTCGACGCCATCAGTGAATCTGATTGGTTCTTGTATAGGGCGGGAATTAGCAGACGAATAACATCGTGCACTGTTGTGTCATGGCGGTGTGTTCTGCTTTGGTTCTGCTGTATTGTTTGTAATGAGCACAACGTAAAAACAATATGTTAATGGTTTATGAGCGAACATGTCAACGGACCCGTTATTACTACCGGTTCAAGAAATAAATTGTTTATGCTATCTTTTCTTTGAACGAGATGGGAGTACGAAAATTTCGCAAAATTTTGCTAGCGTAGCACAGACAACAACTTATACAGTCGCCATGACAGCCATCGATCCTTCCAGCAGTTTTGTTCCTTATTTCGCTGCAACGTGACGTCATTGATGCCACCGGACCGGTGAGATTCGGAATATGCTGATAGAAAAGCAAGCCGATGGCACAGGTGCGACACCGGTGGAGCATCAGTAACGTCATCGTTGAAATTAGGAACACCGTGATGACATCGGATTGCTCAGCGCTGAGATTCGGAATATGCTCGATGCATCCCAAAACTGACCGCTAAGCTCAACTGATGCATTCCAAAATTTCCCCTTGCGCTCAAATGATGAACTCCCGAAAAGCTATACCTACATAATGCATCAAATTTAATACGATTCTAAATAAAAAGAATATATGCTCAACCTTGAACATTTCATGTTGAAAAAAATATAACAAAATTAAGGTGTTGGAACACATAACCTTAGGAATGGGAGAAGAATTCCAAGAGAGGTTTTCAAATTTCACTTTCGGAAAAACAGAGGACGAGATGAACTCGGGAACGCAAAATATATTTTGCCTAATTCTAGTTCTGTATACAGTGATAAGGTTCTACTCGTAGAAGTGATAATTCGCAGACATTTGAGAAAATTTAAATGACTATTACACTCTTACTACGTCATACTACTTTTGACCAATAAAACGGTACGAAAGGACGTATTTCAACCAATCATGGCTGCTTATCGCACAATTTTATCGCGTCCCTAGCATTTGTTTAATTTTATCGCTTCCCTAGCATTTGTTTCTTTGTTTGCCAACATTTGAAACTGCGCTGGTCTGGACGTCAAAAATATATATAAAATTACAAACCACTCCAGTCGATGCACAGCAGTTTCAAATATGACTCGCATTGGCATTCAAGAACAAGAATTAATAAAAATCACTGATCATACCTATGCATCTTCTGAAATCCGATTTACAAATAAATGAAGAGCACCATTCGGAAATCCTGAAGAAGTTGAATACACCATGTAGGCCTAAATCAACGAGTTCCACTTCTATTACGCACACGTCCAATATAACATCAATTGAACCACCAACCACATTCAAATTTGAAAATTGTACATTCAATAATTATTCCTTTCAAAATTATTCATGTTTATTTTTTATGTCATCGTCGTTAATTAAAACTTTTCTAACACTTGTGTATATTAGTTAGGTTATGTTATAGCTTCTGCTCAGAGAGGATAAAAAGAACTTCTGCTATATGATATTATGGATAGTCATGTATCAGAGATTGTTTAATATTAAGATTTATTGAATAGTAATCATTACAGTGTCTGTATAAAGACACTACTGCCATCTAGCATGCATCTAGCGTAATATTTGTAATGTTGAGATGGTACAATAATACATTTGAAGACAGTTGTATTTTCGTAAGTCAGTTAATATTTTATTGTATTGGAGTACTTCGTTACTTCTAATCTTTATATACTTTCTTCTAATCGTGTAATAGTCAATTAAATCCCACTCGAGTTTTGATTTTCTCTAGATAAATCAAAACGTCTAGTGAGATTACTGTTGATAAAACAGCAAACTTATGAATGCAATTAGTACACCATTAATTTTAAATTAATTAACTATCTCATTTGTACTTAATAAAACTATATCGAATTACTCTATTCCTACTTATGCAGCAGCATGTATTGCAAAGAACATCGTATAGAATTTTAAGAACACTCATGAACTTTATTTATATCAATAAATAAATTAAAATTCAATAGCTAGTTGAAAAGTAAATGAATACGTACAGTGATGATTAGATGGATAAATAAATAATAAATTAATAGACAAATGAGCCAATGAATGCTCAGTCGATGGAGGGATAAATGAATAGAATTAAGAATTGAGAAAATATGATGAGGATGAATGCTGTATCTCATTTCTAATCCTCGGATTTTCAGGCAATGTATGGAGACTGTGTGTCATTAAGTGCTTTCGGAGCCATCACGTTCGTGGGTGGATTGGCAGCGTTGTTCCTAGGGCGGCCCAGATGCAAAATATTTCACTCTAAACAGCATCAAATGAACAACCTCAATATACAAAACGTTTGGAGTACTGAGTCTACTAACAAGTAAGACTATTCAATATTATGAAATTTATTTCACGAACATAGAGATTTCCTAAATGATTGTCGGATTTTGACGAATTTATTACTCCTATATTGTATGTATGTATGTATGTATGTATGTATGTATGTATGTATGTATGTATGTATGTATGTATGTATGTATGTATGTATGTATGTATGCATGCATGCATGTATGGTAGCATGTTTGATTGAATTCTTGTCTGCACTGAACAAATGTTAAGCTTTGACTATTCCAACCACAGTAATGCAAAAACAAGTGCTTACTTAGGTATACATTAGCTGTAGCTGCTCTATCTATTTGGACCGATCACAACTCTTAACATGAACTGCTTATACCACGAGACCGCGCGGTCGCTCACCTCCTCTATACTACAGTACATCGGCAACCTGATTGCATGCTGCGTGTGGCAATTCAACAAAGTCTACTAATTACACTCAATAATGACAATAATAATAAACAATTAATAAAATATACAATTAATAATAATAATAATAATAATAATAATAATAATAATAATAATAATAATAACAGGGAGCACCCTAAATTAAATGAAGCACGATCACTTAAAATAACATTTAAAGTAAATCTAATTTGTATCTCAACAGTAAGTTCGAACTAAAACCCACGAGTATGATGTGTTCATACCTGCACAAGTACCTTTCAGCACTACACTCATTTCGCTATCAACTCACTCACTGCACTGAAACTACGACACATTTCACTGATATTATCCTGATTTCACTAACACTTCAAAAGTATTTCACTGTTCAAATACTTTGCACTGGTACTATAAACTATGAAGCTTCACTGACAGAAACACACTTCACTTACACAACACACTTCACTGACACAAAACACACTCACTGACAAAACACTTCAATAACAAAATATCAATTACATCCTTTAAATAATGTGTATAATATACTACTGTCTATTAGTAAAGTCCTTAAGCCTATTTTTAAATACATTTTTAGTTATTGGTAAAGCCTTTAGTAAGTATTATTCAATAAAATACCATGTCTGCTATTCGGAAACTGCCCAGGTTCTGTGGTGGTTAACCCTTGATCACGAGCTTAACGTTCATAACATGTAGTTAGCCACCGGCGTAGCTCAGTCGGTTGAGACGCTTGCTTGCTGATCAGGAGTTGCACATAGGCGTGGTTTCCATTCCTGCTTGGGCTGATTACCTAGTTGGGTTTTTCCCGAGGTTTTCCCCAACTGTAAGGCGAATGTCAGGTAATTTATGGCCAATCCTTGGCCTCATCCTGTCAAATACCATCTCGCTATCACCAATCCCATCGACGTTAAATAACCAAGTAGTTGATACAGTGTCGTTAAATAACCAAGTAAAAAAGAAACCTCCGCCAGGAGACAGTTTTTGCAAAATGGTAGCTACTGGTAGTGAAAAGAAATTTTGTCTACTTGAATTTCTTGAAAAACGAAGTCTGTTACATTGATTTAGCGCAGCGTTGTCAGACAGAGACTAAACGGAGCGGAGCGCTCCTCTATGACTCGTTGCGTGCTCCGGTGTTTCCACAGACAAAGGCAAGTTCACGCTCCGACTGCACTCTCTAGCTCCACAACCGGTTTTGGAGCTTACAACTCTGACACTACTGATTTAGCGGCATGTTTCTACAAAGTGTCACAAGAAGGCACTTTCAGACAATTCTATATGAAGATGGTATAATCATTTCCACGGATCAGTATGCCTGTGCAAGAGGAATAGCAGAGGTCGACTGTCAGATTCATAGGAAACAGTAGAATGCATATTATGAGAAGTGTATGTACTGAGCCTGAAAAATATTTTCCTGCAATTTCAAGGGAACTGGAGTGTTTTAAGAAAAATGCTTAAACCTGCTTCAGGTCCTAAAACACAACGATCATCGTGGAAGACGATCTTCTGCACTAGCAATGAGAAATTGTTGGGTTAAGATGATGGACTTCTAGGTAAACAGATATTCACGGATGAGACTACATTTCACCTTTCTGGAAAGGCCAACACAGTGTTCCAATTTGGGACTTGCAAAATCCATGCGAGACTCTCGAAATTGAACGGGACTCCCCCTAAGTGAATGTGTTTTTTGCATTGTCAGAAAACAAGGTCTTATGTCTCCTTTTTCTTTGTCGAAACAAGGGTGACTGGACTGAAATTTCTGGATATGTTGATCGAATGGCTTATACCTCGGCTAAATGAGGACAGTGCTACCTGCATTATGTAATTGGACGGGACCACGCCACATTTTCACATGGAGGAGCGAAATTCCTTGACCAATACTCTGCCGCATCGGTGGATCGGACACATAAACGTAAATGATCAGAATCTCAATGCTTTGTGTGGAGTGTGACAGTGAATGGAAAATGTTAAATTATGGTTTATTTAACGACGCTCGCAACAGCAGAGGTTATAGAAGAAACATAGACATCACGACGAAGTGAAAAGAAACGACTAGAAGCATTTGAGATGTGAATATGGAGAAGAATGGAGCGTGTGAAATGGATAGATAAAATAAGAAATGAAACTGTGCTAGAAAGAGTGAGTGAAGAAAGAATATTGCTGAAGCTGATCAGGAAGAGAAAAAGAAATTGACTGGCTTATTGGCCAAGAAGAAACTCCAAAATATATTAGACGAATGCTCAGAGCACTAAATCATTTTTTCCTCCGTCTCTTATGAGATTATATTCATTTTTGTAACAAAGAATTTGAAGAGGTTTTCATAATTACAATAGATAATTATTATTTTCTGCAACACAAACGGTTTTGGAAGCATATGGTCTATACCTACTTCTAATTTTCCTCTTCATCTTGTATAAACACCTTTTATTCATAGATTTGGAAAAAGTCTTCGATAGAGTTGACAGGGAACTTCTTTGTAATACTTTAGAGCAAGCCTGCACGAGGTTTGCGCTCTCCGAGCCGGCTCAAAGCTCATGAGCGGAATGCAGATATTAGCTGCGCTCTGTATAGGGGTGGGTGGGGTGATCTCGTACAAAATATACACAAAAGGAAGTACTATTACGAGTGCTTATGGAATGAATTCCCGTTCAGTGTTTGCAGAACTATCTTGGACTATTATTAATTAATAAAGAAATATTTATTTTACAGAAGTAGGCTAATAGAAATTCTATAGCTACTTAAATGTACAATATCATTTTCTTATATTTTTATTTATCAGTACGTCAAAACGAGGTTTTATGCTGTTGGCAGCTGAAAGGAACAGTAGCCTACTGATCGTAATGAAACATCAGTTACAGATGTTCGATGTCTGCCTTTATTAAAGTTGATTATAGAAAACAGTTGCTCACAAATATAAATGTACAGCCAAACATAACAATCATTTTCACAGCCAGCATGTGTAGTCGTGGATATTATTGCTAATGTTTAGTCTTGTAAAACTCAACCAGGCTAGTAGCATTATTCAAACGATCTTTAGCCCTTAGGTCACATTGAAGATAAATAAGTTCGAGCTGTAAATCGTTAAATGTTAAATGTTATGTTCCGTCTTTTAGATTCCTCCATACTGTACAGTAGCAGTAGGTAAGCAACGTGAAACAGTTACTGAGAATAGGCCTACACACTGCACTCCACTAGATAACTGAGTGGTCGTTTCCCTCTCCTCTACCTAAAGCAAGTCTATGTCATTCTGACGTATCTTCCTCTTCGTTTCGGCGAGCGGTAAACTTGGCTCTCCCGCTCCGAAGGAACGCGCGCGCTCGTTGAGCGCTGTTTGTACAGGCCTGCTTTAGAGAATAAAGGAATTACCTAAACAAATATATACAGTGTGAAGACAGTATATCACAGCATAAGCTTATGTATTGCAGAAGAAACAGAAATACTTTTATTTAAACGAGGGGGTTCGACAGGGTGCACTCTTTCACTCGTCCTTTTTATTTTGACTGTTCACTCGGCTATGCAGGTGAAATTGCGTCTAGTCACTGAAAGACACTAATTTCGTGCTTAAATTACCGAGACGTAGCTATGTAACTGGTTTTGCATGCCGTACTTATCCCTACCCATTCATCGGCGGGGCACACTGCTTTGCTCCGGAACTGTGCCGCAGAAAGCGAGCCCGGGTAAAATGATAGCTCTATACCAGCCATGTCAACGAGAGCGCAAACGTGCCTCACAGCCCGTATGAGCTGTTCAGAGCACGTACGGCACGCAGGTACAAGTCACTGATGAACACAAGGGTTGTACATTAAATATTGAGGTAGAAGTCTGCATTTAAGTTTCAGCCTGACTGGATTCTTGACTTCTTATATCATGAAAGTTGAGGTGACACTCTTTGCTTGGTTTGTGGAAATTATTTAGTTAAAAAGAGAAACAGCGTCGAACGTCTGAAATTATTAATTCATCTACAGAATGATACATTCAAATTAGTTTGTTTTTATTGACATTAAATAGTAGTAAATGTATGTGAAGATGTATTGTAGAGCTTCTTCCTCACGGCATTGTATTTATGTTTACAGAATAAAGTACAAACAAAAGTGTGTGCTGCTAATACATGCCAGTTACGAATTGTGTCTATAAATTGTCCAGATTTTCGTACATAAATTGCCAGTTTGACGATGATTCTTACCATTGCGATATCCTTTGGTTAAGCAAAGAAAAAGTTCTGTCCAGGTGTTTTCAATTCCGTAAATATTTATAAGATTTCATAATAGAAAAATAGAGACATTCCTGAACTAGTTGACTCTACATGGATCGAAGAACTTAACTTTCTGAAGGATATTTCGAACATCTGAACATTTTGAATTGAGATCACAAGGAAAGAATCAATTAATTTGTGTCGCTAGATATTATTAAAAGCTTTCAGATAGATTACAGTGTGGATGTCACAGATCTCGCAGCACAATTTTCATAATTCCAACACCTTCAGTCATTGAACTCCTGCTCAACAGTGTAAAATACTGCAATGTTTTAAAAAATAGGCGATTTAAAGATACTGATCTACTCCAGCCCAAGCTGGATTTGTTTTATGATCCTTACTCGCCAAACCCAGAAAATATACCAACAAAGTTACAATTGAATACCTGAATTCACGAACATCCCAAGTACAAAATTTAACGAATTCGACTTTTTACCGAACAAGCTGTGCTTTACATAGGCTATCATTCTAGGCCTCATTATTTAAAACTGCTTAAGTTAAAGAGAAGCTATGTTTATTATTTTGTTATCCTACTATTTTATAATTAATTGCATTTATTAGGTAGGTACATGCTGCAAAACATGCTTTTATTTCTTGTTTGCTTGTATGGGCGTAACACATTATCTATTACTGAAAAGCAATTTAATTGATCTTGCAGTTGTAGGCCAATAAAGCTAATTTTGCTCACCCCTTCTTTTTCACCGCTACTGCCTGTAGAATAGATTCATTGGAACCAGTGAGCGCTTGGTAGCACGTAAGTCTCTTTCACGTGCTCTGACCTTGACATCCCTGCTCTATACTATGGATTATTTTGTTTCTATTTAAGAAGGTAGATTTTATTGAATATTTTTTATCTTAATAATGTACTGGTGATTATTTTAACTTCTCCACTTATATTTGTTTTTAGGTCTCCATTCAGTATTACGAGCCCAGAATTCTCAGAGCAACAGTTCGGAAAATTCAACAAATGTGAACAGCCAGTCTGATGCACGCATGTCTACAGTGATGGAAATAACTGACGTCAGCATTCTTCATGAGCTTTACATCTGCAATCAAGACTTTGTTCTCAGCAGACAGTTCCTTCTTCTTTTTCTTCTCAATTCAGGCAAACAGCCTCTGTATTAATATGTACGTGTGAATACTCAAATTAGGATAAGGATGTGATTACTGAATTTAAAATCTGCATTGCTGCATCAACTATGTAATTCGATAAACTACAAGATTCCTGCAGCAAGCTACTCATCAAATGAAAGGTGGAATTCTCAGAGAATGGTTGTTACAGCTTGTTAGAAATGATACTCAGCAGAAATGATATTGCCAACTTAGTCGGCAGTTCAACTCTGTATGTAAACTAATTTACCATTCGGTTTGTACAAAATGTACTCCCCTAAACAAAAGATGGGGCGGTAAAAGTTAGAATACATAGTTTAATTTCTATGAGTGTTGGTCACAGAGTCTCTTATACCTCCTGAGTCCTGAGTCATTTGTTTTATTTTTGAAGTTCAGTACAATTTCTACACTTCAAAAATAAAACTATCCTAATTAATTGAAGCGTCGGCTGGAACAACGTTATAAGTTACATTTGGTAAAATTTACAGGAGCTGCAAAAATGTGTACACGTACAACCAGTGGCGGTGCGTCAATAAGAGCACAAGAGCACGTGAACACCTTGTTTCCATTAATGCAGGACTAGGTTTATTATTTGATACCGTATTGACGTAGTGGGGATGTATAATATCAGAGTCGAGTATTTTAAACTTCCCGCATCTTGCATAAACTTCTTATGTAAACTTGGTAACATCCGTTCACGTACAAGCCGTGCTCTTTTCGAGTTGGTTACAGGAATTTCACGCATGCGCGGGAGAAAATTATCTTTAGCTGGCCGCTTATGACTCGTCAAGAGCACAAAGCGTTAAGTGAACATGATGAGTATCTATCCTACAGATGTCAGGTCCATCGATGCCTATCGTTCAAGTGCTATATCTCGAGGAGGAAATTTAATAGACTGTAGATGTCAGCATCTGACTGTAGGAACGTTTACTTACGTGTACAGTGCTGCTACGAGAGTGTAGTTTGTGAATTACTATATTGCAGTGTCGGCATAATAGCATACTTTGGCTTTCAAACACGTGCTGGCTGACTGTGGCGGTGGTATGAATTTAAGTATCTGTATGGCAGTGTATAATATTTAAGAATAATATTTACTGGCATGTATTTATAGTAATCTATGCGAGTGGGATTACAGTACTGGTATAGGCTATAGTGTATCAGTGTGTTGTGAATCAAAATATATTACTGAACACACGCGTTTGTAAATAACGAGACCGTGGTATGTATTCATTTTTAACAAACGTAAACAATGAACTCTGTTCAAGTAATTTTGAACAGTAAAGAACTGGGTAAACTGGCTTACCAAGAAAAATTGGAAATAAAAAGACTGAGTTTCATTACTATTATTATTATTATTATTATTATTATTATTATTATTATTATTATTATTATTATTATTATTTGTTGTTTTGAATTTATATACGGTTTTTTTTTCAATAGTGAAACATTGGAATCATGACATTTCATATTAGACTAAACGTACGATTTCAAATTCTCTTCGATTTTGGAACCACAAAATTGTGAACACACATAATATTTTATCACGAGCCGCCACTGCGTACAACGTTGTTCTTACAGGGTAGCAAACTTTTGAGTTGACAAATTTTACGTACTGCATTGATGGACAGTTGCAAGAGTATAGCAAGGTAACATCACAGTCTAGTATATACAGTCGCGAAGCTCAATACGTAGTAAATATGCAAACATTAGATAGTTGCTCAACACTAGGATCGTTAATATCGCCTCATTACAGGCAATGTAAAATAGTACCGTCACCGTCTATTGTTTCTAGCACCCTCAAAACTCAACCTTCGTGACTGTATATAGTAGACTGTGGTAACATGACATACATTATTACACGGAAACACGCCGAATGAAAATTTTGTAACTTAACAACGCTGTTCCAGCCGACGCTTCAATTATTGCAGAGTGCTCGAAAAGTGGCCGCTTCGAAAGGCGATGTGAACATAAAAACAGTTTATTCTTGCAGAGAGATCTGTTATATAACTGAGAGTACTAATAACTATTCATTTACTGATGAAAATCCGGTTAAACGAGCGTTGAGCGACTTCCGCCGATTTTAGAATAGACACCGACGCACTTAAGTTAGGTTAGGTTAGGTTAGTTTAGGCTTTTATTATTCCGTCAAGATGAAGGTGAAAGCGTTGAGTGTGATTTTTTGTTTTCTACGTTGGCAGTTCAAGTGCGTCGGTGTCTATTCCAAAATCGGCGGAAGTCGCTAAACGCTCGTTTCATCGAAAAATCCTACAATTCTAATTGTATAGAATAAATACGAAAATATTGAGGCCTAAGATTTGCAACTACAGTGTCTCTTTATACAGGAACTCTAGTTTCAAAGGCTGTCAATTGTCTTGTTAGGGCAAAAATGGCGTATAGGACTGACGCATTCTAGTAAATAAACTGGTTCGACTTCTATTCAGGTAAGTTGCATTTGTAAAAAAAGTTGTTATAGTAGAAAAAAAAAAGTTAACTAAATGTAGAATGTAAGTAATAAAAAAACTAGGCGGAAAGATAAGAGATAGGTGGATAGAAGACTAGGAACATAGTTTCTTTATGACAGAGGCAGATGACTTTTTTTTTACGTAAACAGCGTTTCTCTACGAATCATTCATTCAGTTATCATGCTATGGCTCAACTGCCTAACCTATAAAGCCAGCCGCGAGATGTGTAATGAACTTAGAAAGTTTCTAGTACCTTAAGCTGTCCTTAACCCCCCCCCCCAATTATACTGTTTATTAATACATGCTCTATCTACAAAGACGATACCGTAGCCATTTCATATACGATATAGATATATACTTTCGCCATAATCCTTCTATATTATGCCTAAACCGACATAATACATAACAAATATAGAAACTAGTATTAGTTTTAATATTTAACAGTAATGTTTACGAGATGTAAGATTAGTTCAAGAATGGCATGTATGAAAAACTGGCGGCTTCTACTATCCATGATAACAGAAAAAAATGAATTAAAACCAAAAACATATAATGCAAGGACAACATCCAGCTCATCAGATGACATCGACACAGACGAAACTGAAAGTGAGTGCAAAAACGGCGTATGGGAAAGACCAGTGTCTTATAGAAAATTACTAGGTATCTAATATTGGTATCCGAGCTCATCACTGCTTGCCTGTATTTTCCCTGGACCAAAAATACAAGATGCGTTGCTCGTTTCACCTTATTACGAATAAATGTCGGGGAAAGTGTCTTATTTTAGGTTATAATTCAGAACTTGTTCAATATTTAATAAGAAGTTTAGGGTTAGTGTAAAACTGGCCTATGTGCAACGTCGTCTCCTAGCAAATTACCTTAGAACCCTTAGAACTGCACATGTTTTTTTTTTAACTCTACTCAATTTTACAGACAGCAAATGAATAACTTTCCGATTTTGCAGGGAATGCAATTCTTATGTAGATGCACTATTTTAACAGAACGAACAATGTTACCAATTTCCTTTCCAAGAAATACAATAATACAAGATGTCAACTTACATTGTTTTATCCGGCGAAAGGAAGAAATTGTAGCACACGCACACATTAACAATATTGTCACTAACAAACTTTATAACTGCTGGATAATGCCTAACGTATTTACATCAGTACCGACTACGCTCGCCATTAATGACCGGTTCTACCGAGTACCTACCGAGCCATGTGAAACAAAAGAGAATCAAAATGTTGCTAGTAAAATTCGTGACTATATTCTTTAACAGTATGCATAACTACTGTGTATACTGTACATACACATTTACAGTTATACCGTATACATCTACGTAACGAAGTAATATTGAATTTCTGTATACAGATATTTCGTAACAATTTTTCCTTATGTCTTTAACAGTTCACTGCATTAGTTGAGTACAAGACTTATGGAAACCGAGCGAGTTGGCTCAAGGTCCAGGGTTCCTGCCAATTTTACTGGGGTTTTTCATGGTTTTCCTTAGTCACAAAGGCAAATGCTGGATTAGACATTTACATAACATGATTCATCACCTCCTCAATCATCAATACCATAAACATTAATCACAATCTAGAATCAGTTAACATCAGACATGCCCACATAATAGCACGCGGAATGAAATTCGAGAGCTCACTACCCCGCGGTAGGTTGTAAACAAATGCTACGTAAGACGTCAAGATTCTAGTCAAAGACGTCGTGAGGATTATACAATTTTTATTGGTTATTTTACGACGCTTTATCAACTGCTATGGTGATAATACTAGCGAGATGAGTCCAGGGTACAGCGTCGAAACTTATCTAGCATTTTCTCTTAATGGGTTGAGGGAAAACTCCGGAAAAACCTCAACTAAATTAACTTGTCCCAGCCAGGAATTGAACCCGGGCCCGCTCGTTTCACGGTCAGACGTGCTGTTACTCCACAGTGGTGGACTACTAAATGAACATAAATTACCATTCATAAACTATATTTATTCTTCTTATTAGTATTTTTAATTATTATTATTTTATTATCCGTAAGCCTACTTATTATTTTTCTACATAGTTCCATATTATCCTACTTAACATTTATGTATTGACAGAACCTTCACCATAATGTCGCCATTTTTGACTTGGAATGTAATGGAATTTCGGGAGAGGGGCACTATCAGTGGCGAAACTAGGATGTAAATACTGGATTGGCTAAAAAATCTGCTTACCTTATATTTGTTATAGAACAAATCTTTCTCGGCTTTTCTATAAAAAAAATTGTGACGCAGACTTCACAAGAAGATGATGACCACTCATTTTCACCCCCCAAATAGAATACAGACATAACAATATAATTTATCTCAGAGCACTCTGTTAGCCAAGGATATTTCTTATACCATGACAATTGAAATTTTCTATTTTGTCTTCCTTCACTCGGTATTTTAATATGTAAATGTGGTGTCGACCTTCTATATTTTTAAGCACATATTGTTTCATATGTCCACTCTGAAAACGGTTTCTCTTTCAATTCTACAATGTTCTCTCAGTATGAGCAATTTTACACAAAATTAATATGTAACCCACACACGTATGCACTTTTGATTAAACTAATACTCAACAACGCAGCATATTCACAGAACACCATTGTAGCACAACGTATTATTGTGGAGATGAGGCTAACTACGTTTCGTACTGAGATGTACAGAATCGATACCCCGTCCTTAGTCACTCCTCAAGCTTGCGAGTCAAGATTGTAACCGTGCCTTTAGAGGCTTCTGCCACAAGCCTCGCACTGAACTCTCCATCTTGGAATGACTGCCAACAGTGAACTTAATATATGGAAGAATCAAAGTGAAACAAAGTGTTACAATATATCGTTAATCCGAATTTATAGGCCTCCTGTTAGGTATAACTCAACTTTTTTGGGTAGACTAAGCCTCAAAAGCCTTTTAAGAGCTTTGCCACTGGACACTATGACCCAGCACTGCGACCTTTCACGATCTACTGCGCTAAACGTCAAGTTAGGAACATTACCAAACCCACACCAGCTGACTACACTATGGTTCGCCGCGTAACCCAGATTTCGAACAGGCAACACCCCCCCCCCCTCATCCCTAGGCCAGCCACCTCTGTGGCATTCGTGGGATGCTATGGAATGATGATGAAATGGAGAAATGTTGACGGAATGATGTAGATAATTTAACATAGGGAAACGGGAGAACCCGGAGAAAAACCTAAACTGCAACTTTGTCGGTCACAAATGAAAAATCCCAGGCCTGACCGAACTGTCTGCATGACAGGCTTAAGGCCTGGCCATTCAGTTACCGCAGGGGACCATTTTTGATTTAATATTGCTGTTATATCAAAACAGTAATAGGATTCAACATAATCCAACAAGTTAATAGTTTTTAACTATTTGGAATGCATGATAATATATCTTAAAAAAGTCCACACCTGTGGAGTAACGGTTAGCGCGTCTGGCCGTGAAACCAGGTGGCTCGGGTTCGATTCCCGGTCGGGGCAAGTTACCTAGTTGAGGTTTTTCCAGGGTTTTCTCTCAACCCATTACGAGCAAATGCTGGGTAATTTTCGGTGCTGGAACCGGACTCATTTCACCGGCATTATCACCTTCATCTCATTCAGATGCTAAATAATCTAGATGTTGATAAAGCGTCGTTAAATAACCTACTATCTAAAAAATATCGATATGGAAAGAAAACTGAATAGATTCCAACAAATATGTGAAACAATTGGGAAAAACTTAAGAAACAAAACATGAAAATAAACTCAAAGTTCTGCAAGACAATGGCGGTTCCTATACTTATAGACCTTAACAAAGGCCAATAAATGTAAAATTGAATCTGCAGAATTGCGTTTTCTGAGATTGGTGGCTAGAGTCTCCCTGCGAGAGCAGAAACAAAAAAACCGTGATCTTTTTAAACATGAGCCCCTCGATATTTTAATGAAATTTATATTTCATGCTAATCATTTCCCAATAAACCGACTTGTACATACCGAATATGAATAAAATCATTTATAATAGTTTAGACTATGTCTACATAGACTAAACAGTGGATGGCGAAATGGACAAATGGTATGTCCAAAAACAATTTTTTTTGTAAATAATTGATTAAATGGCGATCTTACTCGTGTTAATTATGTAAGCATGTGCGGCTTACAGCTGTTTCGGTGCTATTCAACACCATCCTCAGAGCCTACTAGATCTCGGCGCTATCTCAACTTTGCTGTCTGCTGTGTGGGTGCGTTCGTGTGATGAAGAGTTGTGTCAAATAGTGTGTGTGTTCTGAAATTGATCTGTGTGTTGAGAATTTGATTGGGGTGTGTTTTAGTGTGTCTGTATATTTCATATTGTTCTAGTATGTTGAGTTTTTGATTTTTGGGTTGTATGCGTATATTGGACAGAAAGGCAGATCATCCCAAACTCAATACAAAGAACACATTAAGGGGAGTCTGTACTGACATCCCATCAATGTAAAGCAGAGTAATAAAAGATAAAGACCGTAATTTTAGCCTGTTACATACAATAAAACTTGAAGAATAACCCCTAAAAATTTCAAATGTTTATCTTATGTAAGTCCTGAGAAAAGTGCGCCTAAATTAGATGAAATTTACATTGCTGGGATAGGCAGTACAGACTCCCCTTAAAGCAATAACCAGAGGACACAATACATCTACATATGCCGAACACATAACTAATGGTAACCACACATACAATAACATAAATACAGACATGGAAATCCTACACATACAACCCAAAAACCAAAAACTCAACACACTAGAACAATATGAAATATACAGACACACTAAAACACACCCCAATCAAATTCTCAACACACAGATCAATTTCAGAACACACACACTATTTGACACAACTCTTCATCACACGAACGCACCCACACAACAGGCAGCGAAGTTGAGATAGCGCCGAGATCTAGTAGGCTCTGAGGATGGTGTCGAATAGCACCGAAACAGCTGTAAGCCGCACATGCTTACATAATTAACACGAGTAAGATCGCCATTTAATCAATTATTTATATTTAAGTGTTAAAAGTAGTGTATGAAAGATTCAACATACTGTACATTTTTTTGTACGGTATCATAAATGCTGAAAATTTATATTCCTGTAAAAATATCGAAATAGATATTTTGCAGTGTCAAAAAGCACTTCTTCTTCATATTTTATACAATGAGAAAAGAACTAAAGGGACAAAGGAAGGTAGTTCAAGAAACTTTGAATGATAAGAAACGAGTGGCTGTCGAGTGTTCTCAACCAGAATATCATATTGTTTTTAGACCTGTTCTGTGAACCCTAGTTTCAACAACCAGCATTTATTTCAGGGTATGGTATTATGAAAGTGCCGAAGAGGGAAGACAGATGAGCATCTACAGGAATGTCTAAGGGGAAGTACAAAAATATCCACATACTTAGTTACCCATTCCCTATTAAGAAATCTGAATAATTGTGGATGAATAAATATATAGGTGAACACAAAAAATGTCCGAAGTAGTTTACATCAAAGTGTGGTCAATCTGACTCTCCTATCATCAGAGACATTTCGCACTGAAGTTCACTTTCAACTTGAGGTCCGAATTTGAATGCCATCTTGTAGGGTTAAGTGCATGTTGCATTCCATTTTGCATTTCAGCTAAAAAAATTATGAACTGAACTTGTGACCAGCAAAATATTTTAATATGAAATTATTTTATCCCTTACAGATTCTTTTGTTTCACATAAATAAAATTCAAACAAACCACAACAAGGTGAATAAAATGCAATGATCAGACATCACACAATCAGTAAATACATTGTCCATTTAAATACACAACCAGTAAATACAAATCATTCTCATTCAACATGGTAGTTTTTCTTAATTCAATGTAAAGTTTTAATACAAAATAAGAAAGCAAGCTGTATATCCTTGTCAGTGGTGAGTAGGCAAATAAGGAATGCATTCATATATCGATACTTGTATGTTAATATTCAGGATTTGCTACAAAGACTTGCAAGGTTCTCAAGCTAGAATTGAAACGATAAGTTCGTGTAAAATGATTACAGATTCAGCTTGTCACTTTGTTTTGTTTCCCAGTATTACTTATAACAATAAAAGAATCAAGTTTTCAAGAAACAGATTTAAAATTATCTCTAATAACCATACAGAAAACAATGGTCTTATGAAGAAGATCAAAAGTAGATCTTATTCGTTCTAAACTCTCACATTAGCCTAATTCTTAATTGAGCTAACTTCTGGTTGCTTGATCCTAGAACAGTGCGTATTTTGTAAGTGCACAGGGTTATTTCTTAGTTATAGGCTACCAGTACTGGTCAAAGGTTGCTGTCCATAAAAATCATTCTAAAGCCAAGGCTATGAAAACACAAGCGATCAAGTAAGTCAGTGGCAGATTCAGAACAGATTGCCTATTTGCGCAACACCCAATTATATGTTGAGATAAAATTCCCTTCATGATTGGTCTTTTACAAGAGTGGAAAATAATTAATGCACAAAACAAAATGTTTCTATTCCACTCCATAAACAGAAATTATAAATAAAAATCCCAGAAACTTCAATATTGTAGCAGTAGCAGCATAGTACGGTAGTAGTTGTAGTAGTGGTAGTAGTAGTAGTAGTAGTAGTAGTAGTAGTAGTAGCAACAGTAGTAGAGTAGGAGCAGCAGTAGTAAGTAGTAGTAGTAGTAGTAGCAGTAAGTAGTAGTAGCAGCAGCAGTAGTAAGTAGTAGTAGTAGTAGTAGTAGTAGTAGTAGTAGTAGTAGCAGTAAGTAGCAGCAGCAGCAGTAGTAAGTAGTAGTAGTAGTAGTAGTAGTAGTAGTAGTAGCAGCAGTAAGTAGCAGCAGCAGCAGCAGTAGTAAGTAGTAGTAGTAGTAGTAGTAGTAGTAGTAGTAGTAGCAGCAGCAGCAAATAGTAGTAATAGTAGCAACAGTAGTACTGGTAGTAGTATAGTAGAGTAGTAGTAGCAGCAGTACTAGTAGTAGTAGTAGTAGTAGTAGTAGTAGTAGCCTATAGTAGCAGCAGCAGTAAGTAGTAAGTAATAGTAGCAGCAGCAACAGTAGCAATAATAATAATAATAATAATAATAATAATAATAATAATAATAATAATAATAATAAAATCGTTTTTGTTATTACTGGTACTGGTACAGTTTTTTCTTCAAACAGATTTTAAATATCATTTAAAGGAATATAAATTTCACAGACACTGTCATGATAGAAATATATTTTGCATTTTGTATACTTCTCATTCAAGATAATTAAACTGCAATGTTTTCGTTTCCAACAAAATTTCGCAACTCCTACCTGTCAGCAACCTGCAACCACTCAAGATGATGAACCACCAGCGTTTCACTATGTCATACTATTGTGATAATTGAACATCTTGAAGAACATTCTTTGCTTATTATGCATGACACAGTACAATATAATACACAAAAAAGTAACACATTATTAGAGCTTTCAAAACAGATACCAGTATCAATGTTATAATAAATATATAAATTAGTGAATTTACAGAAATCCGAGACTGTCCAGCAGATAATCTTGCAAGCTTGCATAACAAAAACTTTGAACCATCAGTCTTCATTAGAGTGTGAAAACAGTTTGAAATTTCAAGTACAATGTGATTTAAAATAGTATACTATTCATATAGACTATCTTCTTAATAGAGAGACTCAGAAGTTTATTATGAAATTAATGTTGAAAGAATACTGTAGTATCTATCTTTGTGGCAAATATGATGACAAAAAATAATAATGAACAGATAGTAGCCTATTTAATTTGAACTTTCAAGATTCTGTTCCATGAATGTAGTACAGGCTACCTACCATTTTCACTCTACGATTATACATTCCTTCAAATAAATACCTTTACTTTCAAGATATGCCGCAAATAGTATTTAAATGTCCGATAGGAAATGTTTTCTATTACAACAGGTTACTAAAACATTTGCACTAAGGTTCGTATCTGGTTTATTGAAAGAAGAATTAATGTACGAAGAAAAAGTGTGGAAATGGCAAAATTCTCCCTACCTTCAGCCTTAGACAAAGCTAATGTTTGTTAACAGAAGAAATGTAAAGCGTATTAATATGGACATACAGATCTATAAAGTACGACGACTATACTGGGTGTTCATTTCAAAGTGTGTCATGACGTCACTGTTGTGAGTCAGCGATTTGAAGCGAGTTTCAGCTTTTATGTCAGAGAAGTTGCCTATTAATCAAGGCATTCAATCTGAACTTGAGAACGTGTACGGTATAACTTTGAACGTCGTAGCAACAGATGGCGGTCTGTACGGTCTGTGTGCTACCATAACTTCTTTCCAACTGTGTTTTGCTCGGGCAAGTCGTACGCAGGGTATTTGTTATCATCGGTTGTGTACGGCAACATTCCACAACACAAATCAAATGCTCCGTGTCCATATTGACAGTCGAAGTTAATGTCAACAAATACTGTACGTAAGTAATCGTCTTAACCCTCCCCCCATATCCCAACAGTAAGAAAAAACTCACCCCAGTACGTGTTTCCAAACAGTTCACATTCCTGCCACTACTGGAGTTACCGTACGTATCGGTAAGTACTCTTCAGAATGAATGCCGTACTTGCTAGGCAACTTCTCTGGCACATAGGTAATACGCCTCTGCAGAAGTGTAGGAAGATTAAATTGTCTAGGCTCATCGACTAGCCACATGACATACAGCGAGGCATGACACACTTTGAACTGAACACGCAGTATAAGATGTTCAGATACTGAGTGTAATTTATTCTTAAATAAATGACAGTACTATTACAAATGTAAATGCAAAATATTATTTTTCAGTGGGCACAGATCGTTGAAATAAAGTAGGCCAGTGAAGAAATATCATTGAGACGGTTTGATTTTTGGAGTTATGCATCCAGTTGCAATACAGCCAACCAATTTGGCACCGATATATACATTTATTTTATCATCACTCTATGGTTTTTTCCTATCCATTATCTTACATATAAAGGAAGCGATGATGTGGAATGTCATGAGGAACTGTAGGTCTATAAATCTTTGAGATCATTAGATGAAATGTGCAGCTACTGCAAATGCTTAAAATTGGCATCAAGTTCTGGTAGGATAGTTCAAAGAGTGATAATTACGTTAATTCTATTATAAAATATACAAAGAAAAACTATATTTAAAAAATTCATAATCATTTTACCATTTCCTACACTCATCAACTTCATAAGTTTATTTACATTTCATTACAAAACAATACAATTAATTAATCCAATTTTAAAGATACTTGCCCTCACATTAATTCTAGAAAGCATTAGGTACTTCTGTTACAAGGAACAAAAACAAAGTGTCATGTACTTTAACTAATATGAAATTTCAACTGTTAACAATTTACTCCTCACTTGAAATTTCTGTCGTAAACAAAAAACACTTAGCTTTTATTAAAATAGGAACTCTAAAAGTGGCTTAATTTTTTAATTGCTACAGACTCTGTATTCTTGTACATATCACTTAGTTCACTGAAACCAGAGAGAAAACAACAAAAAAGTATAGATTTATTTCCGAGAAATGCTTACACTAATCATCCTGGTCTACCACAAATTCCTTTCATAATAATACTCTCCAAGCTTAACTTTTCTATTGTTCCTCAACCTAATCTCACTATAACTGCAATATAGGCCTACTGCTTAATCGATGATAAGCTGGAAGCTATCTTACACATAGGAACTAAGCAGAAGAGACAGTAGTACTGGTAGAGGCTGAAAGATGTTTCACCAGTAAAGTCAAACAGGATTCTCTTAATATTCTATTTAATTCTCAGCAACAATAATTAATGTGAGATTTTTACTTGACAATAAAAATGAATACTAGTATCTGTGATTGGTATCAAATATTTTAGAGCACATGAAGCTGAAGTTACTTGTATAATTTTACATTCAACAAATTCTTCCTAATTTCTCAGACTACTGACAATTCTTTGGTCAAACATTTCTAATAAAATTTGAAGAGAAATCATGACAAGCTCAGGTAGTCCACTGCTTTGTAAAATAATTTAAAATGTCAACAAAATTATGAGAGCAATTGTAAGATTAATGAAAAATTACAGCTGGAACTAAGCCAAAATCAAAGCCTAAGCTGATAATTGGAACAGTGAAAACAACTCATATTGATGCAATAATAACTATCACAAATAACAAATCTATAAAGAGAATAATAGAAGGAAAAAAAAAAAACAAATTACCGGTAATATTGCGAATGGAAAGCAAATCTCAACAACTACAGCAACCACAAAATCCAATGGAATTTATACTAATTGAATTCCTCATACTCGTAGATCTTTTCATAATCTAGTTGAAGGAATAGAGCAGAAATTTTCAAACTTTCAGCAATTGAAACCAATCTTATGAAATATCTTACTAACAGCTGGCTTCATGTTGTAATTGCAGCTGCTGATATTTATTATGATGTTTGCCTTCTATGTAGGCTACCTGTAAGATAACACTCATGCTTTTGATGGGGAAGTCAAGGCCATCTGAAGTGTGTTTGTCATTACACAAAGAAAAATTTGAGCTCAAACAAACTATTCATTCTAATTAAATGCTAAATCAACAGAAATCAGGAAATCCTAATACAATAACTACCGGTAAACAAAATGATAACATTACAATGGATATCAGAACATTGCTGCAGGCAAGAAAATGAAAGAGCTGACACACTAGCCAAGAAAGGTGCTAGAGAGCTACAAAATTGGGAAGATAGCACATCACTCCCTTAAATTATATACTCACATTGCCCAGATACTGATTAAAGAAGGATTACAATACGAACTGAAGGTCACTATGTCAAGCAAAATATGGAGATGTCAATTTTCTACAAAAGAGAACTGCGATTTCAACTTTATACTGATTAAATTTCCAACTTCTTTACTGTATTAATATTTAGGATTTACCTTAGCTGACTAGTTTCGAAGTCTTGTTCTTCATTATCCGAAGCCTAGTGAAGATCTCGCGCTATCTTCTGGTTTCCTGTTGTGGTGGGGTGTGTTCATTATTGTGTCGAAAAGGGTGTGTTTTTGTATGTTTATAAATTTCATATTATTAATTGATTAACTAGCGGACTTACTCGTGTTAATTATGTAAGATTTGTGCGGCTTACAGCTGTTTCAGTGCTTCACGCACCATCCTCAGAGCCTACTAGATCTCGGCGTCATCTCGAACTTCTCTGCCTGTTATGTGGGTGTGTTTTATTGTTGAAAGGTGTTGAAGTGTAGAGTCAAATAGTGTGTGTGTACTGAAATTGATCTATGTGTTGAGAATTTGATTGTTGTGTTTAAGTGTGTTTGTATATTTCGTATTGTTCTAGTGTGTTGAGTTTTTGGTTCTTGGATTGTATGTGTAAGATTTCCATGTCCGCATTAATGTTATTGTATGTATGATTAGCATTGGTTATGTGATCGGCATATGTAGATGTATTGTGTCCTCTGGTTATTGCTTTAATGTGTTCTTTGTAGCGTGTTTGGAATGATCTGCCTATCTGTCCTATGTAGAACTTATCGCAACTATTACATGTGAGTTTATGTACACCTGTGTGGTCATATTTATTTGTTTGCTTTTTTTTGTTTTGAGATGTCTTTATAGTGTTTTTTTCTGTTCTGTATGTTATGTTGTATTTCTGCTTTCTCAATGAAGATGCGATCTTATGTGTGCTTTTGTTTTCATATGTTAGTGTGATGTATTTCTTGTGCTCTTGTGTTTGTGTTGTGTTTTGCGTGTTTTTGTGTTTGTTAAGTTTTTGTTTTGTCTTTCTTATGATGTTGTCTATTATGTTTGGATTGTATTTCCGTTTTCTTGTGCTATGTATTTGATTGTGTTCACTTCTTCATTGTAGTGTTGTTGGCTCATGGGTATGTTGAGTAATCTGTGTACCATTGTCCTGATGCAGCATGTTTGTGTTGTATGGGGTGGTTAGATGTGTTGTGCGTGCGTGCGTGTGTGTGTGTGTGTGTGTGTGTGTGTGTGTGTGTGTGTGGTGGTTGGTTTTCTGTATATATTTTGTAGGTGTGTTTGTTGTCAATTTTTTGTTATGGTGATGTCTAGGAAATTTATGGAGTTGTTGTTTTCAAGTTCTGGTCTGTATTGAAGTTTTGGGTGTAATTTGTTTATGTATTGGTGTAGTTTGTGTATTTGTCTTTTTTTCCTTTGTATAGTATGATTATGTCTCTATGTATCTGTGCCAGTATATTATGTTGTCTGCATATTTGTTGTGTTAATTGTTGAGTATGTATGTTTGTTCTATGTTGTGTAAAATATCTCTGCTAGTATGCTGGATATGAGTGATCCCATTGGCAATCCTTCTGTTTGGGTATAGTATTTGTTGTTGTGTGTGAAATAGTTTTGCTTTGTTATAATGTCTGTGATTTCGATGATTTCTTCGATGTATTCTTGTGGTGTGTTGTTTATGAGCATTTATTTTAGTACCGGTATCTGTAATGTGTCCTGTATTGGTATATTAGTATATAAGTTAGTGATATCGATTAATTATAATCAATTAATTATATTCAAGTGTTAAAAGTAGTGTAGGGTATATTGTTGTAGGGTGTCAAGTTTCTGGTTTTTTGGCTGGATGTGTAGTATTTTCATGTCGTTTCTATGTTGCTGTAGCTGTGATTGGGGTTTGTGATGTGTTCTGCGTGGATTGAATTGTTGTGTAGTTTGGTTATGGCTGTGATATGTTCTTTGTAACGTGTTTGAATTGATCTTCAAGTCTGTCCAATGTAGAAGTCGTTGCAACTGTTGCACGATAGTTTGTAAACTTCTGTTAAATTGTATTTATTTGTGTGTCTTGTCTGTGTATTAAGATGTTTTTGAATTGTGTTCTGTATGTAATGTTGTATTTTAGGTTCTTGAATAATAATGCAATCTTGTATGTGTTCTTATTTTCCTCTGTTTGTCAGTGGCGTAGCGTCAATGTAAGCTAAAAGCTGAGCTTCCCCAATTAATAATAATTTCATAATAAACCTGCAGTTTATGAACAAAATTATTTATTAATTTTAATAGAATTTATATTTATGCGTTAAATATTGTGATGCGGCAGCTCAGGATGATTTGTGATGCGGCAGTAAACAAGAAGCCTGCACACACCAGCTTCCAAGCAGACTGGTTTCTTTCACTCATTCTTCTGTGTAACCCACCCCGCAGATTTTCCATCCCTTTCTAACTAAACTACCCTGGTTGCAAGGCTCGCAAGAAGCTAGCTTTTACATTGAAAATAATTTCGTTTCCGAGTTATCCCTTTCGTGAGTTGTGTTCAGTTGAAGTGTTAGTGTGCATTGTGGCTGATATAATAAATAATCAGTGAAATAACAGTTCCTGACACCAATTTACTTACAATTTTAGGACAATTCTATTATCAAGACTGACTTACGAACAAAAGTGTGATTTAGAAAACAAATGACCGACTCCCTTGCTGTCAATGAAGGACACAACCAAAACACAGACTCATACTTACGTAATGATACTAATACTGTATCTATTGACCGTTAATATTGTGATTTCTCTAAGTATGACAGGGAGTGAGCTAATGTTATACTATACGTGTCTATTTGTTAGAGATATGTGTAAACCGTGAATCATATTTTACTATGTACCATTTGAGGTCATACCTTATTGGTGTTACTTATGATTTCTAGTCACGTAACTGGTGAGCTGGGGATTGCACTTACCCCAACTTAGAAACTTGTATTGTAGCACTCAGATAATGAAACTGAATTTTAAATTTATATAATCAAGTACTTTTTTTAGTTTCAACTAGGTTTTCTTCAAAATTAGGGAAGCAGATAGCATAATAAGCAATGGAAAAAATATAATATCTCTGCACATCCACCTGGCCCAGGCTTCTTTTCTTACAATGGCTGGGGTACTGACAGTTACCACCTCACCAATTACGGGTTAAGACTATATTTTTGTAATACGTTTTCTCATATGTACATGAAAGACAACTTGAGTTAGCTTCCCCTGCTCAAAATTTCATGCTACGCCACTGGTGTTTGTGTAACGTTGTCTTGTTTGCATTTAGTCTTTCTTATGATGTCTATTATGTTGCGATTGTATCCATTTTCCTGTGCTAAGTATTTGATAGTGTGTGATATTTCTTTGTTATAGTCTTGTTGGTTCATAGGAGTATTGATGAGTCTGTGTTTCATGGATCGGAATGCTGCATGTTTGTGTTGTGTGAGGTGATTTGAGGTGTTGTGTATGCATGTTACCGTGATAGTAGGTTTCCTGTATATTTTCAACATGTGTTTGTCTGTTTTTGTTACTGTGATGTCTAAGAAATTTATGGATTTGATGTTTTCTGTTTCTAGTGTGTAGTGTAGTTTCGGATATATGCTGTTTATGTGTTTGTGTATGTTTTCAATCTGTCTTTTGTATATAGAAAAATCAACTTCATAGTTCAGTGTTGGACATGACTGCCTGGGCATACCTAAGTGGCATCAATAGTGAACCATACTGCATATTATGTAAACAATTAGAAGTGACAGACAAGTTATTTATTTAGATGTACAGGTACTCAGCTAACAATTCAGGGAGTGATATACTGAGAAGAGAGGTGGAGAAATTTACAGTGTACAAAAATCTTGACTTTCATCACTTTTTCATGAAACAGTTTTCTTGGCTATTCATAACAAATATTTCAACCCCAATTCTGATTTAATGTATACTTTTTTATTATTTCCAGGAAATCATAAATGAAACTAAAATGTGGGTTAGGAAATCTATCTTTATTCCCTTAATAATTATTCAATCCTTTCTTTCCTCTCTTATATCATAATTATTACAATGCTACGAAAATGAAAAGAACAAAATTAAAGAATCAAAATATTTGTGTGCATCTCCTGGATGTTCCTTCATATAACTATAATTATACAACATAACTTACTATATTCATAATTGTATAAGTTTGAAGTTGTGTATGTCTTCAACTAGCTAATTCCGTGAAACCAAATTGAACTGCATACATATGCTTATTACAGAACAATCTCATTACCAGGGAGCGAAACTTAGTGCCCAATGAGAGAGAAGCAAGTGGTTTCAGGTTAACCTGTGTTCTAGAGTCCCTTTACTGTGTACAACAGAAGGCAGCGTGGATTATGTCCAATTGAACTACTGTGCCTTAGTTGATCGCTATTTACTTGCTTTGTGTTGCAGTCGAAGAGTAACTTCTTTTTAATTGGTTATTTTACGATACTTTATTAACTGAAACGAGTAACTTACATCATGAGCTAGAGACCACAGAATTTCATATTAATTTCGAAAAATAAAATCGTTATAAAAATATTATATTTCGCGTTTTATCGCTAATTAATTGTAAGACAATCGCAATAATTTCGTGAAATCGATTTTTACGTGAGAAAATAACCTTATGTTACGTATTAGAGGTCAAAATAGTGGTAAAAAGGTTTCATACAACAATTTATTCTACATACTAAAATTAAATACAACTTTGTAACACTGAGAAAAAACGTTATTTGTATTATCCTCTTCAGTCCTGTTGTAGACTACACTATACATAATTTTCTTTTAATTTTTTGCAGTGTCTTGGATACTTTAGAAAATGTTGAAAAATTAAATTTGATAAAAATGAAGAGTAGGCCTATCACTTTTGCAACATTTCTATACCAGTATTATAAATTAGAATTAAAAATTTGGGGCACCAAGAGTCAAAATTGCCCCAAAATTTGATTTTCTGTGAAGACTTGATTTGGGATTTTTGGAACCCCAGAATGATTATGTGGCCGATTTTTTTTTTCCAATTTAAAAAAAAATATATAAATTCGGGACTGAAGAGGTTATGTAACATCTGCTGTTTGTGGAATGAAGCATAGCAGAAGTGACAATTTTATTTTCTCTGATTCTGAGCCTAAGGTCACTAGCATTTAAATTATACATTGAGAAAAACCTTTCTGCTTCAACAGATGTAGAAGGGACCCAGATACATTTCAACACAGCAGATGTAAATTCAGGTTAATTCAACATGAGAACTCGTAATGCTTTAACATTGGAAGTGTTGGATGATTGTTTCAAAACTATTTCTTTCAAAGTAACAAATGCTACACTGCAATCGGTACTTTTTATATCCTTGAAGTAACTCATTGTTTTAACCCTTTCTGCGAGTGCACTAGCATTATCAACATTTATCTATACAACAGTGGCGGCTCCTGCACATTTCTTAAGAGGAGGAAGAAGTTAACAGCGCAAAATGACACATTCTTGAGAGAAACATGCTACAAATTAACCAACATGCATACATGTAAGACCAGGTAGTATTAGGGTTGGCCTTCTCTTTTGTATAGCAATAATCTGGTCTTGTAAACTGACTTTTCTAAATTGTCCAAAATATGTTTTCACTTCCATTCGTTGTTGGATAATTGCACATATTAACAATTACAAGGAAATTCACAAACTCGCAGCATTTTTCACGCACACTACAGCATCACACGTGTTGGAAGAGATTAGCTACTAACACATAACCAGAACCGTTTTACGGAAGTGGGAATGGGAAATAATCTGTTAGGAAAGCGAGAACACTGCACCCACTCACGTGGTCTGTGTTGCCACATGTACATTTTACAAGTTCAGTATCACATGCTTTTGAAGAATGTCAGTTCTTGTAAAGTCATACCGCTCTGGTCATACTATCATTGTTCAAAGCTGCAGGTGACCGATTAATTTTTTTATGTTAAAAATAATGTAGTTTGGAGTACCGTACTTTAAATTTCAAACATATTTGTACAAAACTGACAACTTGGCTGTTGTCCTGTCTAGTGCACAACGAATGGAAGTGAATTTCAGGGGCCAAAAAGATCTGCGATGCTAACGTAGAACTACTTCCTCTTTGTTTTATGTAAATCTAACTTCAACTTTCAGATATCCTCGAAAGTTTCAAACCATGAATAGTAGCTTATAAAAGTGCAATGAATAATATTATATTTTGTTTTGCAATTTAAAAAAAAAGTTTATAAATGGTGTCTTTCATAGCTTTGTGTTAAAACTGTTTTTATTGTGCCTCCTCCTAGACGTGTTATAGTCTGCTTGAATGCAGCATCGTTAGATGGCAGCGGTAGCGAGCTTGCTGCACGACCAGTCGGTTTCTATATTTCCTGCCCATGCGCTGATTCAGAGGAGGTCTCCTCCCTCTCCGTTCATTTACTTGCTTTAAAACTCTGCTTCTGTCTCTCGCCGCTAGTGCGCTGTTGTCTATGTGTGTTAACTGCAGTAAAGGAGGAAAGGATTGACTTTTCTCCACACAAACAATCTCGCATCTTTCTCATAGTTTTCTAGCAGCACATGATTGCGCGTCTTTTAAAACTCGATCAACCGAGGTTTTCTTATAGCTGTGAACTTAAAAATTATCGAATCTTCCTCGAATTTCAAGGCATATATTTCAAGAATAAAAATGTGAGGAGGACGTTCCTCCCTTCCCTCCCCCGAGAAACCGCCACTGCTATACAATATTTAAATTTACAAATATGAATCATGTAGCTCGTATTTTTCAATTATCTGAATCAACAGTTTACTGACATGCTTAAATAATTCTTACATTTCAGTCTTTTAGTCCAAACTGAAATGATTAGTTAAATTGCCTACCAATTCCCCTACATTACCAGAAATTACTACATTCATTCTGTACTTCATGTCATTAAACGAAAATCTGTGGTCTCTACCTATCCGCCCCACTACTGACCATGACTCTACTCATGCGCAAGTAAACAAACCCAGTACTATACTGGGTGTTAATTTCAAAGTGTGTCATAACGTCACTGTTGTGAGTCAGTGATTTGAAGCGAGTTTCAGCTTTTATGTCAGAGAAGTTGCCTATTATTCAAGGCGTTCAATCTGAACTTGAGAACGTGTACGGTATAACTTGAACGTCGTAGCAATAGATGGCGGCCTGTATGGTCTGTGTACTACCATAACCTCTTTCGAACTGTATTTTTCGCGGACAAATCGTACGCAGGGTATTTGTTATCATCGACAACGGCAACATCCCACAACATAAATCAAATGCTCCGTGTCCATGTTGACTGTCGAAGTTAATGTCAACAAATACATAAGTAATCGTCTTAACCCTCTCCCCATAAAGAAAAAAACTCACCACAGTACGTGTTTCCAAACAGTTCACATTCCTGCCACTACCTGCAATACCGTATGTATCGGTAAGTACTCTTCAGAATGAACGCTGTACTTGCCAGGCAACTTCTCTGGCACATATGTAATACACCTTTGTGGAAGTGTAGGAAGATTGAATTCTCTAGGCTCATCGGCTAGCCACATGACGGCATACAGCGAGCCATGACACACTTTGAACTGAACACGCAGTAGTACAGTAACAGCAAACCTGTTTCATTGGGCAACAAGTTTCGCTGCCTGCTCATTACAATAAAAATTCTAGTAAAAACTGATTTGTTCATGTACCACAACTAATACATCAAAAGAGTCAATGAATATGGTTTAAATCCTCTTGCACTGGCTAGTAATGTTTGAAAGATAGTCACAATGAAGAATAATTACATGTCTGAGTTAATTTAATTTTCTTCTCTAGCTGTCACATATTTTCTATATTCATAATATACTAGGTATCTTGACAAGAATTTTAACATTTTGATTTGTGTTGTTTTTATAGCAAGCATATCAAGTGTAACAAGAACAATCATACTGACAAATACTGTTAAATTATTGCATATACTACCCACTCAGGGCTGTATGCTAATTACTGAAGCTGACTTTCAGTGCCATAGCAAGGTTAAAATCACATCAGCAAACATTTCAAATCTGTAAGAAATAATACATTTATCAAATAAATACATTCTCAGACTCAATAATAATATTATTAATATCACGACTTTTTTATATTTTGTGTTGAAAACTTATGAACAAATTTGTAATAGAAAGAAATTTTCAGCTTATCAGGTACAGTATAAATACTTAAGACTTAAATTATTTTATTGTAAGTCTCCAATATTGGTGAAAAAATCAAAACAGGTAGATGATACCAGTTATAATTCTCCGTAATATGTACAATTTCCAGTCTGTAAATAAAAATTGTGAGTAGCATGAGCTATTTATGAGTTCTGTCTTTCATGGTTTCGCTGTCTCTTAGGATTCACTTTAGTTCATATAACCAGCTGCACTGTACTGCACTAACAGTAGATCACAGTAGTTCGTCATAGTGATCAACACTGTTAAACAGCCTTACCGTAAATTAGGGTTACTTTGAACACAGAGGAAACTTTGACCATTTTTTCAGAAAATCACATTTAGGTTTCTACATACGGTACTGAATTTGTTATAGATGGAGGTAAATTATCATAAAATCATTCTCATACCAAATTTACCTCCATCTATAACAAGTGCAGCATGTAGAAACCTAAATATGATTTTCTGAAAAAAATGGTCAATGTTTCCTCTGCATTCAAAGTAACCCCAGTTTACGGTATTGTTTTAGTTCACAGTTTTATTTATTAGTTTTCGATAAATTCACACATCCTATACTATTAAAACACCGAAAGATGTGTTTCGTCTCTGTATTGATTTGCAGAATATTTAGAAATTGCGAAACATCAGAAAACGCAAGAAGAGAAAAGGATAAGGATGTGAAAGGGTGCGCATGTAGCCCCTAGTAAGTAGTCTTATATTTCTCACAATGAAAAGATTCAAAGAAAGCTAAATAATTAACAAATAGTAAAATGTTTACATACGCAACATATTATAATATTTGTAATTAGTAATTTTATGGATTTATAAATTTGAAAGAAGGAGAATATTCATGTATACTTGTAATAATGAATTCAGCACACCCTTTCTAGTTAAGGACATCTGCTTCCACTGCCTACAGATTCTAGCGATGCCACTAAAAAGGATCATGAAAGATCATTCGAATATCTACAGTGTTTGTGAAAATGTTTCACAACTATATGCTTAATCTAGCTTATGATTGAAATTTTGTAAACAAATGGTAGCTAAGGTATGCAGAACATTTGCAGAAAGTAGCAGTTCAATTCCAAAGTAAGATTTAACACAATGAGTTGCAAAATGACAAAAATAAAACTATGAAAGGTTCACTGTCTATTACTATTTCTCAAATTCGTATTTTTCACATATTATATTTCTGATTATAGTATTCAAAAAGTAATTACTACTTATTTTTATTATTTTAACGAAATAAAACTAATTCCCATCCTATTTTTTTCCTTTTTTGTTAATATAATACATTTTGTTCCCCTCAATATTTTTCCACCTTCCTGAGGATAAAATATAGGGATTGGACATCAGATACAATTTTTCTTCAAACCTCTTGTTATTAATATTACAATATTTGCTATAGTATTTCGTTTTAAATCTTCTCTCTCGAATGTTTTGCTTCCTGTATTGAAGAGAGAATATTTATATACAGAACAACTAAAAGATTCACACATTATTCTAGATGATCAGGTTGCAGTGTTCTAGGGCATGAATTTTATGAATACCGGTATGTAATAATAAATTACTTTTGACAAACAATTTAACATACTAAATCCGTATTTCAGACTAACAAGCGCTTAAGGAATTAGAAAAAGTTTAAGTGGCTGCTGCAGTCGTTGGTTAATTTAGTGAAACACAAGCTATCACAGAAAAAACCTTTTAAAGAGAGAAACAAACATGATGGGCAGAATTCATGTCTGTGAAATCTAGACCTACAAGTATATTTAACAGTTAAATTCTAGATAGGTATACAAATATTTAATATTGAACTCAGGCGTATATTACAGTCATTAAAAATAATTTGTTAAAATGCTTAATAATTTTCTACACCTCAGTTGCTGGAAAATAAGGATATACAATAGTCAGAGAAGGAAAAATGTGTTTGGGAAGCACTACAATACTTCTGAACTTCTACATATTAGGAAATGTACTATATAAATGTTTCAGAATATGTATTTTCAGGTAGTGTGCGTATATATAATACTGGGTGTTCATTTCAAAGTGTGTCATGACGTCACTGTTGTGAGTCAGCGATTTGAAGCAAGTTTCAGCTTTTATGTCAAAGAAGTTGCCTATTAATCAAGGCGTTCAATCTGAACTTGAGAACGTGTACGGTATAACTTGAAAGTCGTAGCAACAGATGGCGGTCTGTACGGTCTGTACAGTCTGTGTGCTACCATAACCTCTTTCGAACTGTGTTTTGCGCGGGCAAGTTGTACGCAGGGTATTTGTTATCATCGGTTGCGTACGGCAACATTCCACAATACAAATCAAATCCCCCGTGTCCATGTTGACTGTCGAAGTTAATGTCAACAAATACGTTAAGTAATCGTCTTAACCCTCTCACCATATCCCAACAGTAAGAAAAAAACTCACCTCAGTACGTGTTTCCAAACAGTTCACATTCCTGCCATTACCAGCATTACTATACGTATCGGTATGTACTCTTCAGAATGAATGCTGTACTTGCCAGGCAACTTCTCTGACACATAGGTAATACGCCTCTTCGGAAGTGTAGGAAGATTGAATTCTCTAGGCTCAACGACTAGCCACATGACGGCATACAGATAGCCATGACACACTTTGAACTGAACACGCAGTACATATGACTTATGATTTAATTATAGTTAAGTTATATTAAATAATTTAATTTTAAACAATTTCACAATACCTGAAATTAACCAATTTCAAATCTTATCGTCGAGCGAATGTTGTAATAAAATGTATAAAACAAAATAATTTAATAATAACAATACTAGAATTAGAATAAGGGAACAAAATTAAAACTAAGAAAGTGGCTTTCTAGTAACTTTTGTTAAATAATGTATGTTTTTAATTAAATACAATTTTCCCATTTCATTTTTATCTTGTAATTTTAAAGCAAATAATTGCTCTGGATGCCTCGCTATGGCACTGCGAACTGCAGATATGGAGGTTGCTTGTCTTAAAGGCACTCGTCACACTATGGCAGTGTTCTGGTCTATAAGGCAGGTGTCGGAGTGACCCACTCAGATAAAAGCATTTAAGTTAGATGGTGCTTCATAATGATGCAATAGCTCCTACATCTTTTGTTACAAGTTTAAAATGCATTAACATTTAACTATCAATGTGGTAACTTCAGCCTTCCCTGGATAAAAAAAATCTCTCTCTCATACTATTATAGTACATTATGCAACGAGCCTATAATGGTAGTAATTAAGACGCAAGTATGATTGTTTATGAAACGAGCACAAGCGAGTTTCATAATTTTCATACGAGCGTCTTAATTACCATTATAGGCAAGTTTCATACGACTTTTTATGCTCGACCATATTTCTAACTTGAAATTATTCATAACTTTCACGTTATCTCATGTGAATGGGAAGGGAACTGACCTTGTGCAATCTCGTGAATTGTGAGATGTGCGCAGACGCGAAAGTATTGATTTTTTCCGAGGCCGAATTTCATTGACCTTGGCACAGAATAAGATGAATATTACTCTGGTATAACCTGAAAATTGATTTAGAATTGAAAAACGAGATGACAAATTGAATTTATTTGAATATTATTTACAATTAACTCTAATTATTATAGTAACAGAACATAGTATTGGATTTCCAGCCTCCGTGAAATCCAATACTGTCGCAGAAGGTTATGTTCTGTTACTATAATAATTAGCGTTAATTGTAAATAATATTCAAATAAATTCAATTTGTCATCTCGTTTTTCAATTCTAAATCAATTTCCAGGTTATATCAAGCCTAATGTTCATGTTATTCTCTAGATTATATCAAGGTCAATGACATTCGTGTTTCGGAAATAATCAATACTTTCGCATCTGCGCACATCTCACAATTCAGGTCAGTTCCGCTCCTCACTTACATAGCCATAACATGAATACTTATGAATAATTTCAAGTTAGAAATATGGCCGAGCATAAAAAGTCGTATGAAACTTGCCTATAATGGTAATTAAGACGCTCGTATGAAAATTATGAAACTCGCTTGCGCTCGTTTCATAAACAAACATACTCGCGTCTTAATTACTACCATTATAGGCTCGTTGCATAATGTACTATTTTTGTAAAAATCTCAATTAGCTCATACTTTGTAACTTATAAGTAACTGAACAGAACAGTCCTGGAATTATGGTTATATATACAGAAATCTTCGAAGTCAACCCGTGTTGAATAGAGATTTTCATTATTTTAGTCTCTCCAGGCAAATGCCAAATTAATATATGAGATGGCCAAGCCATGTCTGCTTCCTTTGATGTCCCGTCCAGTTAAGAATAATAATAATCATATCATATTACTAGTATTAAAAGCGACAATCGTTGATGAAACATGAAAGTACACATTCTAATGTCTTACTTTAATACATAAATATAAGCAGAAGTACCTTCAAGTACCTCTTCTCCTGCTCTCACTATGAAAAGTTTCTCCCACACTGACAATGAAGATCCCATTTCAATGAAGTACCACATTGCTTCTTAAGTTTATGATTTTATCTATTAGCACTTTAATTCGAAAGAAGGCAAATGTATATTCTAATTACTATTAACTATAACCTATATGAACTAAGAAAACAATTTTAAATAGAGTTCTGAATAATCTTAGTAGCAAATTCATGTCTTCTACATAATATTAGATGATTTTGACCCTCTTAACCTCATGGTGGATATCTCAAACTCATACAGTGATTCTATTTTTACTCAATTTCAGCTTCATAAATAAGAATTTGGCCGCTACTGCATTTCATTCTTATATGCAGAATAAAGTTATCTAACTTTGTTCATAAATTTAATATTTTAATATATTTTATGCTCGACCATGCCGAAATGTAGTAATTATACACCTGGTAGCAGTCCTTTAATGCATGTCATTAAAGTACACCTATTCATTAAAGTTCAGATTTTCGATTATTCTCGGATATGCAATCGAAAGACAACGAGGAAAACGTCACGGAGGCTGGAAATCCAATACTGTCGCAGAAGGTTATGTTCTGTTACTATAATAATTAGCGTTAATTGTAAATAATATTCAAATAAATTCAATTTGCCATCTCGTTTTTCAATTCTAAATCAATTTCCAGGTTATACATTCTCTGCATTACATCAAGGTCAATGACATTTTTGTTCCTCGGAAAAAATCAATACTTTCGCGTCTGCACACATCTCACAATTTCGAGCTATGAACAAGGTCACTTCCGATCTTCTGTCAGATACAAATAAAATTAATATTTCTGAATAATTTCAAGTTAGAAATATGGTCGAGCATAAAGAGTCATATGAAACTTGCCTATAATGGTAATTAAGACGCTCGTATGAAAATTATGAAACTCGCTTGCGCTTGTTTCATAAACAAACATACTTGCGTCTTAATTACTATCATTATAGGCTCGTTGCATAATGTACTATAACTTAACTGAGCAATACAGAGTGAACAAAAATCTTTGTGCATTTATACTGCGGGTGAAATTTTTTCATTTGTTAACATTAATATTATTAACAATGGCTTATATGACACATACAATGACAAGCTTCCCATAATTTATATTGTCATATGGGTGTTATGTTCAACATTGTATACACACATGCAGATGCATAGAGGTTTTTCGCTCACTTTGTATATTTAAAGTAACATAATAATTAACTAATTACAGAATTTCATTTTCAGTGTCATAAATTATACATTTAACTTAATCTAGGGGATTTTTTTTAGCTTAATACATTATGAATAAATATATCACAAAAACAATACATATTGACAAAAATGTACTTGTTCCACCATGAGAATTATTGTTGAATTGATGTTTTCAACTCATGCTGGGTCAACTCAGGTCTACGATATGCCTCTTGATATGCAAGGGAACAGCGTGGTGCATTGATACCGTCAACTCTCCCAATATTATTACTGAAATTGCACCTATAGAAAATATACATAAAATAATGAAAAGTATTGTGTGTAAATGCCATAAAGAGAAATACAGATCCCCTGTTTTCATTAACTCTATGCTAAATGAGGAATATTGTAAAGACTGAATGGGCTTTGTATTTTTGCAAATAATGGCAATAGCGAACATCCCTTGCCTCCATCTGAGACTGAACATTTCTACTTACTGAATCATCTTCTTGTATTATTATCATCATAATAGTGTGTCTATTTTATAAGTTATGGTATTTGTCAGGGGCGTATTTTGCGGGCTACCGGGGCTACCGGCGGTAGCCCAAGGAAATTACAAAAGAAAAAGTTTATAATATAACATAATGTAATAATTTTGTATTATTAGTTTTACCATAGTAATTAAAATTAAAGTAATTGTTAGATATATTTTGTGTAATAATAGGGTCAGCGGTAGCCCAAACCCTTTAACCAGTATACGCCCCTGGTATTTGTAAAGTACGTAGTTTCAAAGCACTTAAAATAAATGCCAGGTAATCTGTTGGCGAATCCTCAGTCTCATCTCACTACATCTCGCCAAAAAATTATTGTAAACTTGTAAAATTTTGACTTGTTTCACATCTTAAAACTTCATTGCTGATGTAAGATCTATGAAATACAATAAATGAAATGAAAAAAAAAATAAACTGAAGTACATGTAATGTGTGTGTGTCTATATAAGTTTCTTTATAAACGTCACAAGACTTAAAAACACATACTTTCCACAGGAACTTCATTATCGCTGCGGCAAAACCAAACGAATGAAATTGGTGCATAACTGTTGTTTGTGTGACATTCATGAAGGGATCTTCGGCAGCAAAAAATGTACAGTAGCATAAATAATAATGGGATTAACATTTTAAATAAGTAGGTATCAGTACTGTAAACTTTGAAATACACATTACATTAATATTGACCTAATTATGCCGAATTAACAGAGGAAAGTGTAATTAAGCATAATTTTTATCAGATATCATCATTGCATACACAGTCAATCAATCATTCAATGACTGAAATTCGTGAAATCTTTGAAAATCGCATACAGAGTTATTGTGACTTCCGAGGTACTCCAGTTTTGAATCTCTTTATTTACTTATTTTTTTATTTATCGGCGAAGCTTAAAAACATGTGTTAACTTGAACTAAGTTTAAAAATACTTTGGTTGACTATTTTCGACTTGGGAGCCATCTTCAGAACTGCGTGGTCCTTGCGTATTTCGTGAAAGTCATATATATTTAAGTGATATAGTGTTAAAAGTTGTGCAATCAAGTTGAGAAGGAAGATGCAAGGATCATGCAGTTCTGAAGATGACTCCCAAATCAAAACTAGTCAACCAAGGTATTTTTAAACTTAAACAGTGAAACTTCCCTTAATGGACACTTCCCAATAGCGGACTCCTCTCAATAGCGGACATTTTAAAATTTCCCTGCAAAATAACATTGGCCCTTATGATAAAATTCTTCCAAATAGCGGACATTCTCAATAACGGACGCGGACACTGAAATGTATCTCCCAACAACAATTAAAACTTCCAAATAATGGACAGCGTGAAAGAAAAAAAGAAAAAGACGGTTGTAAATTAAACGGAATTCCAACGGAATTCTTTGCAACAATCATTATCGTTCTTGTACTTTATTGAAGGTAAGCAGCACAGTTGTTAGTTGTGATACTGTACGTGAGCAGTCCGTACTTTCTTAGTTTGTCAAGTTGAGTGTTCGGAAGTACAGTCACATTAGAAATGTCACGAAAACGTAAACGTTTGTCACTAAAAGAGAAAGTGGATATTGTAAAGCATAGTGAGATGGAGAAATTAAGTGTTCGTGAGCTGGCCACAAAGTTTAATGTGGGAAAAACTCAGATTAGTGAAATTTTAAAAAACCAAGGATGTTATTTTAAAATCATACACTGAAAATGCAATTCTAGATTTCTTTGTGTAAGGTGAAGTGGTACAGTGACTGAAGTTTATTTCATTTACAAAACATTTACTGGTACGATTTCTCGCTGGATGATTACTGTAAACAATCTCACTGTCTACTGTACTGTAAAATATAGTGTTGAATATGTATGAGAAATTTTAATGTACTGTATACATACTGTGACAGTGACGTGAGCTTCGAACTCACGACCAGCGTCCCGCAAGAGAGCAGATCGCGTGGGCTCCACAGAGCACTGAGGGACGGCGCGCAGCGGAGAGAAGAGAGGGGAAAGGGCCTACGCGGCGAGGGAGTGTGCGCGCGCGACTGCTGCGTGTGAAGTGAAGGGGGGACGGACCCTCCCGACTCTTCGAGAAGTCCGTCGAAGTGGAAAAATCGGGAATTCGAACTTTCCAGGCTACGTCGCTGTGGTTATAAAAGAAGAAGCGCGAGGGAACTCGGACAGTGTGTGTGTGATTCATGATTAGTTCAGTCAGTAAGCCAGTGAACAGAGCAAGCCAGTCAGTCTTGTGTACCGGAGTTCGACTCGAGTGTGCGTCCGCAACTGTGTCAGCATCCGAAGGCCTGAGTTCGAGTGCAATGGACCGCAGTTGGAGGGACCTGAGTTCGAGTGCAGTGGACCGCAGTTGGAGGGACCTGAGTTCGAGTACAGTGGACTGTCTCTGAAGGTCTGTGGTTCGAGATACTGTGAACTCGAGTGACTGAGCTAGAAGAACTGTGAACTGAGAACTAACAGTTCTGATTTGTAAATAGTGCTTTGTAAATATTAGTTAAGATTAATAGTTCATTGTTGTTCGTAATAGTCCAAGTAAATTGTCATTGTCATTTGTGGAGTGCAATAACGAACGCTGTGTTGCTGTGCGGAGAGCAAATCCCATTGTTGCCGAGAGCGTTTAAGGTGAATTGTAGAAAGGAATTATTATTGTTGAGTTGAAATAAATTTACAGTACTAACGATTTCCTAAATAGCGGACACTTCTCAATAACGGACATTTAATTTTTCCCCGGCGGTGTCCGCTATTGGAAAGTTTCACTGTATATATATTTTCCTGCGTGATATAGTATTAAAAGTTGTGTAATCGAGATGTATTAAAAACAAAGTGTATGAGAATAGCTTTCAGTCTCTTGATGAACTTAAAGAAAATATCAGGAGAGAAATTCTAACATTGCACATGAAGACATGAATCAGCAGGTTTTGAAGAATATAATACGGCCATCATTTCGAGAGTATTTGCCATAAATAAGATGTACCGTATGTAGGTACACTTGTTTGCAAAAGTAAGTTCCCAGCAGACAGTTCATCATTATAGGAAAAAGTAGCTACCGGTACGTAAGAGGTGGCAGCCAGTGGCGTTTATAAAGAACTTCCCTGTAAACACACACAAGCACAATTCCATTATCATTGTAAATATTCCGTCAGAGACTAAATGTAACAGAAACACAAGTTGACTACCCTTACAAAAAGAGCCCCTGATATAGGCTATCAAAGAAAATTAAATGAGCCCAAAACATTTGAAAATATCAGAGAAGAGGAAGATCTCTTATACTATCTGAAATCGGCTAATTTATATATAAACATTTTCTCTACCATTGTATTCATCTCGCTCCAGTACAGTAACAGAAAAAAAAAAAACAGTAGCCTATAAAAGGTCAGAAGTCAGCAATACAAATCATTGAAAATGTAAGCAAAATTCTTTGCAGAAAAATATTGAAATTAAACATGTTTCACCAACAAAGATTGGATACTAAATATCTAAGCATAAAATATCAATGTTTTGCCCTTTCCGTGCTGTTTATTTGTGCTAGATACAAATTTAATGTTATGCAATAGATTTTTACGCTTTGTTATTTCTTTTTAACCTGGGAGAGTTGAGTTGTAACAGTTTCCTGCATCAGATAAGCTAAGTCTAGACTTACAGTTTGTTCAATTGACTACCAGGGAGTACTATCAACTTGTAAAACCACTGTACTACTTGTTGCTAAAACGTTTTTACATCAATACTAACTAATACATCTCAATACTGTGTCGCTTGAAAACACTCTAGCAAAAGGCAACATTCTTGTTTGATTAAAACATTCTAGGTCAATTTTTCTTTGAAGGAAGAATCTGTCAGCTAACAAATTTAGTATCAACTATTACATAAAGCAACAGTTAAAACATGGTTGTTGCTGACATGAAGATGTTTAAATCTTGATTATTTCCCACACAGGGTATGAATATACCATTTTGTATGGCAATAAGTTTAAAATTCCTTATATGCTGGTACAGGATATGAATATGTCTTTAAATATATTCACTTTAATCTAAAGTCTCATTCTTGTCGAAACTGATTTTTGTTTTAACTTGTGTGGTCATTTTCAGGAGCATCTACTTTATGTGTGGTAAAATAGAGACTTTCGTAAGTTAAGGTACTGAGAAGTCTATTAATCCAGAGTGATGAATAATTGGGGTTTAAAATTAGGAGAAGAAGAAGTAGTGAAAAGTAGAAAGAGAGATATTAGAGACATCGAAGAACTCAATATAAACAGCCTGTATGTTTGCGTACATTTAATGAAAAAAACTTACTTTACTGCAAATTTTCATGATCTTAAATTACAGTAGAACTTGGTTATAACGACATCCAAGGGACCTTAAAAATTATGTTGTTACAAACGAGTGTCGTAGTAATCGAGATTCACATTATCAATCTAGTGAGGTGGAAAATGAAAAATAACAAACTTAATTAGACTTAACTTATTTTAGATTTATGTATTGACTTTTAAGCCTACAATGAACATAATAAAATACATGTAGGCCTACAATTATAAATACAGTATTCTGTATTAAAACAGTTTGTTCAGTACTCACCAAACTATTTTACTTAGAAGTGAAGTAATCAGTCATTTTACTCTGTTGTCTTCTACTTGCCCAATATCCACTTTCTAGGGCTAAATTACTTTCTATGTTCACAATTTCAGTTGCAATTTCACTGCTTCCTTCCTAGCTTCATAGAACATGTTCATAATTCTAATGGCTTCTAAAACGTCACTCACTTCTTTTAGTGGCCATACTGCGTTAAAATGCGTGCACTTAATGAAAACTTCCTGTAGAAACTGAACTAATACCACACGAATTCGGGCAGGTTACAATGGGGTGGGGAATCCGCCTGCATTCCAGAGGTCTATGGCAGAAGGAGACTGTAAAGAATTTGTCAGGGTCAGATTTCAACAAAATATTTCTTAAAATACTTTGTTTCTTAGAAAATCTTATTCCAAACTGAAGTTGAAAATGACGTTATATGCGAGGTAGACGCATATACGTTTGTCGTATTAAACAAGGTAGGACATCATATGTCTTACGGGGAATTAGTTGGGACCACAGAATATTTGACGTTATAGGCGAGGTGTCGCACAAAACGAGGTCGCTATAACCAAGTTCTACTGTATATTATAAGTCATTTAAAAACTAAAATGTAAATTTAAATTTATGTAAACCATTTTCTTGCCAGGCATTTAAATGTCTCACCTTAAATGTTACTGTTTAACATTCTTTGTCTTTGGCAACCTCACCAAGTTGAGGAAGATTAAATATTATTATTATTAAGACAAACAGAATTATGGTCCGACCAGAAACTCTTGTTACCTACATACTATTAACAGCAGATATAATTTCTGCACATTTTAAAAATTCAAATAATACTGATTCAATGGAAATGGTATAGTGGTGAAAAGATACCAGTACTGGTACTTAACAACTTGTATCTACTCCCGCAAAAGTCGGTCAGAAATAATAACAATAATAATAATAATAATAATAATTTCTTTACGCACAACTTTTTAATTTTGTTTATCATATAATAGTGATTAGTGAGTGTTAATTTTCATTGTTATATCCATTGCATTGAGTGTGTACCAACATGTTAATTTAATAATTCCAATACCACTGTGCCATCATATTAATTTCCTGTATAATATAATCGTTATCAACAAGGCAATTTGTTATTGCCCAATATTTGTATCAGAACTAAAAACATCCTTAACAGAATTATACCAGTAATTAATTTTATTATTTAAGTTTGATAACATAATTGTTGAAAAACGTAATTGTTATAGATCACAGTGCTATTTTGTTTAGTAGGTTATTTTACGACGCTTTATCAACAGCTTAGGTTATTTAGCGTCTGAATGAGATGAAGGTGATAATGCCGGTGAAATGAGTCCGGGGTCCAGCACCGAAAGTTACCCAGCATTTGCTCATCTTGGGTTGAGGGAAAACCCTGGATAAAAACCTCAACCAGGTATCTTGCCCCGACCGGGAATCGAACCCGGGCCACCTGGTTTCGCGGCCAGACGAGCTGACCGTTACTCCACAGGTGTGGCACAGTGCTATTTTCTTCATTAATAACATTATAATAGTATCTCACTCACATTCTTAATTTGAGTACCAGCTAAATCAGGACTGAATGTTAATATTATCTAGACACAGTAATTTGGCCATGATCACAACATTAAGCATCCAAATGGTTACGTCTTGCAAAATTCAAATCTTTGTCTCTTTGGATATCGCGATCAGTGCGCAAATAATCATTGAAAATTTCTGTGCAATAATATAGTTCATTCTTATAGGGAGCTTCGGTTTTATGAGTCTTCGAATTTATCATTGTATGCTTTTTTTAATTCACATGAAGTTTTAAATTTAATATCAATTCAAAATTATAGTATATGTCTTTTGGCTCATCTACACATCCTGCCCAACAATTTCAAGATGGCAATTCACACCCATTTACTCTTTTCAATTATTATTTTGCATTTCGATGTACTGTTTGTTAGTGTAATCTAATTTACTTATGCGGTGAAAAATTTGTAGTAGCCTGCCATGTAATCTAGAATAGGCAATATTACAGTATATTTATCAAGGAAGTTCACTTCACAAGTTTAATAATTTAGTACGAGGGGGATCCAGGAAATAACGACCGTTTTGTTGTAATAATTAAAAAAAAAAAATTTATTTGAAAAAACAAAGTCTGTTACATAACTGAAGCTTCCTTTACTTCTCTACATAATCACCACCTACATTTAAACATTTGTCGTATCTGTTCACTAGCTTTAGAATTCCCGTTTTATACTCCTTTGCCGCCAGTTCATTAAGCCAGGTGTTCACTGTCTTCTTCAACTCTTCATCACTTCCAAAACGCGTACCACCCAGAAAGTCTTTCAGCTTAGTGAAAAGGTGAAAATCGCTAGGAGCAAGGTCTGGACTATAGGGCGGATGATCAAAGATTTCCCAACCGAATTGATCCAGCAATTCTCGAGTTGAAGCAGCAGTGTGCGGGCAGGCACAGATTTTGTGGTAGCCAAGATGTTGCGACACAATTTCACCAAGCAAAGAACGAGAAATGTCAGGAAAGGCAATATGCAATTCGTCGAGTGATGTGCGCCTGTCTTGCAAGATTCTGTCGTTCACTTTAGTCTTCAGGTCTTCTGTGATGAGTGATGGGCGTCCGGGTCGAGTTTCATCGTGGACATTTGTTCGCCCATTGTTGAACATTTCGCACCATTTTCTCACATTTCTTTCATCCATTACAGTATCACCATACACTTCTTTCAATTGCCGGTAAATTTCTGCAGGTTTCAAATGTCGGGCATTCAAAATCGAATCACACTCCTCACCTCACAGTCGGCGGGATTATCAATCACGTCGTTCATTTTGAAGTAACACAAAATGCACAATGGCGACTTGTTGCAACCATTACTCACAACGTTATGAGAACACATGTTAAGGAAGCCAGTTGACCTTCAAACAAGGAAGGGGAGTCAGCTGCGTGGCGGGTATGCGCGAACGGTCGTTATTTCCTGGATCCCCCTCGTACATTCTAGTAAATATTCTGAGCTTATAATGGTATAACAAGATTTGGTAATTTATTTTTACTTTACTGTTTATATCTAAATTTACTATAGGTACTAAATACTTTTATGGTTTAACACTAAGAAAAGTCCTTTCTGCGTGTGTTAGCACTGAATAATTAATGTTGATGCTCTTACAGCATTATTTAAAATACCGTACTACATTATATCAACGCATTATGTGAAGCAGTTTCGTTCGTAATTGCAATTACAATAATCGTAAATTATAAATGACGAAAATTTCTATGTATCTGTTCTGCGGCTATTTTATATTTTTCTCCAGAATTATTATGAAAATTTAATACCTAATGCACTCTATGTGATTTTAATGTGCAACATTGCTAATTCCTTCCATAGCTTAATGCAAAGTATTCATGATCAGAAGTTAATACTATCTATGGTAGCGTTAACCTCTTAATACTAAAAGTTATTTCCTTAAAAAAATGAGTATTAAAGTTCTAAGAGGCAATCATTTAGTTAACAGTACTTTGGATTATTATCGAAAATCTGAATAACAAGCTACCCGGTATATAAGTTCACAAATCAACGAACACAAAAATGGTTTTATGTTCTCGTTGTGACCATTTGTCAAAGCTTTTGTTTATCTGATACTACTTCTTTTCTCATGTGCCTATTTATATTCCTTCATTTTATTTGTGTTTCTGAAAAATCTTCAATTTTAATTATACTAACACTGTGGGGTTATTGAAAGTGCTAGTTAAGATTCGATATTTGTTCTTGAGTCAATAATTCTTGCTTTCTGATACATGCTGCAGTGAATTCGCGGTGTGGAATCACTAATGCAAAAATCGAAATTAATATTACTGGTAGCACTAATAGAGATAAGCATTATAAAGACACTAATCTTGATCATAGCAACTTATTGAAATGCTGCCCTTTCACACGTAGACAATTTTGACATCATTTTAAGAAGTTTTCATTGATCTCCTTAGTTCTTGTATAGAAATCCTTGCAATTACTGTCGTTATACAACATTATAATTAATCTATTGTAAGAGATAATATCATATAAATTAGTTTTTTATTTTTCAGTCAATCACTTCATGTTAAGATGGCAGAAATGGATTCTGTTACATCAAGATACAGTGTTAATATACGTCACGAATATTTTCGACTTACTTTCAAGTCATCTTCAGGTGATAGTTTTCTAACAAACAAACATTTGAACTAGGTGAAAATATTATTTAAACACATTTACAAAACACTAGTAAATAGTCTGACCATGCATACTTTACATAAAATGGTTGAATGGCGTACATAGTCTTAAAATTAAAATGACATACAGATAGAAAGCCTTCCAATGAACATAATTATAATACAATATATTGAGAAGCATGCAGTGTGCCTGAATTATGAATTAAAATCGTTTAAAATTATTATATATAAAACTGAAGACTAGGCTTGTTCTTTATGACGTTCAATGTATTGGACGACTGTATGAAGTGGGTGTAAAAGAAAATCTCGGTCTATTCGCTGTGGTGAGAGGCATTATATCTGAAAAAATTAATCAAAGATGTCTTAAAATTTTGAAGAGAAATATGCATGGTCAGACTGTTTTATAAATGTGTTTAAATAATATTTTCACCTAGTTCAAATGTTTGTTTGTTAGAAAACTATCACCTGAAGATGACTTGAAAGTAAGTCGAAAATATTTGTGACGTATATTAACATTGTATCCTGTTGTAACAGAATCCATTTCTGCCATCTTAACATGATAAGTGATTGACTGAAAAATAAAAAACTAATTTATATGATATTATTTCACAAACTTATCTGAACTCAACATGACTTTTAAATTTATTGTAAGAGAATGAGCTACATACTTTAGACGAATTTTCTAGTTTAACACCAATCTCAATAACTTTCTACTAGACGAGTATGTTTGGTCTTATTCCAATATAAATTTGAATTTTCTCAACACTTTTACTAGTCCATGTTGAATCTTTCGTACACTACTTTTAACACTTGAATATAAATAATTGATTAAATGGCGATCTTACTCGTGTTAATTATGTAAGCATGTGTGGCTTACAGCTGTTTCGGTGCTACTTGACACCATCCTCAGAGCCTACTAGATCTCAGCGCTATCTCAACTTCGCTGCCTGTTGTGTGGGTGTGTTCGTGTGATGAAGAGTTGTATCAAATAGTGTGTGTGTTCTGAAATTGATCTGTGTGTTGAGAATTTGATTAGGGTGTGTTTTAGTGTGTCTGTATATTTCATATTGTTCTAGTGTGTTGAGTTTTTGGTTTTTGGGTTGTATGTGTAAGATTTCCATGTCTGTGTTTATGTTATTGACACTATAACTACAACCCAAAAGCCAAAAACTCAACACACTAGAACAATATGAAATATACAGACACATTAAAACACATCCTAATCAAATTCTCAACACACAGATCAATTTCAGAACACACAATATCTGACATAACTCTTCTCACACGAACGCACTCACACAACAGGCAGCGAAGTTGAGATAGCGCCATAGGCTCTGAGGATGGTGTTAAGTAGCTCCGAAACAGCTGTAAGCCACACATGCTTACATAATTAACACGAGTAAGATCGCCATTTAATCAATTACTTTTACTAGTATTTCATAATCTATGTGAAGCAAGAACATCTGGATGCTATATGAAAAACAATCCTCATAGATTCTGGTTTGAAAAGCAAAATAGTTTGTTCAGTACGGGTAGTATATTTTTGATTTGCCATCATTAAAAAACAGATAACACATTAGATACTGGTACTGTAGTAAATCAGAATGTAAACAACACTTCTGATAGTAAAAACAGTGCTGCTTTGTGTGAGTTACTAGAACAAATATTGGACCTCGCTAGCACTTTAAAAAAGCTCAATGTAGTAAATATACTTAGTGTACATAAAATTATGTATTAAATTGTAGTGATTATTAAAACACGTGAATAACTAATACCTTATTCATCTCACAGGAATCTGAACAAACTAGTGAGCATTAGTGTCTCTCGAACATACAACCTATGAATTACGTTAATGAAATTGATTTCTTCTGAAATTCGATGTTCGTTCTACATTTTAAATTAAATATTTTACAAAAAAATAAAAATATTTTATTACCGGTATGTTTATTATGCCGATATAAAAGTGAAATTCCATGATTCACTCTAAAGACCACAAAATGCACAATGAGAAAAATATACTTAACATTAAATCTTGCTTATTAGTGAACATTATAGAAACTTCAGAATGAATTAGGTGACTAGTTCAATTGAATGTATATAATTATCCATGTTTACTTTATCAAATCTTTTCTGTAATTTTCAAAATCCAAATTTGTGATTGTTATGCATTTGCTGAAATGAGCCCATTGGGTTTGTTATTCTATTTCATTAATTATTCATATTTACTTTATCAAATCTTTTTTATGATTTGGAAAATCCAAATTTCTATCTAAATTGTACTGTCTGTGTTTTTCAAGCAGACGTTTAAGAAAGAAATATCCCATTATTCTTCCTATTATTACCAGTACTATTTTTATGGCACGCACATTTATATGAACATCCCTTAACCCAGCGGTTTCCAAACTTTTTCAAGGTGCGACCCACTTTTAGGCGAGACTTCTGTATGTGACCCCCCCCCCACATCAAATTGGTAGGGTGTTTAACCCAATTCGAAAAAATACAAATCCCTGTAAAATAAAAAAAACAACGATGATTTTATTCAAAATTAGTGGATACAAAGTAAAGAACGACCAAAACAGAAAAAAAATATATAGTGCAGCAGTGACACAAAATATTAAATGAACATCATTCCTAGTAGCCTACTTTGCTGATATTTTCGAACACTTAAAAATTTTGAATGGTATTTTGCAAGGCCAAGAAAATGTTAACATAACAGCCAGGGATAAAATCCAAGGATTTATAAAGACACTTGATTTCTGGTCGACATCACTTGACAAAAAGGAATGTGATGAAGTCCAATGTATTAAAGAACTTGTGGAAAATTTAGCTATGTATGATACAACAAATTATGAATGCAATTAAGTTTGCACAATTCTAAAGAACAGCTTTTTGAGATTTTCCGAAAGACACTCAAAACAATATGTCAGATACAGATGAATACTTAATCCATCTTCAGACAGTTGCATTCCACTGGGTGAAATTCCATATTTACTAGAGATGCATCACATGGAGGTGATGTAATGACATATGAATATTAGTAAAAATGATGATTAATGGAGAATTTGTACCTCAAGCTCCATTAGAGGCTATATACCAGTACCGGTACTGTAAATGTAAGTCAGCTCCATTGTACTGGTACCTATGTTTTCAATACAATATTTTATTATTACCGGTACCATTTAAAAAAACATGGTAACTACGAATGTTTGTATCAATATTGCACTTTTGTTTTCTGCAAACTACACTGCCATTATAAGCACAACACAGTCATCCCTGGCAAAACAGATGTGGTATCAGTGGTAAGCACTTCAGTAGCAAATGTAACTTTATACCAAACCAAAGAATATTTCTGTTTCTGAGAATATTTAATTTCTTTCTCAAAGAAAACAATATATTGTGTTTATATGTTATAAAGAATTGCATTTTGTGTTCTATGTGAATACGTGACTACACTTTTTATCAGTTTATTACCGGTACAGTAACTTATAATTAAAAATGTCAAACTACTATATGACGGTATTAAAGAGTATTTATAATCATAAATTTATGTAAGTAATCGACCTTTTGGAATTTATGAATTTATTCCATATACTGTAGCTATTTCAGACTCACTATAATATGTCTGCCGTTATAATTAGATTTATGTTTAAAAATGACACATGTCATATTATTTTCTGATGTAAAAGACTCCGTTTCATATGAAGTTGCTAGATTAGTTCCTTATTTATTAATTAAAGCATAAACAATTGTCTGTGAACTACCAATATTTCATATCTTAACGACTTTAAAATGCCATTCATTCAAGATGATTTCAAAGTTATTTGAAAACATATTTTTACTTTTCACCATAATAAGAGTATTCCATTATTGTATAATCAAAAGAATCATCTCTTTATTCAAAATAAAACAAGTATGCACTATGCAGAAGAAACTTTTGATAACCAATGTTGCCATATCCACTTATCAGTTTGAGAATATACCTACCGTACATGCAATATGTGAATGTCTTTTATATGGATTTTGTGTTAAGTGAAACTGTATATCATGTCTTTTCCATTACTTATATAGCATAGACTGCGAAATGAATGAAATGTAGATTGTTTGAGAGGGAGCCTTATCATTAGGCCTACATATCAAGTGAGAACAAAACAGAATTTACTTTTGTTCAGCTTTTGGTATAATTTTAATTTGTATGGCTAATACTGTGTCACTATAAAGGTAAAATAATGAACTTTAGGAATTTTATTATTAAAATACTATCAAATTATCGTTATATATAGTTTATGTTAGCTAATTGTGAATATAAATGTACCTCAAATTAAATTACACCTTTTCCACATGTATTTCAGAACTGGTCAATTTAATTTCAGTAAGCATTATTTGTAGTTCAGATTAATCAATTTAATTTCAGAAAGCGTCATTTGTATTTCAGATTAATCAATTTAATTTCAGAAAGCGTCATTTGTATTTCAGATTAATCAATTTAATTTCAGAAAGTTTCATTAGTAAGCTTACTTCATAAATAGTACATTGCATTTCAGAAAACAACATTTGCATTTCAGAATAAAAGTAAATTGTATTTCAGAAAGCATCATTTGTATTTCAGAAAAAGTAAATTGCATTTCAGAAGTATAAATCCACAATTTGCTATTTTCCAGAGGTTTCTTTTTTAGAGGTTATTTAACGAAGCTGTATCAACTACTAGGTTATTTAGTGTCCATGGGATTGATAATGAAATGGTATTTGGCGAGATGAGGCCGAAAATTCGCCATAGATTACCTGACATTCGCCTTATGATTGGGGAAAATCTCGGAAAAAACTCAAACAGGTAATCAGCCCAAGCAGGAATCGAACCCATGCACGAGTGCAATTTTAAACCAGGAGGCAAGCACCTCAGCCAACTGAGCTACGCTGGTGGCTCAAGATCTGTTCAAGATAAAAGATTTCACTGTGGTGCTTCATTGGATCACAAAATACAAGGTACCAGTATTTCAATACAGTAATTTTATAAAGTCTGAAGTTTTTTTTTCTCGGATTGGGTGTTATTCTTAAAAAGGTATTTGGGAGTGCAAGCTGGACCAATTTTATAATAAACATCATTGTATTAAAAAATCAGTGCTTGTATTAAAATGTTATTTTCTGCAATTATCTGAAATATAAATGATGATTTCTGAAATACAATTGATGTTCTCTGAAATACAATTGCCTGAACTGAAGTACGATTGACCCTTTCTGAAATACAATTGACTGAACTCAAATAAAATTGACGTTTTCTGAAATACAATTGCCAGAACTCAAATACAATTGACCCTTTCTAAAATACAATTGTCTGATCTCAAATACAATTGACCCTTTCTGAAACACAAATGACTGAACTCAAATACAATTGACCCTTTCTGAAATACAATTGATTGATCTCAAATACAACTGACCCTTTCTGAATACAAATGACTGAACTCAAATACAATTGACCCTTTCTGAAATACAATTGACTGAACTCAAATACAATTGACGTTTTCGGAAATACAATTGGCTCAACTGATAGGTACAATTGATGCTTTCTGAAATACATTTGATTTATCTGATATAGTACAAATGATGTTTTCTGAAATACATCTGATTTATCTGATATAAGTTACAAATGATGCATTCTGAAATACAGCTGGAAAAGGTGTAGATTATATGGGGCAGATGCACATCCAGCATTCTTTAAAGGGGCCAAGGAACAAAAATAAGCCTAACATGTTATATTTAAAAAGTGCATAACTTAACTAATATTACATACCTATTAATTTTAAGAACTGCAATAACATAAATATAAATTATCTTCGTTGTTGATTACATTACCTATGAAACTAGGACACAATTCATAATTTATTACTGCGGTACCTACAGGCTACAGTCCCCATTTTTACCTGTAATAAGAATATTAATATATTTAGCTAAGAATTCAATTTCATTCAAGTCTAAGAATGGCTTCATATTTATTTTATAATAGAATAACCTTATAACACTATACATTGTTCAAATCGTGCTTCACTACTTAAAATAATGTCATCAGTTGTTTTATTACCAGCTCAACTATTTTGCAAAGGTGAACAGCCTAAGACTCTTAATGTGGATTATGTTACCATTCCTTATCACTCTCTCTTGAGTTTAAGAAAGTAGTTAAAAGGAACCATTACACGTCCAACAATTTATGCATTGTAAAGAAGTTCGATTATGCATATTTATGCTTACATGCTTTAGAGATTGTAATACCATTTTCTTTTACGTAATGAGACGTCATATTTTTAAATTATATATTTAATAATAACTATATAATTGTTAGATCGTATGTATCAAATCATATTGAACTCATTATATAAAATTATACTATTAAATTAATACAAAGATTGAATAATACGAACATTTATCAGTATTTTAATAGGAACAAATTACATAACAGAAAGTTTTCTCTGTTTTATAGTACCATGTTTCATTGTTATTTCTGTAAATTCCTCTTCAGATGATATGCATGTAGATAAGCCATGCTGATATGTTGCTTTACTATTCCTGTCCAGTAAATCCATGTATGTTCATCATCTATGATGTGCAAGTTGTGGAAAGATCAAGATTTCTTCCGAAACTGTAGGTTTTCTCCATTATGAAATGGTTACAGAATGTAAACAAGAACGTCTCTTATTAAGAGCACAGCGTCCTGGATCAGTATGAGGTAAGTTCAGTCACATTCGATGTGAGAGCAACACATTCCATGTACATAATATGTAACTTGAAATTTAATTGTAATGCGTTTCTTTGACATGTTACACCAAACTAGATAATTGGACTAGAACAAATGGTGAGATTATTTCACTGGATTACTTCGCATATAATTGTACAATTATTACCAGTACAAGTGAAAGAAACCTTTTCACAAGCTGAATACTGGTAGGTACTAGTTTATGATTTTTTTTATTCTCGCACTTGGCGAATTCTTATCACATCTGGCGTTATGGCAGCCAAATTTAAATAAAAACGAATAAAGATTACGCTAATGGTGGAAACGAAATCACTTGATTTCTTATGTCCTTCCAAGTTACCGGGAAATTAAAGAAAAGTAAAATAACCATAAAGAATCATTTAGTAATTATGGGATGTTGATCCATCTATCTTTGTAAGAGAGTAAGAATATTCATTCATGAAAGATTTTAAAAGTATTTTAAATTACTTTTGTGATATTAGTATAAAGAATGCTCAATTTCGAACAAGAATTAAAATGTGGAACTCAAATACAGGAAAGTTTTCAATCAACATTTTCCTAATTCCTAGTATCCATTTGTTTGAAATTGCTTTTTATTCGATATAGTGACAAAATGTGGCATATACTCAAATCTCTAATGCATTTTTATATGCTATTCTCCTCATACTCGTACAATAATGATGATGAGGATATCAAGAGTAGGCCTATGGCTTGAGGGAATGATAATTTCTTTTAAATTAAATGACCCTTTCGTAAAATAATTTTCAGTGCATGTGAGTTGATTTTCTTCTTTCTTGCACTTTGTACTTACTTATGGCTTTTAAGGAACCCTCACATAAGCCCGCCATCTGTCCCTAACCTGAGCAAGATTAATCCAGTCACTACAATCATATTCCACCTTCCTCAAATCCATTTTAACATTATCCTCCCATCTAAGTCTTGGCCTCCCCAAAAGTCTTTTTCCCTTCGGCCTTCCAACTAACACTCTATATGCATATCTGGATTCGCCCATCTCAAACATCTGGATTTAATATTCCTAATTATGTTAGGTGAAGAATAAAATGCGTGCAGTTCTGCGTTGTGTAACTTTCTTCATTCTTCTGTAACTTCATCCCTCTTAGCCACAAATATTTTCCTAAGCACCTAATTCTCAAACAACCTGAATCTCTGTTCCTCTTTCAAAGTGAGAGTCAAAGTTTCACAACCATAAAGAACAACCGGTAATATTACAAATCTTTTAAAATTATCGTTTATTTAACGACACTCACAACTGCCGAGGTTATATCAGCATCGCCGGTGTACCGGAATTTTGTCCTGTAGGAATTCTTTTACGTGCCAGTAAATCTACTGACATGAGCCTGTCGCATTTAAGCACACTTAAATGTCATCGACCTGGGCCGGGATCGAATCCACAATCTTGAGCACAGAAGGCCAGTGCTATACCAACTACGCTACCCAGGTCGACTATATAATGTATCTTAGATTCTGAAATGTACAAGTGTTTCTCATACCTATGCTTCATGTTAACAACATAGTTCTTTTCTGTTCCAGTCCCAAATCATCTTCGTTTGTCTTACAATAAATTAATTCAAAAGTGATTGTTATTTAGGTAAACTGCAGAATACAATGCAAGTGAAATTGGTACAAAATGTGTTGCATCTCTCCTTTCTGTTAGTTTCCATTTATATTAATAAACAGCATAAATGTTCAACTATAGGCTTGTAAGTCTCTTGCACTTAAGGTCACTGGAATGGAAGGCTAGATCATAATACATTATTTAGACATTATTATTTATTTTAAGAGAATATTGCTTAGACCTGTCAGCCCACAATAATGAGAAAGAAACATTAATATCAGATGTTTAAAAATGAATAAGTCGTTTGAATAACCCTATTTGTCCAAGAAATTAAACTTTAATTAAAAAACAGCCCTGCCCTAGACTTCCCTCGCAATCATCACTTAAATGCCCTTTCAAATACTGGAAAAATCGAATTTCTGGAGTGTATGTATATATCTACATCCAAAGGATGCATTAAGACTGAAATCCTGGAAGTAATTTTTTTTGTTTTGGACTAACAAGGCTTTCTAAACGACTGATTCAGATATAAATATTTCGCTTATAGCGAGCTTCAATTTAATTTTGTTTTTTTTTTTTTTTAAGATTAAACATGAGATTCATTCCTTGAAAAACATTTGAAGGAAATTTTCTCGAAGTAAGGCCTAAAAAAAGTTCCACTTCCATTAAACTATGCACCCACATTTCATTCAGTTATTAGATCTCAGTCTCACCAAGATTAAAAACTTACATAACTAGTTAGAATAGTTGCAGAGAGGAATTATCAGTTACCCCAAGCCAAAACAAATGCTACTTAAATTCGGTTATATATTTCTTTATGATAATGGTCGAAACAATGGAACCTATTGGTACTTATGAAAGAATAGCAAAAGCCAGTTTATATGAAGATTTTGGGCTTTTCAACTCTGTAACATTTAAATTCTACGACGTTTCAAGATTAGTAGGTACTTAAAGTTTTCATCCTAGAGTTTTATTTTCCAAGACCTCAATGGTCGCCTACATTACTTGTTCATTATGCTTGATTCATCAAAACAAGTAGATAAAGGAAACCTTTGTTCTTTACATATTTATACAAGTAGCCTCTTGAACCTGATCAATTAATGTCAGTTGTATCTGTCACGTGAAGTTAGCTATACCCATATAATCAGTTTTTGTTTTTGGTGCAGTAAGCCTATCCTTTGTCTAGTTAATTGGGATAGCCAAACATGATGGATACCATACAACAAAGTAAGCAATCTTTCTATCCATTTTGAATCTTGCGTACACTACTTTTAACACTTGAATATAATTAACTGATTAACTAGTGGACTTACTCGTGTTAATTATGTAAGATTTGTGCGGCTTACAGCTGTTTCAGTGCTTCACGCACCATCCTCAGAGCCTACTAGATCATGGCTTCATCTCGAACTTCTCTGCCTGTTATGTGGATGTGTTTGATTGTTGAAAGGTGTTGAAGAGTGGAGTCAAATAGTGTGTGTGTACTGAAATTGATCTGTGCGTTGAGAATTTGATCGGGGTGTGTTTTAGTGTGTTTGTATATTTCGTATTGTTCTAATGTGTTGAGTTTTTGGTTCTTGGGTTGTATGTGTAGGATTTCCATGTCTGCATTTATGTTATTGTATGTATGGTCAATTTCAGTACACACACACTATTTGACTCCACTCTTCAACACCTTTGAACAATCAAACACACCCACATAACAGGCAGAGAAGTTCGAGATGAAGCCATGATCTAGTAGGCTCTGACGATGGTGCGTGAAGCACTGAAACAGCTGTAAGCTGTAACACGAGTAAGTCCGCTAGTTAATCAATTAATTACATTCTTTCTAATTTCGCGCAATAGGATCCAGGGAAATTTTGATGAAATAAAATCTCTCAAGGTTGAAACATACAATAATTTTCATCACCCAATCATCGTGGAAGTCTAAAACCTCATAAAAGTTACTTTACATTATATTACATCTATATCTAGTCTGCCAATTACAAAGGAGTAGAAAAAAATAAACAAGGACTGTTAAACAGTAATGGAACGTGATTATAGAGTTTTAATGTCTTAAGCAGGGTTGCCAGATTCTCTCATCAGAAATCCAGGACAGCTGATGATACTGCGTTCCTGCCTTAATGTAACTACACATTTGAATTAACTCAATTTGCAATGCAACTGATTTTATTCGTTTTATCCCAAACTTTTAATTTTATTACATTTTTCCTAGATTATGAAATTTCCTTTGAATTATTAATAAAATCTGAAAAAATAATATCATATTACATCCTGTTGTATTCAGAAGAAATTCGTGATACAGTGTTTAAATTCTATTATAATAAATCAACTTCCAAAGAGACTAAAGAATAAAGATACTGTATAATAAGCCTACCTAGTACAGACTACAGTAGTCTATACCAGTAGTGGCCCGCGGTTACAAAGGTTGGCAGTTCTGCATGAAAAATAGTGTATTTAGCAAACGCATGCTGTTTATTGCATCTAAATCGGATAACGCGTGTAATTACAGCCCCTTCTCGAAGTTGACTGTGCACCTGAAATTGTACTCCAACCATTCGGCCGCTACACCTCTCCCACCTGGTACAACTAGTCACGTAGTGGAGATGTCACCCACATGCTTTTCTAGTTTTTTAAGTCAAATTAACTAAATCCTTCACTCCGGTGTTTGTCCAGGTATTTTCTCCTCTAAACAGAATACACGGGTGGGGGAGAAAGCGTTTTCATGAACGCAGCAAAAAACCAATCGTTTCCATTACACATTTCGGTATTAAAATGACCAGTAGCGTACATGATTTCCTCGACTTTTTCCAGAAATGTCAATATTTAAATTTTGTATAGGACGTCCTAATGTCTTTAGTTAACATGCAATTTCTCTTTTAATTTCGAAAAGGGTTGGTCGATTAGGTTTTCATTTCATTCATTTCTAATATAAAATATTTCCTTAGACACACTGACTAATCACATCACACCACCCACAGTACTATAACACACTGGAACTGTAATGATATACAGTAGTCCAGAAGCCTACGTGTTCTAACGCAGATCATAAAGAGATGAGGGTGTTGGCCGTTCTTTTGTATATTCGGAGAGAGCTGCTTCGGCTGCAGCTCTAATGCAGTCTTATGGGACGGTGAAGAAAACCAGTTTTCTGCTGCCGACTACCCTACATTGAGCTCCAGCAGCTGCCGATCACAGATCCGAAAGTACACTACAGCTAAAATTCTCGAGCAGTTCAAGGCTCCTACAGACAGTAAAATCTCGAATCGAAGGAGAATGAATTGGAAAAATAAATGAAACAATGAACTAGATTACATAAAAGCACGTTTTACATTTTTAATTTTTTCAGGTCCATTTAAATGGTGGTTCTGCAGCTCTGCAGTTCTTATTGTAGAGCCATCCCTGGTCTATACTATTATAGTTTTTATTTCAATACAACTGGATAGAAGGCACCAGTTGATATTGACGACGATATTGAACATAGGTTGAACAGGGACTTGTAAAAATGAAGAAGGAATTTTAAAAACAATTTATAAAAATGAGCGAAAATTGTATTTTTTTTTTTTCCATTTTTTTGATATTCCGGGACAAATGTAACTCAATCCAGGACACAGGACACACCATGAAAATCCAGAACAATTCTGACAAATCCAAGACGTCTGACAACACTAGTCTTAAGTGAAAAATAACCTCTTTATCACTGTAGTAAATTTTCCAGGATCAGCGACTTAACTACTGGCTTAAGAAAAAAACTGAATAGGTACTGTGATTGTTACCAAGCTATTCACCAATTTTCTGCGCGTATAATTTGTGTATGTGTATAGTAGAATATAAATTAAAAATTATGTATGATGACTCGGTCAACATGAGACAGATGAACTGCATCTAATAGTGGGATTTCTTTGAATACCAGGACTAAAGAGTAAGTCCAGAGAAAAATAGTACAAAAAAAATGAAAACATTACTTTTAAGAAATTAATATGAACATATGTCGATTTATTTACAACTTTGGGAATGTCTCCATTCTATGAATGTTGTTGTTGTTGTTTTCTAATGCTAGGCATTTGACAAAGTCATTTGATCTCTTGCACTCCAATATTTTTCAAAGATATTGTCATGGTTAGCCACTGACGCACAGATTTTGAGATGTTCTGAATCCATTTCTTGATTTGAGTTGCACAATGGACAGTTAGGAGACTGATATATTCCAAGTCTATGCAGATACTTGGCCAAACAATCATGGCCTGTTGCCAATCTAAATGCAGCTCGGATGATTTGTGTGGTAAATCGGGAATCAACTGTGGATTATGATGCAGAGAGTTCCATTTTTTCCCTTGAGATTGTGTTATCAAATTTTGTTTGTTGAAGTCTAAGTGTGTAGATTTAATAAATATTTTCACAGAGTAATACGTAGATTTAGTAACAGGTCTGTAAGTAGCAGTGCTGCCCTTCTTTGCTAAAGCATCCGCATTCTCGTTTCCCAGGATTCCACAATGGGATGGTATCCATTGGAATGCAATTCTTCTGTTGAGTGCTATTAGTTGGGAGAGCATTTTATTCATTTCTGCTGTTTGAGATGAAGGTGTGTGTCTAGAGACTATTGATAGAATAGCTGCTTTGGAGTCTGACAATATAACTGAATTTTTAAATTTATTGATGTGACAGAGAAGATTCCTGAGACTTTCACTTATTGCAGTGATTTCTCCATCAAAACTGTTGTTCCATATCCAAGAGATCTATAAAATGAGAAGAGACAGCACGTAACACCTGCACCTGCACCTTGTTCCCTGGAGATCAAGGATCCGTCGGTGTATAAATGAAGCCAATTTTGTGGAGGGTACCTAATATTAATTGTCTCTAAAGACAATTGTTTCATTATTTCAGTGTTTACTTCTGATTTCAATATTTCTTGTGTTAAATTTAGATTATACTCTATATTTAATAGTGTTAAAGCGTTTGGTTTAATTTGTAAGTTTTCTTTTAAATTCGTGATGTTGATTTTCTGTTTTACAAATGTAACCTTCATCTTACGATGTTTGGGTGACGTATATACGTCCGTTGATGCGACATATTAATGAATTAAATACTATTATAGTCACAATCATGCCATGATATGAAAGAAAAATTTCACAACCTCGAGCGGGAATCGAACCTGCGACTTCCTGTTCTCCGGTCAGGCGCTCTACCACTGAGCTATCGAGTTCGTCTCACGCCAAAGGCTCGGAATTATCCTTTCATACTGGCGACTCTGTTATAGAGTACTGTCCATAGCGTCTGATCTTAGTCAGCACTGCTTAATACCATGGCATGATTGTGACTATAATAGTATTTAATTCATTTCTGTTTTAATTCTTGAACCATGGATATGAAACTTTTTTGAGTTTTTAATCTACGGAGTGGACTGTATGAATGCCAATTGTTATTCTATGAATGTAAATTTACTCACAACCTTTTTAGTGTGAAAAATGTCAGTAGTAGGAAATACAGTGCAATGGTGGCATGATTCGGGTAAACACAATGCAATACCGATGTATTCTTTTAGTTGCAATATTGCTTACTGTAGCGTCTAAAGTTTGATTATGTTTCTTAATTTATTTTATACTCTGCATTCAAGCTTCTAGTGGGGCAAATGAATGTCAATATTGATTATTTCTACCAAAATCACAGACATTCGAGTCTCTAACGAGGATAAAATTGAAAAATAACAGTTTCGTTGTTGAAAACAAGCATTGATTATAGTCCCAATATTAAGTCAGTCTTAATAGTACAAGTTCAATTTTGTTCATACTACAAAGCATATAAATACTTCATATCATAAAATTCATCTCTGCAACTACAGTAGTTCTTATAGGATTCATTTTTTAGTTTAATACTAAAATGAGGCAGACATGTGAGCAATTATGACTTACTTTTCCTTTCACAATGGTGCTATGATCACTGAAGTAAATCACACTGTCAAGAGATATGCACATTACAAAGGCCAACTCCTGTTTATTCAGCTATGTGAGCCTGCCTCTCTTCTCTGACGGTCATTTATTCCATTTTCAATTCATGAAAACGTTGATATCTGTTACCTTGTTGATAAATAGTAAGTTAAACAAACAAAGTTACAGACAACATTCTTTATAAAAGAAAGGACCAACTAAGGTGCCATAAAAAACACAACATATGAAGTACGTATTCTATTACTCACCTCTCATTTAAGGTGTCACAAAAAAACACAACATTATTCAGAATACCCAAGTCTATTACACATACGTATTTCATTTTGCACTGAATGACTGTGAACAAGTAGGAGTTGGCTGTAATGTTCATCACAGTTCAATATAAATCAGAACACATGATAAAGAACTATCACTGGTAAAGAGCTTCATATTATTGCAGAATGACAGCAAATTGCCACAATTATTACCTTCCAGTTAATTTTTAATTTGTCTTTCATAAATGTCATACATTCTGTTATGAAATTCTGTAATAAATGACAATCATAATATTGTAACTCAAGCTGTAGTATAAAAGAATGAAAGATTACAGCTTTTGTATTAAATTATGCAGTATATTGACAAGGATATATTTACATATTTACAAAATTGGTAAATATATGTAATTTTCAATATAAAATAGCTAAAAAATTCAATATATCCATCGAGTGCAGTACAATGTACCGGCAATCGTCGAAATATAATGAAGTCACTTTCTCTCTACCATGTAGTTTAAGATTGTTATTCAGTCCACCTTATAAGAGAAATGGGATATACAATGCATCAATTGACTTACTATAGTGAAGCTATAAATGAAAGATCACTTGAAAGAGCAATGACAAAAGTGATAATGAAATAACTGATAAGGATGTTACAATAGAGATGCAAACGTAACTTGAGAATATTTTAGAACCTAAGTATAATTTAGTTAGTAACAATGTTTGACTATGTCATAATTTATTCATAACATAAATTGCTATTTTTTGATCAGCCAAGCCCTAATATTCGTCACTTTCATAACATCAATAACAGAAATACTTCGTAGAATAAACTCAATTAACGATCTTAAACATGTTGATCCAACTTAAATTCAGATCTGATACAATTTACAGTCTCAAATTAATTTTTTCGTTTCTTGTAAAATTGTACTTTTTGGAGTTGGTACCTTTTGGAAATCAGCTGAGTTGGAAGTTAAGGATAAGTTACTCTATTTAATTTCATTCAATCAGTCGCAGAAACATGTACAGCTAGTACCGGTATTGTGCTCATATGAGCATTATAAAACTTTTAGTCAAATGTCAATAAAAATAAATGTTGTAAGAAATTTAAGTTCCGATAACTCTGAACTATCATCAATAGTTAAACACTTTATGAATCAGACGAAAGATGAATAACTTGCAAAACCATGTGAGAGCTCTTTACCAGATGATGTAACAAGAGCAAATAACAATGTAACGAAATAGGAAATGAACATTATCAGCAATCATACTTAATAGATGTTCTTAGCAGAAATAATAAAACAAATAATTTAAATTTCCTATAATATATTGAACTACTTGGAATATCTTACCGTCATTTTCTATCAGATTTGAACCATGTTTATTTATGTGTACCAGTACTATACAAGTTGAAACAAACTGTAGTTTAGACTCCATTCTTAACATCACACATGTATACCTTACATTTCCACACTGATAGGCACATATTACGCATGATAAATATCATGCCCTTATTTTTGTCATGCTTTGTTATTTTATTACTCACAAATTAATGCAACTTTGAAAATCACAGCTTATAATATCCATAAAACTGTGCACTGTCCAACATCAATAAACTTCTTCAAAACTTGTTGGATATAAATTTTCCTTCGTATACATTTCGAAGAAGGTGCTGATGCCAAAAATAACTATGGCACATATCATTAATACCGATGCGATCACATCAGATTGATAACATCTGAAGTCCCTGACTTGGAGTTACAAAATGTCGAAGTCACAGTTTTTAATAATCTCCAGGTCGTTGAAAATGCACCATGTGAATTAATGACACAAATGAATTTAAGGAATGCAGGTACTTCTAAACCATCACTCTCAGTTTTTCTTTCATGTCTAGTGATATAGTTTCATCTTTTTTAAAAAGGAATGATACCATAGCCAACGTTTAAGTGTGAGAAAATAACTCACATCACCTGGAAACTTGTATCCCTGATTGTCTAACAATTAAATGCGAACTAAGAGAGCGAAAATTCTCCAAGTGGATTGAAGTCTTTTTGGTGAGAACTATTGGCAGCTCTTCGGTAGCCCCAATAATGCATAGCAGGGGCACAGGCTCTTTGAATAGCTTGTACTTCAGAAAAGGTAAGGTCTTGACGCCAATGAAAAGGGGCGGACTTAGAATTGCGGTATGTACTCGACACACCACCTACGTTCACTTTCGTATGAGTGTCCAGGAAGAGCTGAATATTGGGATGGAAGTCTAAACCGAAGAATCGGAACAGATCCTGAACACTCTTGTGTGGATCCAATGAAAGATCTTCATACCGCACAGCCCTGGAAAAGATAAATTTAACTCTTAAGTGAACTTAATTTAGTTTTAAAGCAGTGATGGGTCGTGTATAATTTACAGTATAAGGTGGTTGCAGTTAACTTATATATCTATCTATTTTATATTCTGAAATGGCATTTAAACCATACATCATATACTTAACCCCAGCAGAAAGAAATAAGTAGTAACATATAACAGGGTTTCTTTTTACAATTAACTTATCAAGAGGACCAGATACAACTAAGTGACTTTAATAAAAAAAAAAAATTTTTTTTTGTAAAATTTATGTTCAATGACACTTCAAATTTAATATTTCAAAATATTAGCGTTGAACTCTTTCCAGCAAGTGTCCTTTTTCAAAAGTTTTATAACTGTATGCAAATTACACTGTGGCTACATCCACTTTCCTTAACCTACAGTAAAATCCTGATAAGACGCTGTTCAAGGGACCGGGTGTAAAACGCATATTAACCGGGACCGCGTATTAGGGGGGTATACTAATTTTGACTTATATACAGTGTCTGTTAGCATTTTTCTTTATTGAAATACATGATTCATGAAAGGTAATATAGTATTACTCCATTATGTAATTACTGTACTGTACGTCAAAAACATTTACAATATGTACCGGTACTGTACTTAATTCTTTCGGAAAAAAAAAAAAAAAAGAAGCCATTTATAGTTGTTTGCCGTGTGCGTGTTCTCCAAGTCCTCATGTTTACCACACTTCAGTTTCCTGCGATTACATCCTCCTGACATCGCAGCTGTAGTGATTGAGTAGCGATTTTTTATTATCGTTCTTAATGTTGATGATGGGATTACTAATGCATCAGAGAGTTGTTTCTGAGTAAGAGTACTGTTCTCTTCGTACTTTCGTAAGATTTCCAATTTTTCCGACACAGAAAGGGCTTTTTGTTTAACACTCATTGTAATCACATTCACAGACACTTCAATACACTAAAGAACAACAAACTGCCCAGCAAAAATTTCCAGAATTTTATTATGGCCGAGTGAGGAATACTGTTTGAGAGAGGGGGTTAGCAAGAGGGTGAGGTATTGTAACTGTATGTAGGCTTTAACCACGCAGATAAGGAGTCGAATAAGAGAGCGTAACAAGAGGGTGGGGTATACTGAGGTATGAAGTATGAAGGTTTAAATGCGCAGGTAAAGGGTCGAATACCAATACTTTTCAGGTTAATGGCACCAGTAAGTTCAATTACCAAGATGTTTCATTGCTGTTACAGTACATTGCTGAAAATTACATCAAAAATATTCCACAAAAACAGCGTATTATGCGGGACTAGAGTGCAACAAACGGGATATTTTATAAAGGCGTTATATATGAAATGTGCAGGGACCGGACAAAAAAAGCGTATTACACGGGATAGCATAATAAGCAGGCGCGTCTTATCGAGGTTTTACTGTATTTATATCCTTTCGGCATTTTTCAGACCTTGAATATACTCAGCGTGAAATCTATTGCAGATAGAAACTTAATTTTTTCACCACATATTTCCATAGTGATGTCCTTTGCATTAAATGTAAAATTATGAGAATTAGAAAAAAAATGTCGGAAAAAACCTTTATTATAAAAAATGATGTCAAATTTTGGACATTTAGGAAAAAAAATCATGGAGAAAGATCATGAGAGCAAAACCAACTTAAATGTTTTAATGGACAGAGAAAGTATCGAAAAACAACCTCTACAAGTTTCAGCTCTGTATCTGCAGTAGTTTAAGAGCTGAGTGTACCAAAACATTGAAAATTTAACATTGTTAAGATAGGAGGTATCTGGTCCCCCTAATAAAATATAACTAAATACAGGATCAGCTGTTATTAGGTGGCACACTGAGCACCACCACCATTTGCAGTAAACAGCTTAAGGCCGGGTGCACACAGAATCAGACGCGACGCGACACGGCGTGGCACGACGCTACGTTTTGCTTTACGACGCCTCGCGACAGCTTAAAACAGTCTGCTCGCAACAACTGATTTGCTGGCTGTGTGGGATTGGAAAACTGGCCTAGGCTAGAAAATGGCGTCAATAATAGAGGACTGTCTATATGAAAAATTCTATTGTATTTGCTTATTATTTCCTACGGACGCAAGCTCCTAAAATTCTATACGATTGAAAGAGTCTTAAAATTAAAAAAAACTGCACAAACGTCATTTTTTATGTTTATGACTACTTCACGACTCACGATAAAGAAAAATAATATATTAAATCAATAATGATGATAGTATAGAGCAGAGAATTAGGCTTACTATAAATTACACTGGTCAACAGTCATTTTGCACCAGACATAAAACTAACAAATTCTTACTAATTTCGACCTCCTGAATTAATAAATAACAAGCAAAATGTTCCATCACTTCGGGTTTTCGAGATGCACAATATAATTAATTTTCTATGCATTTTATTTAAAAAATCACCGTATTTCGTGTATAACTATTTTGTTTTACAAATGTGAAGACCCATTATGTGAAAACAATATTAGTATAAGTAGGGCACCATGTTAGAAGCACTTGTAGAAAGGGAAATTATTTTATTACCCTTCTACGAGTCTATTTCGAGGAAGTGAAACAGGGTAGCGGTATAAATTCACTTGAGTTAACCTGATTTTACTTGAGATGTGCATTTCTTTCACCGTGAGCTTTAATTACATTACTGTAGTTTATATTTTGCAATATATCACCATGTCAAATCCACTTCTAGAAGCGGAAATTGTTTTATTGCCCTTTTCGGTTCCATTTGGAGGGGAAGAAACAGGTTCGCCGTATGAAAACGCTTCAGTTTACCAGGATATTTCTGTGGTGTTACTATTCCGTGTAAGGCTTGTATTTCTTTAAAGTGTGCTTTAATGATGATATTCAAAATACGAATAGTTTATATGTGCGGATTTGAAGGTTTTAGCATTGCTTTTTAGAATGCAATTAGGCTACACAAAATTTTGCTGCTTTCTGTACGAATTGGACAGTCGCACTCGAGATATTTTATTTTTATTTTATTGGGTTATTTACGACGCTTTTTCAACATCTAGGTTATTTAGCGTCTGAATGAAATGAAGGTGATAATGCTGGTGAAATGAGTCCGGGGTCCAGTACCGAAAGTTATCCAGCATTTGCTCGTATTGGGTTGAGGGAAAACACCGGAAAAACCTCAATCAGGTAACTTGCCCCGATCGGGATTCGAACCTGGGCCACCTAGTTTCGCGGTCAGACGTGCTGACCATTACTCCACAGGTGTGGAATCGCGCTCGAGATAAGCATTATAAAATAAAGCGACAATCACTAGAACCAAGGAAGAAAAATATTATACACCAACCCCTTGTAGCTCAAAGCGAAGTAATTTGACCCCTTTTACACAATAAGTTAGGGTTAATGAAGAATTTTGTTAAAGGGATAAATTATAAAACTGAAGCATTTAAAAATATCCAGGAAAAATTTCTTGCTATTAATAATCCGTGGCGCTACACCCCGTAAAGAGCCCAGACCGACCAGCCGGCTGCTGGCCTCACGTCCACGTGCCAAAACAGAGGTGGACGATCATCCAACTAGAATGGAGGTATCGTGTGGTTAGCACGATGATCCCCCCAGTCGTTATATCTGGCTTTCGCAACTGGCTTTCACTACCTATCGTAGCTCCCCAAGTACATCACAATGCTAGGTGGGCACCGGTCCCATACACTGGCCGAAATTTCATGAGAAAATTTCTTCCCCCATGAGGACTTGGACCAGCGCGCATTCCTTAACATTTCCTGCTATTAGTAATTCAAAAATAAAAGAGGGAGTTCTCAATGGACCACAAATTAGAGAAATAATGAAGGACAATCACTTCGAATCTTTGCTGGAAGGAAAAGAGACAGCCGTCTGGATTGCATTCGAGGAGGTTGAATTAATTTTCTGGATAACTGTAGAAGTGAGAACTATGAAGAACTAGTGAAAAATTTACTGTTGGCGTATTAAACTAGGAGTTGTAAAATTTCCCTGAAAATTCACTTCCTTCACTCACATCTTGACTTTTTTCCCCGAGAATTGTGCGATTTCAGTGATGAGCATGATGAGCGCTTCCATCAAGAAATTTCAACTATGGAAAAAAGATACCAAGGACAATGGAGTACCAATATGCTAGCAGACTATTGTTGGACTTCAGCTCGTGATGTACCTAATGCCCAGTGTAAAAAAAAAATGCAGAAAAAGAAAGCTGTCTGAACAGTGAATATTTAGCCTTATTGTCATTATATAAAACAATATTTTGAATAGATATAAATTCCAAAATTTCTCAAAAACCGTAACCAACAACTGTTTTTATTGTCATATTCGTATTCAGGAGGCTCAAATTATATAGAAAACATATATCACATGCCTAGCGCAAAAAAATGTTAACATTTGTTACGCAGTGTTATTATTATAAATTATTATTCACCTGGTGCTTTCATCTCATTTGCAATTTTTCACATATTTTCAGAAACCACATTATTCTCGTGATATTGTTTCAAAGATTGTACAGAATGTATCTTTCCTGTACTAAATCACCTAATTTATCAGCATCGAGCTCCATTATGAATAATGTGCACTACACAACAATATAGTATTGTAGATAATGAAAGCGTGCAATCATAGCCACTACTAACGCATGCGCAGTACACTGCAGCTATCAGACAGTCTCCTCACGACGAACTTCAAGCAGTCATTCGATTTTGTCTCTTCGTGTCGCCTTGTGTCTGCTCGCGACTGTCGCGTCGCGTCTGATTCTGTGTGCACCCGGCCTAAAGGCTCTGTTTTTACACTAGATGCGTGTACTCGAGAAATTAATGAGAATTCCGACCATCAGCTGATGGCAGAGGAATTGTCAGATCTACTGGGCTATATGGAAATTAATGTTATGTCACCGAAATCAAGAAATAATTGTTCATCATTTATTAACAGAAGGATATTTTATTATTATATGTTTGGCATATATATATATATATATATATATATATATATATATATATATATATATATATATATAGTTGATAGCTGTCCCAACCAAGGTTTAATAATCGGCCTCCTAATCAATTCTAAATGAATATTTATATTTAATTCAATTTTTTCTTTAATAGAAACCCTAGTTAGGTAGGCTATCATTGAGAAATTTATTGAAAATGTAACAAACAATTTAGGCTATAAGACAAATTACATTTTATAAAAAATACAAGTGATGATTAATTATGCTAATCGATGACTTCAGTGCAGTGGAGGATATCATGTCCAGGGTGCTGTCAGGAACTTTTAATTTTCGGAAGACTTCTAAGGACTCCAGTGGGATTGTGCCTCTAGCCCCTATAATAATTCCTGTAATGTCCCATGTCTTGATGTTATATTTGGTCCCCAAATCGCTGCAACATGGCAGATAAATTGCCCGTTTTTCTTTGCAGACTTCTCCAGGTTGTTCCTCGCTGTTCTCAAAACGGACTGTGGGATCGAGAATGAGTCCACAATTTTTTTTAGGTCTATAATAGTGATATCTGCTCTTCGAGTTGAACCGTCAGCACAACAAAGCAAGAAATTTGAATAAAACAAAAAAGATACGATTTATCATTGCAATTTATGTCACGAATTGCTGATAGTCAATATTAATCATTCTAACTGAACATAAAATGTGTCCGACACACGCTTTGGCTTGCTGAATTTAAATCTATTACCAGAGTAACAGGCAAATATCCCAAGAAAAATGAACTGAAAAAACGGTTGATTGTAGGCCTATACGAAATGCATTCAACTGAAGCACAAGAATGTTTGCCTGTTTGTGGAATCAAGGATTCTGTCTCTTTAACTGCAAAACTGATTTCGACATAGGTGGATCCACACTGAATTCTAGACGAAATCTGTGTCGAACTCTGGTAATAGATTTAAATTCAGCAAGTCAAAGCACGCACTTCACTTTTTGATGTGGTGTCCACATTTTACGTTCAATTAGAATGATTAATGTTAACTGTTAGAAATTGGTGACATAAACCGCAATGATAAATCATATCTTTTTTGTTTTCTTCAATTTTCTTGCTTTGTTGTATAGATTTATAGCATTTTTGTTACAGAAATAAAATCTTTGAGAGTTTCTGCATCCTATGCCAAATATATTATAATAATAAAATATCCTTCTGTTAATAAATGATGAACAATTATTTCTTGATACCTCTAGACCAGACATAGAGTACCAATATGACAGAAAGTAATCTCTTAACTGATAAGAGAGCCATCTCCTTCTGAGTAGTCTAGTCTTGTTAATCAGTTAGATGAGTGGATAGCTTAATTGTAGGATCAGTCAATATGTAGTTACCATACTACGTTTATTACAAGTGCTTATTCGTTTATTGGTAGTACATACCGGAACCTATGAGGATATTTCACCATGAAGCGTACAGCAGCACTGTAATCTGCTACGAGATCTGTACATAGTCGTATAGCCTCGGAGCAGTCTGGATTTCCAGGACACCAGTCTCTGTGCTTCCGAGACTGCAATGTTCCTCTTGGGTCTCGAACTAATAGTACGACGCGAACTCCCAGACTTACAAAAATAAAATTTATAGCATTAGTTTCCTAATCATGAACTGCTTATAAATAAACAACATATTTTTAGACAGCTATTCCTAAAAGTACCTCTTTTAATGTTACACAAGCATGTTACAAGTAGACTATTTATACGGTAGTGTGCATAAAGTACTTTTAAGGGAAGTTCCTTCTTATCGCATGCAAAATAATGGTAAAAATAACCTATCTTCAAGTAGTCATAAATATAACACTATTTATCAGAGCTCTTTCATTTTTTTTAGTGATACATTAAGCTTTAAAATATAAAAAGTTATTGTTACTCTAGAGCATAGGTGTCCAAACACCCATAGAACCAGGAGATATTGCATGTCAGGCATGCTCTGCTAAGGTCAAGAACTTTGCATATAAAATAGGAAAAACGACCTTAAAGAATATGCGCTGCAGCTTGATTATGCCAGCAGTTATCTCATACGAGTTACAATTGGACATCTATGCTCTAGTCTAGAGTAATCTTTCCCCTTAAAATAATTTTTGAATTTAAACATAATTTTTTTATAAATTCACTACGTATCTGAGATTAGGCGCACTCTATTCACTTATATGAGCCATTCAGAGCAGAAGTGGTCTAAGTCAAAATTGGGTAATGAGGTTTAAATTAAAAATTCTGTAAAATACAGCGCAAAGTAGGAATTAATATGTCCTTCGTGCTATCCACTGACTACTAATAGTGTAAATAAATTGAATATTAATTGCTACTTCCCGCTGTATTTTACAGAATGTTTACTTTAATCCTCATTACCCATTTCTGACTTACACCACTTCTGCTCTGAATGGCTCATATAGCGCACACTGAATTAAAATTTTAGCCACTTGCTGCTAATAAATACTAAAACTCCCCTACCAAAAGTATTAATATATCTGAATTATGCGCATAGGGCTTATACCAATCATCATCATTAAAAAAAAATTACATATATATATATATATATATATATATATATATATATATTTTTTTTTTGACAGTGAAGATTAGTATAAACCCAATGTCCATAAAATTGCAATATAATAATAATTTTGGTAGAGTGTTTTTTAGTATTTGGTGGTCTTCTGCAGGTTAAAGATTGCTTTGTTCATGAATAAAGTTGAATGTACAGTATAATACATTCTATGGCCAAATCTATCATTACTCTGTTCTCAACTCTTGATACGGTAACGAATTATGATGAGACTGTGGAATTATTTGATAGGAAAGAGCGAGAATATCACTCAACTATCTGGCACACCGACAATGCTGATACAACCTCGGAAATTGTTAAATAAAACATAATTTATTATAGGCTAATTCTGCAGTGCTTGGGAAAAGTGACAAAAGTCAGTTTCCACAAACCTTTTTTGATACAGTGAAACCTGTTCAAATTGGAACCTGAATAATCCGGAATCCTATCTATTTCGGAACAATCTATTGGTCCCGGCGAAATTTGTATGTATTATGTGTAATTTTTCCTGAATAAAACGGAAACGGAAACTGTCTGCTACTGTTCAAAACGGAAACAATATTTTGGACACACTATATTTTGAAACAGCGTGTAATTTCAAGGAATATACGAAATATGTAGGTCACTAAGATAAAAACAAGTTTTCTTTGCAAAATTCTAGAGGGTACGAGGGTGTGTTGGCCTGTCGGTCATACATTTTATTACCCTGTTGACTAGGCAGACGAGTCCCTTCAAAGATTTTCAATGCTTCATACCCGTATACTGTCGTAGCTAAACAGAGCGCAAGTGTAGTGATTTCCAGGTTAAAAAAAAAGTTGCATAAAATGTGGCATTAACCATTAAGTGATGAAGTAAAAGTTATCGAGATAAAGGAAAATTAGAAACAAAGTCTATGTGAAATAATATTGAGGTAGAGTTGTGGAAAACTCAGGTGTGACACTTAAAAAAAATAAAGATCATAATGAGTGAGTGGTGTGCGGCCAATATTGGTGACACAAAAGGAACCAGAAAGCAACTGTTTATATGAAAATAAATGAACTATTGTGAGAGTGAGTTCTTCAAGACCTTTCAAAGAACAAGCCAATTTCTGGATCTGTTCTGCAAAGCAAGCTATTGAACTGGGAAAGAAATTAAATAAACCAGAATTCAAGGCTTCTAATAGATGGCTCCTAGTCCAATTAATTAATAATGTGTAGTGATATGCAGTACAGTATTAGAGTATAGTGTTAGATATTAAATAGAATGAGATTAGTGAACTTTAGTAATGTTTAATGACTAATGAGTGAGTTACGATAATATTTATACAGAAAATGAGATTTTAATCAAGAAGATTCACCAACATAATAAGCGACACAAAGCTGATTTAATGTGATGAGTGTTAAATGGAATATTTTGTACTTCTTGCAGTTTGCGGTATGCCATTTTGTTTTTCATGTATATGAATGACAAAATATTCCATTTTAATGTCACAGCTGAATAATACGGAAACCTGTCCACAACGGAAAAAAAATTAGGACCATGTCACTTCCGTCTTGATCAGGTTTCACTGTAATTTATTGACAACTTACACTGGTTTATGTCGATTTGATTTTTTTCTGTATGAATTATTGTAATGGGAGAAATACTTATAAGTACTTTTTTCCAAGCGAGCAGATGTTCCGTAAGTTGTCAATAAATTATCAAAAAAAGGTTTGTGGAAATTGACTTATGTCACTTTTCACGAGCACTGCAGAATTATTGTCACTCAATTAAAATGTAACTGGTCCAAAATACTCAAAACATCATAATACCCGTCAAAAAAAACCTATATGAAGTGCACAAACTGAAAATGGGTTCCTATTAAGTAGACAAAGCCAGATTTAAGAAGATTGAATGAGTTAATTAAGTGACAAATAAATAAGTTGGCGTGAAATTATTTTTAGTAGTTAGTCTACTTCAATTACATCTCTGTTACTACTAAAAGTTACATTAATCAGTTTAAAAATAAAGTACAATATTATGAAAAATAGTTAGGCAAATCCAAGTTAATAGAACATTGAAATAAAACCGTTAATAGCTACCTGGGGTCTTCCAACAGTTCCTCTACTAGACTAAGTCGTAGCCTCACAACCTTCATGCTCTGGAAGGGGAATAGGCGGCAGAAGGGGTTGAGGAACTCGGGCAACCAGCAGAAATTGGGATGTTGCAGGCACTGATCCCACAGCCTTGTGTTGTGGTTGAATAGCCACACATGACCTTTACCGTAGTTCAGGTAGTGTTCTGCAAATTACAATTCCACACAGATTTTAATTTCAGCACTATATACATTACACTGAACATTTTGGTTCATTTCTTAATTTTACAGGTGGAATGCAACTACTGTTATTAAGGAATAGCAACAAAAATCAACAAATAAACATAACATTCATCAGTTCCTGCTTCAGTGTTAAGTTAACATAAAATGTTTATTTCCTGTAAGGGAAGAAGATAGTTACTAAATAAAATATACAGTGAAACCTCGGTAAGATGCTCTTCAAGGGATCATACAAAAATAGTGTATTAACGGGACCACGTATTAGCGAGAGTGGGACATTTTTGTATTTTTTTAAATTTTAACACAAAGATAAGACTCAGCATAAACGTTTGTTGAAGAAATTTAAGGATTAAATACTGTAATTATACAGGATAAAAGTTATTATATTTTCTTTCCTTTCAGAAAATGTCAGAACAAATACACTGTCTTATCAATTAAAATATCCCTTCATTAAAAAAAGTAAAAAACTGTTTACTATCTTGCACTTGATCCAGTACTATGAATAAATTGCATTTTCCACGCGATTTAAATCGGAAGTGACATCAGTAATTTGACTACTAGAAACATTAATGAATCTACGAATCACAGATACCACGGCAAGGCTTCATTGCGAGATTTGGAATATCTACTGCTTCCACTTCCTCTTTGTCAAGTCTTCACTGACAATGCGATTTACAACTGCCAGCAAGAAAGACAGGCTCTGAATACAGTAGTCTTGCAGTACTCAATCTGCATTCCATTCTATTGCATTCACCAAACAAAGACTCTTACAAATCCTCATTCATTCATTCATTCATTCATTCATTCATTCATTCATTCATTCATTCATTCATTCATTTTATTCCATAGATTACATGAGCAATGAAGCTTTAAGATGTGGAACAAGTCAAAATTTTACAATATTACAATTACAATTTTTACTGTTTTACAATTTAGTAATTTTCTACAATTTTTACAATTTTGTGCAATTTTTTACAATATTTTGGCAAGATGTAGTGACATGAGGTGAGGTTCGAGGATTCGCCAAAAGATTACCCGGCATTTGCCTTTTGGTTGGGAAAAACCTCGGAAAAACCCATCCAGGTAATCAAATCAAAGGGATGAAATGAAGTGATGCCGAGGACTCGCCATGTTACAATTACAATTTTTACAAATTTTTCCAGTTTTACAATTTAGTAATTTTCTACAATTTTTACAATTTTGTGCAATTTTTTTACAATAGTTTGGCGAGATGTAGTGAGATGAGGTGAGGTCCGAGGATTCGCCAAACGATTACCCGGCATTTGCCTTTTGGTTGGGGAAAATCTCGGAAAAACCCAACCAGGTAATCAAATCAAAGGGGTGAAATGAAGTGATGCCGAGGACTCGCCACAGACCATCCGGCTTCAGTCCCACGGCTGAGGAAAACCTCGGAAGAAACCATTCAATGAGACCAAAGGGGGACGCTAACTGTAAATGTAGAAGTCCAGGAAAATTTTCTTAGTATTCTTTAAAGTATGATATTTTAGAATTTTCAGCAGATAAAAGAGTGCATTAAATGGGATGATGAGTGTATTAAGTGGTGGATTTTACATGGTTTTATATAGGGTCCCGGAAGACCAAGATGAAGATGGGCCGACCTCTTCAGTGAACGAGTAGGAAGCCATTGGTCAAGCAGAGCAAGACATAGGGAAGACTGGAAAAACATAAGAAGACAAGTGAACAGCGACTAAAACCAGTGCGACAGAAACAAGCGAACAATACCAAACTGTGCAGAATGTGAACCAAGTGATCAATTCCACTCTTACGCGGAGTAGCTCACCGTGTGAGACAAATAGAGCTCTCCCTCTATAGGAGGAGGCCTTTGCCCTTAACGGGACTTTTTAGGCTAATCATTTCATTTCATTTCATTTCATTTTATTTTCATTTATATAGGGATGTCAAGGGACCGGACGAAAAAACAGTATGATGTGGGATAGCATAACAAATGAGCGTGTATTATCGGGGTTTCACTGTAATATACCAGTACAATATATTTTTTTTTTATCTTTTATAGTTAAAGGTACAACTTACACAAAAATAACTAAATATAAATTGCGCCAATTTACGTGGAGTTCCAAGTAATCTCAGTGAAAGGAATAGAATATGTTTGTTAGACCGTTATTTAATTAAGCCTGCTAATTAATATTGTGCACACATTATTTGCAGACGTTGCAACTTACCCATGTCTGTGTAGTTACAGTTTAAGAGATTTCTAAGTTTGCTGATCGCACCAGACGCAAGAGGTTCACCACGAATTTGCACAATTTCATAGTCGAGCAACGGTTCGTAGTGATAATAATTGCCAGGGTGACTGTTGAGCACATCACCAAGAAATGTTGAGCCAGACCGCCAAGTGGTGATGATCAAGCTTCTTACTGGTGTTCCACCCATATCTGGCACAAGATCTTCAAGAGATCTGCAACATCAACGAGAACTCAATATTATTCTGGAAAATAAATTGGAATGTATACATTTATAATTAAAAAAAATGTCACTTTACAGTACCAAAAATACCCAGAAATTAACCTTCCTTAGCATATAGCTATAGTCCCGTTGCTCTTATTTCCGGCAACCAATCACGTTGCAGGTCGGCTACATTCAAACGTGTGCGTCTTGTGATTCGCTGATGATGACGTTATGCATTTCCTAAGGCTTGATAAATATTTAATATAATCGCCCGCCATTTTGGCTCTTTCGTTGGCGTTCGCAGAAAGCACACAAGGACGTTATTTGCCGCTCAATTATTTGCTGAATTACAGTGCGTTTGATTTATTATCATAGGAGCTACGACATGATAATGTTTTAACAGTGCGGAAAATAGATTCCTCGTCCCGTAGCTCGGAAACGAAAGAACAAAAATGACGAACGATACTACCTACCTAGACTTTATAGAGCCTTCACTTCCTAAGACGTGAGCGAAGAGGAGGAGTCACGCCGGAAATAACAGCGTCGCGACTATAGTATTAATGATTTTACTATACTTTACAGAAAACATTCTAATTATTTATTAGTTATATTGCTTGCATTTTGCCATTTACACAGTTTCATTCTTCATCCTTGGTGAGTTCCATGTTCCGTTATCGTTTTTAATTAAATTTATTTCACTGTATTTGATTGTCTCCATGGATTTTCTTGTTATATAAAGTAAAGTGTCTTACGGTACCTATCATATGAAGAGTTCGCGGGAAAAACGATGAACGTCACAGTTTTGTTAAGGTTGATGTCATTATCTAATTCAATGGATCACTACGAAATTTAATGTTGTTCTTATGAAAAATGGTAAAAAGGAGAATTATCACCACGAATACAGCAATCCTTTCCTTTATTTTCTATAGAAACAGCACTACATCTTGCAGTTATAGACTCAATTAGATCATTATCTAATCCTTAACAGAAATGTGACATTCATCGTTTTTCCCGCGAATTCTTCATATACAAATAACTGTTGAACTATATATATACAGAAGTTAAAATTTATTAAAAATTGGATGGTTGTGAAAAATTTACGTTTCAAAGATTTTATATAGATATTCTATTAGAACATAGTATAATTTATTAATAAATATACCGTAAGTTAATAATAATAATAATAATAATAATAATAATAATGATAATAATAATAATAATAATGCACAACATTTAAATACCGATAATGTGAATTGCTGCTGACCATCGCAGCTCTTATGTAATAATTCTGATCCATCACAACATTTTTATTTCAAAGTTTAAGGAAGTTATATTATCTATTAATATAATTGAAAGTAACATACAATTTTATTATGTTTAAATTAAAAACATGATGAAATATAAAACTATGAAATTACCGTATTTACCCGCGTAATGGAAGCTCCCGCAATTTTTCGCGTTAAAATAAAAAAAAAAAAGTTCCCCGCGTAATAGACGCATCTCATTTTAAACAAAGATCGTTTTAATAATATCGAAAGTCGTAAGATTGGATGCACTGCTTATGCTTAAATTCAGATTTTTAAACAACAATGCATGGTACCACTGTAATTGTGATTGGTTCTTTTTACGCGCGCAAAATATAGGTACTCTCCAATCAATAACGCAGTATTCTTAGGACATCTGTTTATACAACTGCTGCTAACTATCGATCGTCGTAAGTGCGATGCAATCAATATATAAATTAGTCGCGGCCCATAATCGTTACGTATTCTATCGATTATTTCAGCATTCGAGCTGGTGCACCTTTAATACGCGTCTTTTTTTCACTACAATTTTTTCCTCGCATAAAGGACGCACCCTACTTTTTTGTTAATCGAAAAAAGTGCGTCTATTACGCGCGTAAATACGGTACATGTACAAACCTTGCAGATACATTGTAGCGACCAGCAGGGTATGGGTAACCCATCATCTCTTCTGCAATGAGACGCCGCTGGTCACCAACAATTTCCTCGATATCAGTTGTGATATTGCTGTCTGGCTCCACCTCATTGTTCGACCAACTCTGCTACAAAATCAATAGACATTTTGTTCAGAATTTTATTTTTCCTATTTTGCGCACATGTTCATTTGAGTATGTTATACACATAGACCTATACAGGAACAAAAACATTAGGTAATTTACTTCTTGATTCACTACTGGAAAATATTCACAATATAATAAATACTGATCATATAGACCAGCGGTCGTCAGCACAGAGCACCCTGGGGCTAGCGTCTTTAACCCGCGGAGAACACAGTGCACCATGGTGCACTCGTAGCTGCTAGCAGGTATGCTCTCTACCTCTTTCTGCTGCACGACGGGGCACACGGGACGGCTCCGCTTACCCTTTGCACAATTCAGCGAGTGCTGACGACCACTGATATAAACTATACAGAAATTAGTAGGATAGCCGCTTTATATAGGATATATACGAGTATTATATTTTTTCTTTTCTTTCCAGGAAAATTGTACCATAGATTTGTGTATTCTTTAATAGTTGTATTTTCATTTAAAACTACTGTAAATAATAGTAGGCCTACATTATGCAACGGGCCTATAATGATAGTAATTAAGACGCAAGTATGGATATTTATGAAACGAGCGCAAGCGAGTTTCATAATATTCATACGAGCGTCTTAATTACCATTATAGGCAAGTTTCATACGACTTTTTATGCTCGACCATATTTCTAACTTGAAATTATTCAGATGTATACATTCTATTTGTATCTGACAAGATCGGAAGTGACCTTGTTCTAGGTCGTGAATTGTGAGATGTGCGCACACGCGAAAGTATTGATTTTTTCGAGGAACAATAATGTCATTTACCTTGATGTAATCCCGTTAAATTTGATATAACGTTGATTATTGAATTCGACATTGAAAAACGGGATGACAAATTTAATTTAGTTGAATATTATTTACATTTAACGCTAATTATTATAGTAACAGAACATAACCTTCTGCGACAGTATTGGATTTCCAGCCTCCGTGACTTTTCGCTAATTCTCTTTCGATTGCATATACGAGAATAATCGATACTTGCGGTTTTATAACGGTACAAAGCTGACTTGTCATTGGCTGAACACCTGTAAGCGGAGTTGTCATTGGCTGAACACCTGTACTTTAATGAGTAGGTGTATTTTAATGACATGCATTAAAGGACTGCTACCAGTTGTATAATTACTACATTTCGGCATGGTCGAGCATAAAATAATTCAAGTCACGGATGAAGCGAATAATACATACTAAAATATAAAGAGCAGTTCTTTGCAGTGAAATAAAATTTTCAATGTTACAACCACATTACAAAAATTCGTTCGATAAAGAATTTGACTGTAAAAAAACTTGTCATATTTTTACATTTTTCATAGAATCTAAAGTATCTTTTAGTTTATTAAAGGTACCTAAGAAAAAAAACACTGCCTTGTTTTCATTTAAAAAGTATAAAGGCTGAAGTTTTTGTTTTCTGTAATTAATCAACATTACCTACTCTATTCAGCACTTAGACTTTATAAAGTTGTATCAAGTGTAAAAATGTTGTTTAATTCTACATGCTTTGAAGATAAAGAATACAACAGTTTTGTTGAATTACCCTGTATTTTTATGTGTATTCTGTAATGAGAAACATGTAAAAAATACATCGTTAAAATAATTACATATAAAACAAAATAATAATTAAGATAAACTCAAAGAGAAAGATTAGACAAGACTTCGCTTTAACAGCCATCATATTCAATATGAAGATCATCATCTCCCATTGTGTTTGGCTCGCAACCTGTTGCAACTTCATCAGTCCATTATTTCTGTGATCTTCCAACACTTCTTCTTTTTAATCAGTGCTACTCACTAGAAATTAGAGGAGAGCCAAAAATGTGAAACAGTAATTTTCCGAGAGCCACAATGCATTTCACAGTATTGAAGCTTAACAAATGAACAGATTTTTAATTATTGTAGGTATTTATTACAATAACTGAACTTCTGTTATTTGAAAATTAAGTATCTTAACGCCTGTGATTTCCAGATTCGAATTCAGAAGGTCCGTCAGAATCTGATGTTTGGGGAGAAAAGGACAAAGCTATTGGGAGAGTTACTCATGGAAGCCTGTATTTACATTATCACACAAATCAGTATTGCTGTTTTAAATCGATTATTTAACCATGTTCTACAGAGCGTTGGCTTAAGTAATGTAGATCGACCAGGCGGCGCGCAACCGCCACGAAGGCTATGCAACAACAGCAAACCGTCTCTGGCACGCTCTGTAGTCCAGTCCAGTCTCTCTGTAGGAGTGGTTGTGTTGACATTAGATTACGTGTTATTCTTCTGATTCTGTTAGTGAAGTGTTTAGATTTAGATTTAGGAGTAGTTCTTTTGCTGCTGTTGCTATGTGGAACGGTAACAGTATGTAATTTTCTTGATAATAGTCGTTTTACTCTTTTTTAGATACGTTTCTACTATGAAAGTCCTTTGCTCTAATTTAAATTTCTGTGACGGCATGTGAGCAAGCTAATCTAAAATTTCACAAACACAATCAGAAGAATAACACGCAAATTAATGTCAACATAACCATTCCAAAATCTAAACACTTCACAAACACAATCAGAAGAATAACACACAAACTAACGTCAACATAACCACTCCAAAATTTAAATATTTCACAAACACAATCAGAAGAATAACACGCAAACTAACATCAACATAACCACTTCAAAATCTAAACATTTCACAAACACGATCAAAAGAATAACACGAAAACTAACGTCAACACAAGCACTCCTACAGAGACATTGAACTGGACTGCCGAGCGTGCACGAGATGGTTTGCCGCGTGTTGCATGGTCTTTGTGACCGTTGCGCGCCGCTCGGTCGACCAGCATTATGTAAACGACGCTCTGTATTAATTGTGAGGTTGTCTAGCGTCGTCGGTGGAATTGGTGACAGCGAAATGATTCGCCATGAAATTATCTGACGTTACTCTTACAGTTGGAAAAACCTCGGAAAAGTCTAATCAGATAATTGACACAAGTGAGATTCGAACTCTCGCCCGAGCGCAATGCCGGAAAGCTTGTACAACTGTCTACAATCCGAGCTACACGCCAATCACGCTGAACACCTTGAAAATTTCACAATATAATGGCCACTTGGTCATTTTTATGAATTAAAGTAGCGACTGAATGATTGACTCAATGATTGAACTAATAGACGAATTAGATTCTGCACCTTACTTATTCCTCCAGCGCAAACGCCTATAGAACCAAAACACACACCTTCAAACGCCTATAGAACCAGGAGATATTGCGCGTCAAGCATGCTCTGCTAAGGTCAATAACTTTCCATATAAAATAGGAAAAACGACCTTAAAGAATATGCGCTGCGGGTTGCTTACGCCAGGGGTTACCTCGTAAGGTACACGTACCAAATAACGCCACCTAACACTTCTGGAAATAAGTTATGTACAAACACGAAAATTATGAAATAGAAACTGTAATCTTATCTTTACAAAATAGCACAATGAAAATGGATTTATTGGATTTATTATATACTGAACAAGAATTAGAACTCAAATAGGAAAACTTTGTAATCTGGCGTTATTAGGAACTGGTTGTCCAATTAACGCCACCTATTTTCTAGTAACCTATACACTTATAATTGTTAATGAATTATTTTTCCTAAGCAACACAAACTGAACTAAGCGACTAAATTTGAGTTTCTGTTAATAAAAGATACAAAATCACTCAATACTAATGAAAGATTCTAAAACACCAGATGGATTAGGAAAATATGTTTTCCAGTGACTCCTTACTTTAAAAAAAGAGACAATGTGACACAGTAGAAAATTATTAAACACAAAAGCATTTACCTTAGTTTAATATGAATGTTTTCCAATAAGTAAAACAAAAAAATTAAGTTATGTAAAATAAAAAAAAAATTAAGAGTTCGATAAGCAATTGACCAATATCATCACTGCACATTCTGAACATTTGTAAGTTGAAACCTTAGTGATTTTCCTGATGTTTTCACACTGATGCTGTACTGTCAGCCTTAGTACTAACATAACCTAAAATTTTGTCTGTAGACCTTTAACGCCACATGTTTAATGACCACGCAAATATATGTTTAATATAGTTATTATTTGCTCAACACACGAAATAAAATATTGCCTCTTACCTTGATATATTGTTGTTATTTTCTAATGCCAGGCGTTTGACAATAAAGTCATTTGACCTCTTGCACTCAAATATTTTTCAAAGATATTATCATGACCAGCCACTGAAGCACAGATTTTGAGGTGTTCCGAATCCATTTCTTGGTTTGAGTTGCACAATGGACAGTTAGGGGACTGATATATTCCAATTCTATGCAGGTGTTTGGCCAAACAATCATGGCCTGTTGCTAATTTAAATGCAGCTACAGACGATTTTCGTGGTAAATCGGGAATTAACTGTGGATTTTGATGCAGAGAGTTCCATTTTTTCCCATGGGATTGTGTTATCAAATTTTGTTTGTTGAAGTCTAAGTATGTAGATTTAATAAATCTTTTCACAGAGTAATACATAGATTTAGTAACAGGTCTGTAAGTAGCAGTGCTGCCCTTCTTTGCTAAAGCATCCGCATTCTCGTTTCCCAGGATTCCACAATGGGATGGTATCCATTGGAATACAATTCTTTTATTGAGTGATATTAATTGAGAGAGCATTTTAGTTATTTCTGCTGTTTGAGATGAAGGTGTGTGTTTAGAGACTACTGATAGAATAGCTTGATATAAGAACAGCCATTCACTATCAACAGACAACAGGAAAATGATGGACTATAATGTCACTCGTAAATGTCAGCGGACAGCTAGTAACTCATTTCATCACTAGATTGCAAGCGAATGCAGGCTACAGTAGTGCACTACCGAAAACTTGTCTCGTTAACAAATATAATAGGATGGCGTTAAAGGAATACATGGCGTTATTTGGCTCAGGTACCTTACGAGTTACAATTGGACAGCTATGATCCAGCGTGTTGTACATATATCAAAGAGATTTCAACTGAAACTTTATTAAATAGACATTGTCACCAATCTATAAATTTCAATAACTCTAGCAACATTAATCGTGTTCGTAGTGAAGACTATAGTCTAAAACAGGCCTGCACAAGGTTTGCGCTCTCCGAGTCGGCTCACAGCTCGAAAACGGAATGCAGATATCGGCTGAACTCTGTATAAGGGTGGACTGGAAGAAGGGGTAATCTCGTACAAAATGTATACAAAAGTACTAGTACGAGTGTTCATGAAATGAATTCCCGTTCAGTGTTTACAAAATTATCTTGAACTATTATTAATTAATAAATAAATATATATTTTACAGAAATAATAGAAACTCTATAGCTACTTAAATATACGGAGTTTTATGCAGCTGAAAGAAACAGTACTGATCGTAATGAAACATCAGTTACAGATGTTCGATGTCTGCCTTTATTAAAGTTGATAATAGAAAACAGTTGCTCACAAATATACATTTTATAATCGTTTAACATAGCTTCATCACGAGCAGTTTCTATCGTTGGAAAGTGAGCCGTATTACCTTCCCGAAACTGACTTACGAAAAGTGTAAGTTTACGACTGAAATTCCGTAATTTATTCAACATATCAACAATGAGCTGACCTTTTCTTTGAAGAGAGATATTTAAATTGTTGAAGAATAATACATTTTAAAGTACCCTACCTTATATAATAATGCAACTTTCAACTCCTGAACCTTTTCATTGCGATCTTCAGCAACAAAACCATAGTATTTCTATGTGTGGACTAGTAATGACGCATTATATTATGTTTTCCTCTTTCTTTCAAACTTTTATCAAACTTAAGTATTGACTCCAGCTGCTGTGAAAAAATAAGCATTTTCCTATACCATATTGAAAGAATTTGCCTGATGATCACTTTTCTGTCTTTTAGATTTCTCCATTACGTAGCCGTAGATAGGTAAAGTGAAATACCTACTGATAATACACACTGCACCAGATAGCTGCGTGGACTATCCTCTACCTATAGCAGGCGTACGTCATTCCGACGTACCTTTCCGGCGAGCTGTTAGACGGCTCTTACGCTCTCGATGAGCGCCTTTGTGCAGGCCTGGTCTAAAAGCACTCCCATTAACAGACCTTCATACATTTCGTATCTTGTGTTTGAATTAAACACAAATTACGTATACGTTTAGACGATAATTATTAGATTTTCCGTTTGTCGCACTAATATGCAACTGGTGCTTTCATCAGTGTTACATTTATCCATGTAATATAAATTATATCAGATTGTACTTAAAAAGATTCAGTATGAGTTTTAATTCATCAATATCATATAAATATTATAATGATGTATTTATAACCCTAACATACCTATCTCAGGTAAAATAGGGTTCTGTGTAAAATTGGTGTATATGTAAAATGTCGGTTTTATTTTTTGCATGTCATATCTATATAATTTTATATAATACGTCTGGTTTTTATGTCATATACATGTTTCTATGTGTAATATAATACTTACATTTATGTACTTGAATGTAATATAACTGTCTGTCTGTTATAAGTAATATATATTCGTTAGTAACATAGTAACCTTTGTGTATTTGTATCGGAAATGTATTTAATTATAACCCTAATATACCTAATGGTAAAATAGGGTTCAATAAACATGGATATTAAAAAAATACATTCATTAGCTTACATCTTCAATTATCTCAAATACATAAAGACTTATAACTTGTCACGAAAGTATCTTTCAACACATAAAATGCAAATAAACCCATCATGCACACAAGTAGGCTGTATCATCGACTCAATGCAAGTTGTTACGCTATTCTTTCAGCAATAGACACAGCGAACCGTAAATATTGTCATTAATTTCAGAAGGTTATTCTTTGAGATATTTTAAACAAAAAAGTGTAATACAATTTTGCTCAATTTAGTCCCAGAACAATTTAGATTTAGGAAAAATAAAGACTCAGAAAATGCAACATTTAGTTTAACTGACAAAATTCTGGAGGCAGTTAATAAAAAATTACAAGTTGGAGGGATTTTCTGTGATTTATCCAAAGCATTTGACTGTATAAATCATAAAATGCTGCTAGATAAATTAGATTATTATGGAATTAAAGGTGTTGCACACCAATGGTTTCACTCATATCTCATAGATAGGAAACAGAAAGTTGAAATCAATACAACTATGAAATCTGCATCGACATGGGGAACTAGTAGTAATGGAATTCCTCAAGGATCAATATTAGGTCCCCTACTTTTTCTAGTGTTTATAAATGATCTTGCCCCCCTAATAAAAGATGTAGGTCATCCCATATTATTTGCAGATGACACAAGTATAGTAATTACAGCCAATAACTCCAACAAATTCCAATCTTCAACAGAGGAAATTCTCCTCAAAATATGTGACTGGTTCTCAGTCAATAAATTGGTATTAAATTGGAACAAAACTAACATAATTCAATTTAAATCCTGTCTAAATTCAACGTCGCAAATTTCTAGCGCAATAATTAACAATAGATCCCTATTAGAAACAACGACAACCAAATTTCTTGGCTTAAAAATCGATAATGTGTTAAATTGGAAAAATCATATTAAAGAAATTATCCCCAAACTAAATTCAGCTTGTTTTGCTATTAGATCTATGCAAAAGATAGTAAATATCAATACCTTAAAAACAATATACTTTGCATACTTCCACTCGGTAATGAGCTTTGGTATAATATTCTGAGGAAATTCCACAGATAGTAACAGTATATTTCTATTACAAAAAAGAGTAATTAGAATAATAGTAGGTGCCAAATCTAGGGAATCGTGTAGGATTATTAAAAAAAAAACTACAAATAATGCCCATGGTTGTCAGTATATCTTTTCATTAATAGTTTTCCTCGTATGTAATCGTGAAAACTTTGTAACTAATTCAACAGTTCATAGCATAGATACACGTAAAAGAAATACTCCATCGGCAAGTCTATCGTGCTATCAAAAATGAGTGCGTTATATGGCAGTAAAAATTTTTAATAGCCTCCCTATCGATATAAAAAATGAAACTCAAAACATAAAATTATTTAGGGCCAAATTAAAGAAGTACCTAATTTCTCACGCCTTCTATTCTGTAGGTGAATTCATGACATTCAATAACACTTCATGAAATTGATACTAAAACTATGTGTTGTACTAGTAGACTATATTGTAAATCTCATCTGTATATATATTTCATCTAGACTGTGACTATAAATTAAGACTTTATAATAGTATTAAGTTTTTTGACTTGTTCCATATTCTAGCTGTAAGCAATGTATGGATACCATGGAATGTTAATAAATACAATACAAGAAATCCTCTCCTTCGAAGGAAGCCAATGGACTTTTAAGGGTAATAAAAATCCTTAGGTTATAATGGCTATAATGAAGGCATATAGCAAATTGAAAAGTAATTTGTCACAACTATAAATAATGCCCAGTTAACATAATTCAATATTAAACAGTGTGAATGTGCTATGTTTATACGAAACCTTGATATTCAATACTTTATTCATTTGTCAACGAATAATTTATTACACCGGGTAGCAGACTGCCTGGCTTAAACGTTTTAGTAACACTGGTCAACAAAATTAAAAATACTTTTTGTTAAAAGACAAAGAATGAGTGATTCTTATAGAATTTTTCGTGCTGATTTTAGATCTGTTTTCAAAATTTTTCTATCACCCAGGGTTTTTGAGTAATTATATGAAATGTACTTCAGACTTTTCTAGCATTGATACCTTGTAATATTTTACCTAAAATCATATTTATTTATCTAAAATATGTGTGAAGTAGATTTTAGGCTATACTACACTTGAGAAACATCTCTTTTGAGTGTCCAGCAGTAGTCTGATAGATTATTTGAGCTCCATTTTTCCTGGTAGCGCTTTTTCATTTCAGAAAAATCCTGATGAAAACGCCTGCCATGTTCGTCACTCACTACCCGAAGGGTTTGAGGATAAAAATTAGATGAGAACCTAAGAAGTTATTTTGAGAGATACATGACACCCCATCACGTTATAGTTGTGAATCAGCTCGCTGACAATTTCTCTGTAATCTTCTGATCTGTGGTTCCTAGAAATTAACAGTCTGTTGAAGGATCCTTAGGTTCCCGGCATATCATTGGAACTGGAAAAGACATATGACGAGATCCTTTTAACTAACCAGTTAGGCTAATAAAGTTACATGGAGCACAACAGATTTTAGGGGCCCAATTCCTGTACTGATTTATTTTGCAATCAAAAGAACACTCATAAGCTCTTTTACAATAACTAGTGTAGTAAAATTCACCTGTGTATTTTCAAAGTTCATTAACCACAAACGTAACAAAAATTGTTTGTGATTTACACAGTATTTCGAGGTATGTTTCACTTTATAAGATACTTTTACCACACTTAAAATTAGGACAAAGAAAACATGGATTATGAAACTTGTTTCATTATTTAAGTTCCAACTTGACTGAGAATTAATACTAACTCTCACAGTCTTACGAGAAATAAAATTCATTTTTATGAATTCTGACTCCACAGGCAACAGTGATATAAAGTTATAGATAAATTGCTAATTAAATATTTGAAATATTTTCTTTCCAATAGCATGTTAAGGACTGTATACAGAAATAAAAATAAATCATTTCTTTCTAAAATTACAAAAAAATGGTGAGTAGTGGAAAAATTCTGACTTCAGTTTTGGAATCAGCAGATGACATTATCGTAAACTGGGGTTACTTTGAACACAGAGTAAACTTTGACCATGTTTTCAGAAAATCATATTTAGGTTTCTACATGCTGCACTTGTTATAGATGGAGGTAAATTTGGTATGAGAATGATTTTATGATAATTTACCTCCATCTATAACAAATGCAGCATGTAGAAACCTAAATATGATTTTCTGAAAAAATGATCAAAGTTTCCTCTGTGTTCAAAGTAACCCCAGTTTACGGTACATAAGAAACAGTAGAAATTGTACATTTAACAAAGTCATTGTTGACCAGTGTAACCTGTGAATAAGTATCGTTTCTCTTATCTAAATGAAAACCGGTTTACAACTTGACCATTGGATCGATGATATTCTTCCAAACGTTACGAGTGCAAGAAACAAGCTTTTATAAAGTTAGGGTGCCAAATGTTCGTCAGATGTTTCTAACAAACACGTGAATTTCACTCATACACAAACAAGTGAATTCAGCCAAAGGGTGTGTAGGCCTGTGTAAACGCACATCACTTTAACAGAGAGAGAAAGAGCTGTATGTTAACATATTGTTCAAATCCACACAACGAGACACGCCAAGTTCCTTACCTGTCTACTGGTCTGTTCTTGTGCGTCTCTCAGAGGGATTGTGTGACTTACATTTTGCACGGAACTGTGTGTTGAAGTCTGGACAATAAGAATTTTAGTAAAATAAGTTAATTTAGTAGATTTAACTTCATCAATTATAAATCACATAATTAACTTACTTCAAATGTCATATCATAATATGAAATACAATAATAAAAAGAAAAAAAAACTGTTATAAGGAATTATGAAAGGTTAGGTGCTTTTACATCAGAAGGTTACATTGGAACGATGTGAACGACGATCAATTCAAACGTGAGTACAACATATTGAGAAACATACTTTTATTCAACAGCTTTGCAATTTGCAGAATATTAGACGTACTATACGTGCATATTTTAAAAACGAAGTTTTGTTTATAAAATCCCTTCCAGTTTCAGCAGCTTCATGCCATTGCTGCACCGCTACGCCTGCATGGAAAAACTTGAAACGTACTTCTCATCCACTTTTTCACAGTTTCAACAAGGGACTCATCATCCTCGAACTTTGTTTGGCGTATGCAATATTTTTACAAAACAGGCGATAATCTGAAGGTGTCAGATCGCTGCGCTGACATAAAGAAAATAAAGAACTTACTTACTTACAAATGGCTTTTAAGGAACCCGAAGGTTCATTGCCGCCCTCACATAAGCCCGCCATCGGTCCCTATCCTGTGCAAGATTATTCCAGTCTCTATCATCATACCCCACCTCCCTCAAATCCATTTTAATATCATACTCCCATCTACGTCTCGGCCTCCCTAAAGGTCGTTTTCCCTCCGGTCTCCCAACCAAAAATAAAGAACTAGTCATGCCAATATTTTATGTCAAGCTATCTTGAATGCATAAAATAGGGTAAACTCGGATAATTTCGCAGTACGTCTAATTTCGCAGTACGTCTAATTTCGCAGTATCTCATACATTAATTAATAGCGGAGTTGTCAGTGTTCGTTTGAGCTTATAAAAAATACGGATAAATGCCAGAACCTGTCGGGGATGTTTCATGCAGGAAGATCCTATTGCAACGCATTCTGGCTAAAGTTATACAACTCTCCCCCTTAGCAAGTGTGTGTTTGCTCAGATATCGTGAGTGAATTTGCAGTGTTCTGTTTTGGACATTATATCGTCGAGATGTTCAGAACTGTAATTATCACACTGTGATTAATGAGTTCTCCACATTCTTATGATTAATTTGAACCCTTGCTTGTTGTTTTATCTAATATAGTTTGTTCGTAATATGCTTTGCCGGTACTCAATTTCTTAACTAGTTTCCGCTAGTTGCCGGCAGAGCAGTTCGAGTGGCACGCAGGTTCTAACTTCCTTTAAGAAGCGCTATGGGCTAAGTATGCGCCAGCCAGAAAATCTGTCCTACCATAGAGCAGCAGCCTCAACTCGCTCGAATTTGAACGATTTTTATGATGTGTTAGGAAGTGTGTATGAGAAACAAGAACTGAATATCAAGCCTAATCTCATTTGAAATTTAGATGAAACAGGGTTTTCATTGGTTACCAAACCTAACAAAATAGTGTACCAGAAAGGAGCAAAGTCTGTCCACCTTCATACAACGGCAGAAAAAGGAGAATCAACAATTGTCTTGCTAGCGGAAGCTTATTCGGATTAGGCCTAAATAGTTCTCAAAATGTATTTTCTCGTAATATTTAATGCAGATATGTGTTAGATAAATTTATTAATTTACAATAATTATTATGCAAGTCTTTTCCTGTTATTAATCTTAATAACTGAAGCCCAGTTCTTCTATATTTATTGCCTAGTTTGTTAATGTGTGTTCAGTTCATGTGTGTAAACATATACTGATGTTTAGATTACATTAAAACATGTTTTGAGCTAAAAAGAGTATTCATGAAAATTGCATGTGTTACTGCGAAATAGCCTGAGCAGTACTGCGAAGTTACACGAGTTTCTGAAAGATACACATATGATCTCATGTTTTAGATGGAGCTATTTCCCTGTTGGGATACACTTAAAAAATCAGATTTTTATACCAACCAATAAAATTATGTCTAACTAGCCGTACCCGTGCGCTCCGCTGCACCCGTTAGAAATAAATATAAAGTAATTACATAATTAAAACAGGACATTTGATCCAGGGAATATTCGTGTTTGATAGAAGGATAAATCGTTTAATATGTTACTTAATTTAAATTGCATCCAAATAATTAAAATGCGATCATTTTGGTCCAGAGACACTCATTTGGTGCAATGACAATTCGTTTAACCTGTTTCTTAATTGTTATTACATGCAACCATAGTTTAATGAAGATTGATATCATTTAGATTTAATGTGTATATTTTATTTTACTTGTTATAGGTTTCCATTGAATTATGGTAATAACTTAATTTTAACCCTTGTTTTCTACGTATTCTGTAAATGGCGCTTGGCCCAATATGGTTCTGAACCCTTCAAATAACTTAAATTATATTATGTAATATTACATATTATATTATATTATATTATATTATATTATATTATATTATATTATATTATATCAGAAGTTACTGTAATAACATTATAGCATTATGTCCATCTAGAGAAACTACATTTTCCAATGGTGAAATAATAATTAATTATACAAATCGGTTAATTTAGCTTCCGATATTACTTCATACAAACACAGAAACATTGTCTGTAGGCTATCTTTCATAGCTTTCGATTGTTGCTGTCCAAGGCCCCTTATAGACGAAGTCATTTGTTTTTTATTTCATTACAAGGCCTTAGATGGCAGTTATTTTAATTTTAAAACTAATTTATCTCATTAAATATCAGTCCTATCAAAATTTTCCAAGGAATAAAACTTATCGCAAATTATTTTTAAAGAAACGTTTGTTATGTAACATTTTTCATAAAAATCACTAATAAGCGAGATATTTCGATTTATTTAATTCAGGCCCCCTTAAAAACCCCCTTTTAAATAATGTATTTTGAATGCCATATAGCCTAAAATCTAAGTTACAACGAACATAATTTATATTCCAATTTTCATCGAAATCCGTTCATCCATTATCGCGTGAAAAGGTAACAAACATACAGACAGACAGACATACATACATACAAACAAAAATAAAAAAAAAAGCGATTTTCGGTTTCAGGGTGGTTAATTATATATGTTAGGACCAATTATTTTTGGAAAATCGAAAATTACCAGAAAAATTTCGGCTACAGATTTATTATTAGTATAGATGATTAACTGCCGCATGAAGGAAATTTTTTAAAGCATTGTTGGGTATAACTATAGACACAAAACCTTAATACTGCGAAATTAGCCGAGTTTGCCTTACATATAATATTATTAGATCAACTGCCCTGGCACTATTTTATTTACGACTACATACACCTCTGAGCATAAGCTATCCAATGTAAGATATAGGACGATTTATAGCTGCAGAAGTTAAGAGCAATGTAAATGTTGCCTAGCAGAAAGGGGCACAACACTGAAAAAAAAAAGGTTACTCCCACTGCACACTACAGAATGCACAATGGAAACAGTTTGATTTTTTAAAAATACTTTTACGAGGTGAAGTCCAAGACAACAGACAAAAGCTGTAGGTTATCTTTCGTTGCATTATCAACAGCTTAGGTTATTTAGCGCCTGAATGAGATGAAGGTGATAATGATGGTGAAATGAATCCGGGGTCCAACACCGAAAGTTACCCAGCATTTGCTCATATTGTGTTGAGGGAAAACCCCGGAAAAAACTCAACCAGCAGACGCTGTATGTTAAATTTTGAGTATTGACATGTTCACAGCAGTCTGATGGTTTCTTTTACGACCAGCGATCTGGCACCACCAGCTCAACACCTGTTTATTGGAAGCTAATTCGTAACAAAGTTTGAGGATGGCGATTTCTTTGTGATAGTTGTGTAAGTGTCTCAGAGTGACTGCAGAGAACGACAGTCATAAGATTGGAGACCGTTTCTGCTATGCCGAACCTTTAAAATCAAAATGAGAATTCATGAATTGTCAATCCTTTCTCACAGACCAATACTTACTTGGAAAGTCCTGCTGATGTCAAGGAAAGGAGCCCGATCGAGGGCTGCAGAGTTGACTAACCGGTGGCTCACTATCAGCATCAACAGGCACACCGAGCACACCAGCGCTACACTGTATGCACTGAAACGGCGCTGCCTGCAACACACACAATTCAACACTGCATTACCTTTCTGATTGTACCATAGTCACAAATGTCTAGATTAGAACTACAATTATGTAAGTCTACTTTTGAAAATGGGAAATTAGGCCTACACTCTTTTAGAAATTATATACCGGTAATTGTTTCTGTCAGATACGTTTCCAGTTCACTGTGGACTAAAGCAAGGAGATGCACTATCACCATTACTTTTTAACTTTGCTCTAGAGTATGTCATTAGGAAAGTCCAGGATAATAGAGAGGGTTTGGAATTGAACGAGTTACATCAGCTGCTTGTCTATGCGGATGACGTGAATATGTTAGGAGAAAATCCACAAACGATTAGGGAAAACACGGAAATTTTACTTGAAGCAAGTAAAGAGATAGGTTTGAAAGTAAATCGCGAAAAGACAAAGTATATGATTATGTCTCGTGACGAGAATATTGTACGAAATGGAAATATAAAAATTGGAAATTTATCTTTTGAAGAGGTGGAGAAGTTCAAATATCTGGGAGTAACAGTAACAAATATAAATGCCACTCGGGAGGAAATTAAACACAGAATAAATATGGGAAGTGCCTGTTATTATTCGGTTGAGAAACTTTTATCATCCAGTCTGCTGTCGAAAAATCTGAAAGTTAGAATTTATAAAACAGTTATATTATCTGTTGTTCTGTATGGTTGTGAAACTTGGACTCTCACTTTGATAGAGGAACATAGGTTATGGTGTTTGAGAATAAGGTGTTTAGGAAAATATTTGGGGCTAAGAGGGATGAAGTTACAGGAGAATGGAGAAAGTTACACAACACAGAACTACACGCATTGTATTCTTCACTTGGCATAATTAGGAACATTAAATTCAGACGTTTGAGATGGGCAGGGCATGTAGCACGTATGGGAGAATCCAGAAATGCATATAGAGTGTTAGTTGGGAGGCCGGAGGGAAAAAGACCTTTAGGGAGGCCTAGACGTAGATGGGAAGATAATATTAAAATGGATTTGAAGGAGGTGGGATATGATGATAGAGAATGGATTAATCTTGCTCAGGATAGAGACCAATGGCGGGCTTATGTGAGGGCGGCAATGAACCCCCGGGTTCCTTAAAAGCCAGTAAGTATACTGATAATTGAGTTTCTGGATTATACGTACAGTAGTGGCAAAAAAACCGGACCGACCCTTGTAGCTGATTTCAGAGCCTTGTTCACTCAGAGCACGACAGACTGGTAACTAAGACTTTCGTGGTTCGAATTCTGCATGGGAAGGAAACTTTTTTTTGTTCCTTATTCAAATTTATTCCCAATACTCTTCGATTGCAGCGATATTTTACTACTTAATTAACTTATTATTCCCAGAACATGAATTTTATCAGCAATCGAAAAGTATTGGGAATAAATTTGAATATGGAACAAAAAAAAGTTTCCTTCCCAGGCAGGATTCGAACCACGAAAGTCTTAGTTACCAGTCAATCGTGCTCTGGAGTGAACAAGGCTATGAAATCAGCTACAAGGGTCGGTCCGGTTTCTTTTTTGCCAATACTGTACATCTATTATTATCAGTAAAGCTAGGATTCTTAGGTAAATAAACATTTTATTTGTACTGTAATAGAAACTCGTAATAATTGTGTTTTAAATTTCGGACAAAGTCACTTGAACATATATCTTAAATATTATTTCACACAAAATACATATTCTGAATGTTTTTATGTAAACACATATTTTCAAATATTGACATAAAACACAAAAAGTGTTTTACGTCACTCACTCACTCACTCACTCACTCACCCCCACTTATAATGAATTAATAAGAAAACAGCTATTAGTTATATTCATTTGTTTGATTTCTTTTGTAATTCTCATAAAATAGTATTTATTTTCTATTTATTTACATCGTTATCAATAACATTATAGTATGAAACAAGTTTATAATGTTTTACTTTATGGTATGAGTCAATTTTTAGGGAACGATCGAAGCGAGTTTCCTAATTTTGACGAATGCAATAACTGTAAAACATTATAAACAAGTTTCATACGTTATTTTTTTTGTACGACAGCATTACAAAACAATTAATACAGAAATAACATCAGATTTGTAATAATGGGTAGTTTGATATCATGGTCTATTAAGAAAGAGGTTGCTATGACAACAGTGATGTATTAAATTCCATAGTTTGCAAATCGTTTCATAATGTTAACATTATGACACGTTTTAGTTGGCATGGTAATATTTTACGGCATTGGTAAAATAATGTGGCTTATTATCAAAGTCCAGTATATACAGTCACGAAGCTCAATACGTAGTAAATATGCATCCATAGATAGTTGCTAACCACTAGAATCGCTACTATCTCCTCGTTACAGATAATGCGAAATAGTACCGGCACAGTCTACTGTTCCTAGCACCCTCACAACTCAAGCTTCGTGACTGTATACACTAGACCAGTGATGTCAACTGATGCCCATAGGAGCAAGCGCGCGCTTTAGAGCTCAGAAGAGCCTGAGCGCTTTACAGCGGAAAGAAAAGAGACAGACGAAAGAGATAGTATATGCCGCTTGGTCGAGCTATATACAGGGATGGCCAGCACTGATTCAATGGATTAAGGGAAGAGGACTTATTAAAGCTGATCCATGTTAATTTTTATATTTGTCTGAGAAGTATAAGTGTACTATAAGAATGTAAGTTTTACTTTAATGCTCATTTTTCACAAGTTTGCATTTTTATTCAAAATGAATATTTTCTCCAACTTTTCGTATAGAAAAGTGAAATTTTCAGGTATAGGCCTATTTATTTAGTAGCCTTACAGAATATTTTCGTAAATCTAATATACCGTATATACGTATATTACTGAAGATAGTGTATTGAAAATTTTGAAAATATTCGCATGGAAACTGTTTGTAAGGAAATTAATTAACAAAGCAACTACTGTTACATCATAAGCAAAAGATACGTGCCCATGTGTTGTAAAAATGTCGAGCAGATTTCGAGAAAATAATTTAATATTCTGATGATAGGAAGTTGCTCACAAATATCACCTTAAAAGCATAATGCTATAAGAGTTTTGTTATGTAATATTAGTTACACTTAAAACAGATACAGTACCTAGGTAACTTTGCTTTTACTGTAATATTGTTTTGATTAGTTTATTGATTACTTTTGTAAGGCTAAATATACCATCAATATAAATTCCAACTTATCATGTCAAACTCAATCTCTTTCTTTGGAATATCACTTTCTTTATGAATGATGTGTTTCATCCACTTAATACAGTATAATATTATACTACAATGGAATTTAAGTGAATATTCCTTCTTGACTCTCTATTATGTTATTAAGATTTAAAACACAAGTGAAATATTAAGAAATCAGTGTTAGTACTTTTGTTTTACAGACAATATAGATAATATTAAACAGAAAGAAGGTATATAAAAATAACGACATAAAATTTCACGTTCCGTTTGAAGTTTGTGCACCACAGGTTGCTTATTCATATACATAACCCTTCCTCTTTCCATACTTAGCGCTTACTGCCCGCACACGACGTCAAGGTCAGAAAAATGCGCTTGCTTTGACATCACTGCTGTATACACTAGACTGTGATATTATGAACGATTTTCAGTAACGATAAAGACTGTTTATAATGCTCATGTACAAAAATATATATTTCTGCTTGCTCATTCGTTCAAAATCAATCATAGTTGAAAGTAGGCCAGTGTTAGAATGACTGAAAGAAAGTTAAATTAAAGGAGGATTGGAGAAAACACATTTGTCTTCATAATTATAAAAGGAATAATAAGAAACACAATTAAATTTTGGCTGGAAAACCCGACAAAAAAACCACGAGAGAAACCAAGACAGACAACAAGATGGAACGTCTTGAGAGAGACAGATTGTGGGGATGGGAAGTAAATTGATTTCGCTCCAGAATAATCTAGCGATGTGTGTGTTGGAAGTAATTAATTTAGAGATTCTCGAAAACGACTACTTGAATGTTTCAAGACGTTTCTGTGTCAGCTAATAAAAGACTTCACTGCTTCTCGAATTTTAGGAATTTCTGTAACTCCAGATTAATATATCAACTTGGATTTTTTATTGGGAGTAGCAGGCAATTGTGTATGTACGCGCTAAGGCGCAACTTGAACGCTGTGTAGAACGAAAATCGCGAGTTCAAATCTCGTATAACTGCATAGATATTTCTTGCTGTCCATGTGATGTAGGGATTCGTAACAAGCTGTTTTTTACGGTGATGGGTTGTTAGCCCTTCGCCCAACCCCCAAGCTGGAGGACCACCCCTTATCGGCTGTCCACGACTGCTTATTCAATATATCCACAGCTACCCTCCATATCTGGAGGCCGTCTCCTCTATCCGCAACCTGAGGACGCGCCATGCCGTGGTGATAGGGACCCACAATACATGGAGATTTATCCTTTGAAGGGGTGGAAAAATTCAAATATCTTGGAGCAACAGTAACAAAAATATAAATGACACTCGGGAGGAAATTAAACACAGAATAAATATGGGAAATGAGTGTTATTATTCGGTTGAGAAGCTTTTATCATCTAGTCTGCTATCAAAAAATCTGAAAGTTAGAATTTATAAAACAGTTATATTACCGGTTGTTCTGTATGGTTGTGAAACTTGGACTCTCACTCTGAGAGAGGAACATAGGTTAAGGGTGTTTGAGAATAAGGCGCTTAGGAAAATATTTGGGGCTAAGAGGGACGAAGTTACAGGAGAATGGAGAAAGTTACACAACGCAGAACTGCACGCATTGTATTCTTCACCTGACATAATTAGGAACATTAAATCCAGGCATTTGAGATGGGCAGGGCATGTAGCACGTATGGGCGAATCCAGGAATGCATACAGATTGTTAGTCGGGAGACCGGAGGGAAAAAGACATTTGGGGAGGCCGAGACGTAGATGGGAGGATAATATTAAAATGGATTTGAGGGAGGTGGGATATGATGATAGGGACTGGATTAATCTTGCACAGGATAGGGACCGATGGCGGGCTTATGTGAGGGCGGCAATGAACCTTCGGGTTCCTTAAAAGCCATTTGTAAGTAAGTAAGTCCATGTGATGACCAAAGCTCGGAAGTTGGGGACTTGTGTCTTTGAACGTGGCTAAGCGACCGGACTTCAATGTCAACAAACTCCCGCTTCCAGCACGGAGGTACTGTCAGGTCTGCTATAAAAGTGGTTCCTGGCTGGAACAACATAATGATAATATTATGATAGGTTGAAACATCTAATTTTATAGCATATATATAAATAAACATGCAAAATACATCAAATTTACAGTTCTGCTCTGTACATTTCATTACAGTGTATGACTACATGCATTCGAAGATTTTCGAACCCATACATTCTTCGTCTGTTAGTTAAACATGATTTGAAACGAAGGAAACTTATTTCCACGTCACATGAAGTGACGGGAGCAAACTTTAATTTTTTTTTTTATTTATTTTAACTAGCTACCTAGTGAGTACAAATTGCATTTATAAAATAAAAATGTTTCTAGCCACTACCGTTAGAGCCAGGCTCGTGTACGGTGTGGTCTTAGTGAATAATATAACATAAAATTTACAAGGACAGTTTACTAAATACAGTAATTAACTTAATTCAAACCAATAAGTACAACACAAGAGCAAGAATAAAGAAGAAAGGGAAAACGAGAGAAAAATACACATTTAATATAAATTGACAATCCGACAGAAGCCAGTGATATTCGATAAAAACATGAATATAGTCGATAGAAATAAAAGGTAAAAAAGTACATTTGTTACTATTATATATCATGGATAATTTTACAAAATTCTTTTTTAAAAGTTTCAATTTTAAAAAATTTCAAATTTGGAAAATGGTTTGAAATTTTATTATAAAGTCTTGGGCCTAAATAAAATACTGAATATTTCACTGTCACTGTTTCCTGTTCGATTTTCAGCAGATCTCGTATCTGAGAAAGATAAGTATATCCTAAATCTTTCTCGCAAATAGTTTTCAATTAGTGTATCACTACTAGGGAAGGTCCCTCTACGACTTGATCCATGGCTATGGACAAATTCTCCATCAGTTTAAAGGACTGCAATGTCTTTCAATGAATGCCCGTTTCCAGCTCTAGTTTATGTGTGGTACAACTTACAAGATATAAACTCTGCATTAGAAGAAAATAATGTATCTCCTCAGAATTCCTCCACGAAATTCTGTACCTAAAATTTAAGAAATGCATTTTCAAACTTCCATAACACCCATTCGAATAACACGTATTTTCTATTTCCTCAAACAGACCGTTTACCTGTAATTCTCTTAATATCATTGGCTTCGACGTGACACAGTTTATTCTTTCGTCTTCTTGCCATTCGATGTGACCACTTTCTTAGTACAAACGACTGTCCCTGAGCACTTGCAGCGTGAGCTTTGTGTACGTTATGCCTGTAACCTTACTCAAGGACACGACACAAAAGTCCCCAAGATCCGAGCTTTGGTGATGACCTTTATTGTGAAGACCCGATGTCGAGTTGACTCTTATGTCACCGAAGTCTGGTTTGGTCCACGAAATTATTGACTCCGTTACGTATTTTCTTTTACACCCAAGTGCCTTTCGTGATATTTATTCAGTATCTCCACGCAAAAGGATATCAAATGTACTGATCGGTCTACACATCCTGATTGTCTTGTAGGCAATGTAAACAAGGAAAGAGATTGCATGTTACTTGCAAGTATGCGTTGCTTCACGCCTGTGAGTTAGTCAAACAGAGCTATACAGGCAATTGATTTTGTGAAAGGACGCGTAAAGTTGCCTAACTTCAGGGGATAATTAGATGCCTATTGTGCTGGGCTGAAATGTCGCATGTCTTAATTTTATCTGGAAAACTAGTCAATATCTTCTCTTTATTTTGCGACGTTACTAAAAATCTCATGGCTGTCCTCTCCCTAATTTATATTTCTGTGGTAGTAGTAGTAGTGGTGGTGGTTGTGGTGGTGGTCGTAGTAGTAGTAGTAGTAGTAGTAGTAGTAGTAGTAGTAGTAGTAGTAGTAGTAGTAGTAGTAGTAGTAGCAGCAGTAGTTATAAAATTTTGTGCGAGATCGTGCGTATTTGCTTGTTTTCCGCACAGAACCAATACGCGCGGTAAGTGTGAAATACCACATTCAGTATTCCTAACGTAACACACATAACAATTTCCCTCTTCTTACCGCTTAAGCGCGACATTCATTTTACTGCTTTAGGCTTTTAACATATTATTTTTAGAGACGTTTAACATAGTAATAATTATAAATTGGAAACTTACCACTGCAATTTGACCTAAATTGCAATGTTAATTATTGTTTTTAAATATTTGCAAAAATTAAGTAAAGTCTACTACTCCACGAAACTTATTGCATTCCTGATACAAGTAACATTAAGGAAACCGTGAAAAAATCAACAAGATTCCAGATGCCGATGTTATTACTGCAATATGTTATATAAATAATATTGTTAAAATATTAAAATGAAAAATAAATCATTACATAACCTTACCGTTTGTTTTAAGTTCGCATTTATAGACTGGGGGAAAAAAAGACAGACGTATATCACGGCCTGCTGGAGTATAGTAAACACAGAAAACATTTTATAGCAACAATGTTGAAGAAAGATATTTTGGTTTTCCGAAGTTGCCGTCATTAAACAGAAACCAAGATGGAGATTTCATTGCAACTGATTACAAATTCGTCTTTCAGGTATGTAATAAACGATCTTCGCACAAAATAATGTACGATACACGAGCGGTATGTTTGTTTTCATGTTCTCAGAAATTAAAAAAGCTCAACTACATTACGCTTTTTCAATCTTTTCCTCGACCATGAAAACGTCAACATACCGCTCTTGTAACGTATATTACTATTATGTACTTGGAAGATGTAAGTACACAAATTATTGCAACACATACTGCATGTTATTTTATAAATTAAGTCTAAATTTATTGATTTTCTTAATATAATAACAAATATTGTGTATTAGGTAATTTTTGAAATCCCTTAAGTCAGTGATGTCAAAGCAAGCGCATTTTTCTGACCTTGACGTCTTGCGCGGGCATCAAGAGCTAGGTATGGAAGGAGGAATAAGCAGCCTGTTGGATTAAGAAGACAGTGGTGTACAAACTTCAAACGGAACGTGAAATTTTATGTCGTTATTTTTATATGGCTTCTTTCTGTTTGATATTATCTATATTGTCTGTAAAACAAAAGTATTTACAACAATTTCTTAATATTTTAGTTGTGTTCTAAACGTTAATATCAAAGATTTAACAAGAAATATTCACGTAAATTCCATAGTAGTTTAACTATACTGTACTAAGTGAATGAAACACATCATTCATAAAGAAAGTGATATCCCAAGGAAAGAGATTGGGTATTACATAAGTTGGAATTGATATTGATGATATTTTTAGCCTTATAAAAGTAATCAATAAACTAATCAAAACAATATTATACAGTAGTACAAAGCAAAGTTACCTAGTATATGTTTTAACTGTAAGTAATATTTACTTACTTACTTACTGGCTTTTAAAGAATCGGGAGGTTCATTGCCGCCCTCACATAAGCCCGCCATTGGTCCCTATCCTGAGCAAGATTAATCCATTCTCTATCATCAAATCCCACTTCCCTCAAATTCATTTTAATATTATCTTCCCATCTACGTCTCGGCCTCCCTAAAGGTCTTTTTCCCTCCGGTCTCCCAACTAACACTCTATATGCATTTCTGGATTCACCCATACGTGCTACATGCCCTGCCCATCTCAAACGTCTGGATTTAATGTTCCTAATTATGTCAGGTGAAGAATACAATGCGTGCAGTTCTGTGTTGTGTAACTTTCTCCATTCTCTTGTAACTTCATCCCTCTTAGCCCCAAATATTTTCCTAAGCACCTTATTCTCAAATACCCTTAATCTCTGTTCCTCTCTCAAAGTGAGAGTCCAAGTTTCACAACCATACAGAACAACCGGTAATATAACTGTTTTATAAATTCCAACTTTCAGATTTTTCGACAACAGACTGGATGATAAAATTTTCTCAACCGAATAATAACAGGCATTTCCCATATTTATTCTGTGTTTAATTTCCTCCCGAGTATCATTTATACTGTATTTGTTACTGTTGCTCCCAGATATTTGAACTTCTCCACCTCTTCAAAAGATAAATCTCCTATTTTTATATTCCCATTTCGTACAATATTCTGGTCATGAGACATAATCATATACTTTTCGGGATTTACTTCCAACCCTATCTCTTTACTTGCTTCAAGTAAAATTTCCGTGTTTTCCCTAATCGTTTGTGGATTTTCTCCTAACATATTCACGTCATCCGCATAGACAAGAAGCTGATGTAACCCGTTCAATTCCAAACCCTCTGTGTTATCCTGAACTTTCCTAATGGCATATTGTAGAGCGAAGTTAAAAAGTAAAGGTGATAGTGCATCTCCTTGCTTTAGCCCACATTGAATTGGAAACGCATCTGATAGAAACTGACGTACACGAACTCTGCTGTACGTTTCACTGAGACAGATTTTAATTAATCGAACTAGTTTCTTGGGAATACCAAATTCATTAAGGATATAATATAAAACTTCTCTGTTAACCGAGTCATATGCCTTTTTGAAATCTATGTATAACTGATGCACTGTACCCTTATACTCCCATTTTTTCTCCATTATCTGTCGAATACAAAATATCTGGTCAATAGTTGATCTATTACGCCTAAAATCACATTGATGATCCCCAATAATTTCATCTACATATGGAGTTAATCTTCTCAAAAGAATATTGGACAAAATTTTGTACGACGTCAACAAAAGTGATAATATTATATAGACTTTAACGGCATGTTTCCGTGACTTATTCACTTAATATTTAAATTTCAGAATCAAAAATGTTTACAAATATATCCTAGTTTATAAATTATTCTTTTTTTTTTTCGTTTTGTCATAAGTTTACAATTCTTGACTTACGGGGTTTCAAGAATAACCAATTCAGCTGTGACCTATGCACAATGTAGGCAGCTCTGCATGAAAAGGAGTCAGTAAGTAATATTACATAACAAAACTCTTATCACAGTATGCTTTTAAGGTGATATTGGTGCGCAACTTCATCAGAATAATAAATTATTTTCTCGAAATCTGCTAAAGCTATAAAACTGACTCTTTTACAACACATCAGCACATATGATATAACAATAGTTGCTTTTTTAATTCATTCCCTTACAAACATTTTTCATGCGAATATTTTAAAAATTTATAATGCACTTCTTGAGTTATACGTATTTACGATTTATTAGATTTACAAAAACAGTGCTTCATTACCCGTGAGGCTACTAAACAAACATATCTGATAAGTTCACTTTTCTGGAAAAAAAAGTAGACAAGATATTCCTTTTGAATAAAAAAGTAAACTTGGGTAAAATGGGCATTAAAATTAAAGCTTACATTCTTATAATGCAATTATAGTTCACAGACAAATCTAAAAATTAACATGAATAAAGTTTTAATAAGTTATCTTCCCTTTATCCATTGCATTAATGCTGGCCATCCCTGTATATAGCTCGATCAAACGGCATTTATTACCTCTTTCGTCTGTCTCTTTCCTTTCCGCTGTAAAGCGCTCAGGCTCTCCTGAGCTCTAAAGCGCGCGCTTGTGCCTATGGGCATCAGTTGACATGACTGCCCTAAGTCATGAACATTTTATCTTGTCTAGCAGCAAATTTAATATTGTGCCGTTTTAGTTTCGGCACTCTGTGTTTCTTTCTTTTTTTTTCTTTTTTCTTCCTTATTTATGTCATTTTTCTTGTTGTTAGTTACCCTTACTTCTCATAGATGGCATTCTATTCCGCCATTTTAGGTCTCTTTCTTCCTTTTATAGATAGCTGTGTGTAATGGTTTTCTTTCCGCCATTCATGGTCTCTTACTTCTCACGTATAAGGAGCGAATTTAAGTTATCACGTGACATGGGCTTTATATTTTGATTGGCCCTATTCACATTAATTATTATTTTTTTTTATTTTAGTTGGTTATTTAACGACGCTGTATCAACTACTAGGTTATTTAGCGTCGATGAGATTTGTGATAGCGAGATGATATTTGGCGAGATGAGGCCGAGGATTCGCCATAGATTACCTTGCATTCACATTACAGTTGGGGAAAACCTCGGAAAAAACCCAACCAGGTAATCAGCCCAAGCGGGGATCGAACCCGCGCCCGAACGTAACTTCAGACCGGCAGGCAAGCGCCTTAACCGACTGAGCCACGCCGGTGGCCATTAATTATTATTAGCGTCGGTTCTCCTGAGAGGGACGCTTGACGCGGTGCAGTCTGGGGTAGACGCCTGAAGAGTATGGTTGTGTGACAGCCGTGGAGAGCTGAGGTGTTTTTGTTTAGCGACTATCTGTGATGGGATCACGGATAACCCAGTCCGGGCAGAGACGTGTACTGCTGTAGTCGAGGCTTGATCGGGGATAGTGTCTTACTACATGTAGAAGCGTGGCCGAGCTGTGGTGTGGTGTGCTGTGCTGTGTGATAACGGAGGCATGAGAGTTGAAGAGAGACCATTGTTGTTTGGTTTCGAGACTGGCCTACCAGGGATCATAACAGGTTTTTCTACATCAGTAATTGTATGTTTCTTTTGATTAGTAGATTTCATACAGAGTATTAGGTAATTCACATTTGTTTCAAGAATAAGCTGGCTTTCGTCAAGTGTATATTTTACATTGGTTGTGTTTAGTTTCGTATTAGTGCTTTCTGCCACATCCGACAAGTTTGGACTTGTCTAGCAAGTTACTTATACTTATAATCTGTGGGTATAGATGGTGTTACTATTGTGTGTAATGGTGAATGCCAGTTGAGTGACGATTAGTGGCAAGCCAGTTTCGATGGATTGGTGGAGTTATAGGTGGCTGTATTTCTACTGCATCCTTTTTGTTCATTTTCCAATTACCGGAAGTGCTAATTAATAAAGGTAAACGGATAGTTGATTATTTATGCTGAGTGTTTTCTTTTGTACCACCTCACCCATGAGACAATCGACCCTATCATACGTTCGACGGCAGGGCAAAACTTAATCGTTTAAGTATTATAAACTTATTATTTATACCAACTATTCAAATTAAACAGAGGTCCACCGTTGCAATATTATATAAACTTTAACGGCATGTTTCCGTGACTTATTCACTCAATATTTAAATTTCAGAATCAAAAATGTTTACAAATACATCCTAGTTTATAAATTATTCTGCTTTTTTCGTTTTCCCATAAGTTTACAATTCTTGACTTACGGGGTTTCAAGAATAACCGATTCAGCTGTGACCTATGCAGAATGTAGGCAGCTCTGCATGAAAAGCAGTCAGTAAAGACAGAACTCCCTGCACTCCTCCCACCACCCAGCGACTCGATGCGAGAATGTGACTGTTCCTTTGATGTCGAGGAGAATGTTACCTGCTGAAGCTTTAGGGTGAAAGAGATGCTACAGGCAGTTTCGAAGAACTGAGTAGCCTACGCAACTGGACGATTTCGGTGAAGTACAACGCCTATGTTTGAAGTAATTTCACCAACAGTTACGTAGTGTGTTTTAATTTTATTGAGTAAAAGTATGCCCGTAACATGCCATGAAGGCACTTGGGGGGCATGGAGGTAGAGCCCCATGCTTTCCATGACCTCGGCACTAGAATGAGGTGGTGTGGTCGGCACCACGCTCTGACCGCCTCTTATCCCCGGGAAAGACTCTGTACTCAATTTACAATTCATAAATTTGCAAAATGAATAAACCAGTTTCTTCTATAGTACGGTACCTACTGTATACTCAAGCCATCTTATTAATGGAAAATGATTTTTTTCAGTGTAATTTGCACAAAATTAATATGTACCTACACCTTTATCATAAAGTTTGCACACAAGGCACTCAAATTTGTTACCGTACTGATTTGTTTGCATCCTCCTTAGTTCTAATTTCTACCGCCAAGCATTCAGGAGGAATCTTATTCACCGCCAGGGGTGCAAGAAGGGTCCACTATAGTCAAATGAGCGAATTTGTAGTTTTGGTCCAGGGAAATACTAGTACTTTACGAAAACACTTATCTTTTTTAAACGAGTAAGTTATTTTGCCTGGAACAAAAATACAATACAAATGGAGTAAAAATTAGTATTAAATTTCCGGTACTAAGTCGATAACATACTACACACACTGTATGATCGATCAATAAATTATCACATACATCGACATTGCACTAAGACAAATTAGCTACCTGTACATTACTTAAAAAATTCGCTCTTATGACTGGTGAACGCTTCTTGCGCCCCTGGTGATTGAAGAGAGAAAGGCGTGAAACAAAACGTTTCTTGCGTCCCTAGTGGTACAAAAGAGAAACATTCAAATGCGTAACGAGGATAAGGTGTCGTGTATTCAAGCATTACCCACCTTTAATTGGCGTGCCGTACTACGGTTAATTTCAACAATACAACATATATTTATAAATTACTATATTAAAGCGAGTCACTGGTTTTTAATTTCATGGATTCAGATGTTTCAACTTTAATATACAGGGTGATTCACGAAGACTTACCGTCCTTTACGGAGCTTATTTTTGAAGACACTTTGAGCAAAAAAGTCATATAAACAAAGTTCCTATTCTCAATATTTTCAGAGTTACAGTACTGTCATCCTCTGAGGAGTTTAGTGCTGAGAGGAATGCGGTTCCGACTAGTCTAGCGCGGTACTGGAGTGGGAGGGAACAGTGACAGCGGCAGTCTGGAAGGAAGTACAATCATACTGAAAACATTCGCCCAATTTACGGGAGCAGTATGCCTATTAGTTTTCTAACGTATTTTTGGCGAGATAGAGATACAACTATTCCTACTTACGTGTTCAGAGAAGGAAAGTATTGTAGAAAATTTTATTTATGTATTTATTTATTTATTTATTTATTTATTTAATTTATTTATTTATTCTGGTGAAGTTAAGGCCATTACACCACCAGAAATACAAATACAATAAAATAAATAAAAAGAAAAATCATAATACAACTACAATAATATAAATGAAAAGAAGAATCATACTATAAAACTTAGTGATTAGTAGAATTGAATTAAATTTGTAAAGTAATCAATTTAAATATACTGTACTGCTGAACTCACTTGAGAAGTATAACTACTTGATTTTGTACTTTAAGATATCACCAACAAATGATTTTCGCATGATATTATAGGAATCTTTTTTTTCATGATACCAATCACAAGTATTCTAAAATTCCAATAGAATAAAACCAAAAATTTTCCACAGCATGTTTCCTTAAAAACTGCGAAATATTTAATGAGTAATTCATATAATATTAACATAGCTAACATCAGGGAGAAGACTGAAGACTGCATATTTTTGGACGATTAATACTTCCCACTCCGCTCGGCTCGGCTTGTCTGTAGCAACAAAAGAATCTACCTGCAACCCCCCGCACCGATGGCAAGAATACCTCAGGTCCCAGCGCTAAACTCGTCGGAGGAAGACAGTAATTTAAAGTTGTTTGTAAAATACGTTTTTCTTTAGTTTGAAGGTAAAAGAATAATACAAATAGAGAATGAACCATTCAGGAGTATCATTTCTTTAATTGGCAAGTATTATTAAGCTAAAATTGTGCTGTGAACTCCTTAGTTGCTTCGTACAGACATCTTTTTCTATTTTTAACTAGAAAATTGCATTATTCTTACGCACTTATCACAACAATTATTGCAAATGACACCACTTCCACAGACTTAATTATTTGCAGTTCAATTTTGCATCCTAATTTACAGTCTTGGAGAGTTTACAACACATTTTAAAAAATGTCGCCGTCCGCTTGAGTACACTTGGCCGCACGCTTGTAAACGGCACTCGTCGCGCTACGTAACTGCCCTGCTCTATCGTGCTCTGGAGTGAACAAGGCTCTGAAATCAGCTACAAGGGTCGGCCCGGTTTTTTTGCCACTACTGTACATAGCAAAGAAGAATGTAGAATGTAGCATCATCTGTACTTAATCCATTAATTTTATTACACAGAAGATTAATAAAAATCTTTTCTAACCAAAAATATGGATTAGCCAACAAATTTAATTTATACAGATTTTCGTATTAACTATTGAATAAATTTATAAATATAGTTTACTAACTTACTACCACAGAAATCAAATAAAACATCAATCTAATCGACATGAATATCGTACTCGAAGACAAAAGTCTACTTTCCCATTAATTGAGTCTAAACGTCGTACAAGTGCAGCTCTTAAACATAGTGCTAGTTTCGGCCCAAGACTTTATAATAAAATTACAAACCATTTTCCAAATTTGAAATATTTTAAAATTGAAGCTTTTAAAAAAGAAATTTATAAAATTATTCATGATATATATTATTAACAAATATGTGTATTATTTTACGTTTTATTTCTGTCGACTATATTCATGTTTTTTAGACAAAATTATGATAATATAACATCTGTATGTGTAATATTACTCAATAAATCAATCTATCTATCTATTAAATATCACTGGCTTCTGTCTGATTGTCAATTTATATTAAATGGGTTTTTTCTCTCTTTTTGTCTTTCTTCTTTTTTATGCTCTTGTGTGTTATTTATTGGTTTGAATTTAGTTACTGTATTTAGTAAACTGTCCTTGTAAATTTTATGTTATATTATTGACTAAGACCACACCGTACACGAGTCTTGCTCTTACGGTAGTGGCTAAAAACATTTATGTTTTATAATTTTAATTTGTACTCACTAGCTATACTGTTTTCGCTCTAAGAAAAATCCTAATGTAAACATAAGCACGTTGCTGTCATACCCGTGATTGGCTCCCAGTCGAAACACTCACATGACGCAGGAAAATATAGTTCGTATTTGGAAACCACAATCTTGTATTATTTGAAAATAAAAAGTTGAATTCTAGTTGTTAAATACGATGAAACGTTTAACTTCACTCATGTGTAAAACGCTATGTAAAAGAAAAGCTACTTTTATATTTTGTTATGCACTATGAACGCGGATGAATACCAACAGTAATACCGAGGTAGTCTGTTCTTGTAACAAGCTGGCGTCACTTGAGCTCGTAGTTGTTCACGTAAGCTAGTATTGAAGTATGGCTTCTGTATCCTCAACTGTCCATTGTGAAGACATAAGACTTAAAAATAATTTAATTACAGTAATTATAAAGTAAATGTTTCCTAAGCAAATGAATGCATAGTAGTGAGGTTAGGCCTACTTGACGAGTAAAGGGAAATGTGTAACATGAAACAGAATGTACAACAGTAGTTTGGAACACGTACTGAGAATCTATGGCGCCAAACAGCGGCCAATGAAGCCTCACTTCAGTCACGTGCTATTGTTTACATTAGGATTTTTCTTACAGCGAAAAGATTATAGCTAGCTAGCTAGCTAGTTAAATAAAAAATTAAATAGGCCTAAATATAAAAACTGACAAATTTTATCTTTGCTTTGTTATGCTGACCACATAGTCAGTAAGCTTCGCTAATTGTGATATAAGAAAGGTAAAAAGTCTTCACACGTTGTCTTGGCCGTGATGGCAAGAAATAAACTATCAATTCGCAAAAATCGGGGATCGATTCCAGACTTGTGAAGGACAGAATTATCGGGTACGAGACCCGATAACCAAGCGATGGCGTTGTTGACACACGATCAAGATGTGTCCCGGTTCTACAACCGAGGTAAGTTGAGTTTCGGAAACTAGTGCTTACAATTAGTGACAGCTATTCCTGCTTCTTATCTTATAATAGGTTATATCGAGTCCTATCGTAGACATTTTCCTTTTCAAAATTACGGAAGTCGCTTGACTGAAGTGGCGTATGTCGGAGGCAGAAAAACGGCCAACAGACTTCCAGTTCGTACAGCTATTCCATTAGCTTTAAAACCTTCTGCAAGACTATAAGATCGCTTACAACTTTTCTTTCCTAACTTTTGCTACTGTCATTGTTAAAATTCTCAGAAGAGAAAGGATAAATTCCTGAAGAAAAAGAATGTAAAGTTCTTAAACTTCGAATTGTTCAATATGGAAATACAGAGTGAGTCAGGAGGAGAGGTACATGGTGTGAGGGATGATAATATTGGTGATTCTGAACAAAAAAGTTTGTATAAACATATGTCTTGTCCTTAACAGTATCTGACCTACAGCTGTTTGAAAATCACGGGCGTCAGTCTCACGTCTTTCATCATCACTCACATGCGGACGCAACGAAAACGACATCAGGCTATAGTAGGATCAATGAAACTTATCCTGGGCGTTGGATCGGTCGCGGTGTCTATCCTTTACATAAACATGTTTCATGTAATCCGCAAGGTCGAGAAGATCCTCGTGGATGTCCTCATACAGAATGTCAAATGTGGCTTGTATGTCTGGAAGAGGAATGAACGACATGGATAATAGTTCCTGCATTTGCTGTCTGCATGTTATTTCATCTACTGTTGCAGCAGTTTCCTTGGTCACGTATCATACTGGAATTGCATTACTACGTGGACATTTTAACCATGTGGACATTTTGATATGGACTAGTTGCCTTGTGGACGTTTCCGGTGGACTTTTTGGGTTGGACGATATAGTGCAGGACAATATGATGTGGACATTTTTGTGCATTGGACATTCTACGATGGACATTATGTCTGCTCACCCAAAACCAAGAGCCTATATGATAAAGAAAAGTCACAATTGAAAATATTTATAACTAGACTTCGTGGAATTGCCACGAGAATCGTAAGGTTTACTGCGCACGCGGTATAGACTGTATGAAAAGGGGGTGTGCAACGGATGGAGTATGCCTCTGATGTAAACACTGAGCTGTACACTGCGGTTACAATAAAACCTGTATCCTGCATTCAAGAAATATAATGAATGATCATTGAAGTAAGAAATGTCTAAACATGTAAATACACAATTATTTTGTAGTGAGATATATTAACTCTTAAAATTTAATGTAATATACTTACATCATCCTTGAATACGTGCATTGCAATAAAGAGTTACGGTACGTACATTTTGAGCGACTGCAAAGTGAACCTCCTCCGATGGTCACTTAAACAGTTTTTATATTGGGAAAATGTACATTCGACATCACACGATGTAATAGGTGCATATTTGAAGAACGGAGTCACTACTTTTTAGTACACCAACTTCAGCCGTCTTGTCGTGACCTGATAGTACATAATTTATAATACGAAGTTGTAATAGGCAGAATTTTTAGCAATAATGTTTCTCAACTTACATTTCACTTTTTCTGAAATTAGCTAATTGTTATTTTGGATAACGGTTTGTGATACTTTATCCTCTATATTAAGGGCTTCTGAGAGTTGTAGTTTAGACGATTCTAACAGGGTGATGCTTTTGGACACGATTTTAAAATCAGAATCAATGAACAGAATATCTTCCGATAGCTGTTCAGAAGGCAATGATTTTACAGCTGCAACAGCGGAACTGTCTGTGCTATCCAATGCATCAATTATCTCCATTATTTTGCTGTAATGTTCTGCATAATAATTAACAGCATCCAACCACATTTCCCAATGGGTCAAGACTGGCTGCGGGGGTAAGGGTATTCCAGGGGCAATTGCTTGGAACAGCAACACTCTCATTGTAGCATGTTTGAATTCTTGTCTGCACTGAACAAATGTAAAGTTTTGACTATTCCAACTACAGTAATACAAAAACAAGTGCTTACACAGGTATACATTAGCTGTAGCTGCTCTATCTATTTGCACCGGTCACATCTCTTAACATGAACTGCTTATACTACGAGAACGGAAGGTCGCCCAGCTCCTCTATACTACCGTACATCGGCAAACTGATTGCATGGTGCGTGTGGCAATTCAACGAAGTCTATTTATAACCAATATTCACAAGTATAATAAAATAAGACTAATATTTACCAGTTAATTATCTAACTCTATGTTTCGTTCCCTTTATTTGATTTTGAAGTTTTTGATATTGCGTCGTAATGGCACTGGATTCATACTCTGTATCTTTGAAGCGAATAAAGCTTACTACTTGACCTAGTTACCAGTTCCTAGTACTTAGGCCTACTGTGGGACCATGCGTTTCACTGACTATTTTGAAAGTACGAAGAGGAACAGATCTCATTTGTCTAATACGTAAGCAGTCGAGCCACTGTGTAACCTGCAACGTGCATAACACCTATGGAGGGAGGCGAACACCCGAAGGGGAAGTGAAGCAACTGTCTGACTTATTAACGGATTTTCATTTTCCTTACGTCAAGCACTTAAATATAATTTTATTGAGTATAAGGTTACAATCTAATGTTTAGTATGTGTAACGAAAAAAGAAAGAACAAGAAAAAAACAAGACATATTATCACAATCTAAAGTTAACTGTCTTCAGAATGTCTCTGCGACAGAGTTTCAAAATCAGGAATTATGTCACTTACTGCCAGTAGTAGTTGATCACGAAGGTATGTGTCTATCAGTCGTAATCTAAATTAGGTTTTTACTATTTTCATTGTTGAAAATAATTTTTCACAAACGTAAGTTGTAGCGAACATGGTTTCAATAGAGCAAGCGAAAGAACGAAGCTTCGGATATTTATTTTTTGGCACAGATTTGAAAAGTTCAACATTTGGCAAGTCCTTACATCTAGCTTTCATTGTAACATTACATTGTAAATCTGTGAGTTTAAATTGAAGACCTAACCGCATTATTCGTACATCTGCTGAAAAAGGATCGAAATAATAATAATAATAATAATAATAATAATAATAATAATAATAATAATAATAATAATAATAATAATAATAATGACACTTAATCTTTTAATGTTTCATGAATAACATGTTGTATAATGCTTTTTTATGTTATACAACAGTTTTCCTCGTAATACTTGTGAACAAAACATACGTTTAATATTCTCATCATATTGGCACCAAAAAAATGCATCCTCCCATCCTACTTGAAACTTTCGTTTTTGTAGAGGTACATGGTTTCGAGAGAGACATTGCGACGATACGCCACTCGCAGGTCAGAGACAAATACAAATGGAACGGAGTTTGACTCCAGTGAGTGAGAGGGTGGGGGTTAGGAGAGCAAGAGACATGAACAGCTGTCATTGCGAGCCACAATGTGCTCGTGAGTTACATTTGCGCCACGGCTGACGTACGGTGTAGCATATAATGGTAATGTATATTATTTAAAACTCCTCTAAAAAAAAAAATCAACTAGGTAAGGAATGTGTTAATTTTAAAGCTATGTGTAAGAATAGTGAAAGAGAATGAATAACAAGAACGACGAAGCCACAGAGCTTCGGATCAGAGTAGTGAAATATTGATGCCAGAAGGTTGTCGTGAGTCGCCCTAAGCCGTTTCGTTCATGTTCATTGATCGGATCCCGCTTTCATAACTCGGGAGATGCAGACCACTTCACAACGTGCACAGGCCAGGAACCCTCGCACTTGCCGCTGGAAATACTGCGTACTGTAATACGAACAGACTTCATAACTTATATCAACGTTATCAAACTTTATGAAATTAAGAACCATTTAATAGAATTTTAATCTCTGCGGACCAACAAAAAATTAGGTGTTATAATAAACGTTAGGAGAAAATCCACAACCGATTAAGGAAAACACGGGAATTTTACTGGAAGCAAGTAAAGAGACAGGTTTGGAAGTAAATCCCGAAAAGACTAAGTATATGATTATGTCTCGTGACGAGAATATTGTACGAAATGGAAATATAAAAATTTGAAATTTATCTTTTGAAGAGGTGGAGAAGTTTAACTATCTTGGAGCAACAGTAACAAATATAAATGATACTCGGGAGGAAATTAAACACAGAATAAATATGGGAAATCCTGTTATTATTCGGTTGAGAAGCGTTTATCATCCAGTCTGCTGTCAAAAATCTGAAAGTTAGAATTTATAAAACAGTTATATTACCGGTTGTTCTGTATGGTTGTGAGACATGGACTCTCACTTTGAGAGAGGAACATAGGTTAAGAGTGTTTGAGAATAAGGTGCTTAGGAAAATATTTGGGGCTAAAAGGGATGAAGTTACAGGAGAATGGAGAAAGTTACACAACACAGAACTGCACGCATTGTATTCTTCACCTGACATAATTAGGAACATTAAATCCAGACGTTTGAGATGGGCAGGGCATGTAGCACGTATGGGCGAATCCAGGAATGTATGTAGAGTGTTAGTTGGGAGGCCGGAGGGAAAAAGACCTTTGGGGAGGCCGAGACGTAGATGGGAAGATAATAATAAAGTGGATTTGAGGGAGGTGGGATATGATGATAGAGAGTGGATTAATCTTGCACAGGATAGGTACCTATGGCGGGCTTATGTGAGGGCGGCAATGAACCTCCGGGTTCCTTAAAAGCCAGTAAGTAAGTAAGTAAGTAATAAACATCTCTAAGGCCCAGTTGTATGAACATGGAATAACGTCCTGTTTATTTATTTTATATTTTTGTTGTTAAACTTTTGAAAGGAATTAAGCAAAGTTTTTATTCTCGCATATTTATAAAAAACATATCTTCTTCTTAAAATTAATTCCATGGTTACGCGAGAAATGTGTTCTACCAACTTGGAATATACAGGGTGTTTCCGGGCTGATGTTACAAACTTTCAGGGATGATGGGGAAGGGCACATGTATCAATTTGAGATAAGGAACCCTGGTCCGGAAATGACTGAGTCGAAAGTTATAAGCAAAAATAGTTGTGTGGAAATGGAATTGTAATTTCGCAGACACGTGTCCTCCTTCCTTTAACCTCTGAACAGTCGTGGAAAGGTGGTATGGGCCGAATGTCTCCTACGTGGGTACTTGTGCCGATACAATCTGTGAGCTTGTCTACTGTTCCCATTGGCTCATCCGTATTCGAAAATCAGGTCTGCTTATTCCGCTCTCGTGTACTTCTCCATTTCACTAGGACTGATCGACTGGACACTGCAACTTGTACACATACACTGCTGTCTACAGACGTGCATATCAGGACCGACCATGTCCGTTACACATTACGCTATCTGCATTGCTTTAGTGTAGTTTCCTGTCCCCACCCCTCAGACAGCGCACTGAATGGAATACTGTAAGTAGACAACGTAAACAACGTCAGATGAATTCAGTATGTGTAAGATGTACAGATAAATACACATAAATAAGGTGTACAGAGAACTGAAATTATTTCATTTCCACGCAAGTATTTTTGCTTGTAACTTTCGACTCAGTCGTTTCCGGACCAGGGTTCCATCTTAGATCGATACCTGTGCCCTTCCCCAACATCCCTGAAAGTTTGTGACACTATCCCGGAAACCACCTGTATAGCCATTCCGGGCAAACTGGGAATTCCAATGAAAGAGTCTTTTTCATAAATATTTGCTTATTATTAGTGTAAGACATAGATAAGGCTCTAAATTTATATGTTCTAATGTTCTATTTTGGAAAGGAAAATATTCTTCACGTTTTATGGGCATTGAATCTAAGTGGTCTGGGCAAGATAATAGGTACTTTTTGTATCCCTAAAGTTTGCAGCACTTACTCATAGAGAGATCAGTTGTTATTGTATGTTTTTGAAGGAGCTATTGTTGAAGAAATATTTTGAGAGTCTGCACTGTTAATTCCAGATCTTCAGAATCAAGGACATTTTTACTCTGTACTATATTCTTTCTGTCTTTGGATTAATAACAATTAATCTTACAGTTCAAGTAAGTATTTTGACTTAGAAATGTCACAGTTGTTTCGAAACTGGAAAAATGAAGGACATCAACTCACCTGTAACATCAGTGAAAAAATGTGTGCAAAATCCGTGACGTGGAAGAAACAAGTATAAAATATTTACCGATTATGTTTTTGTGGATCAATTGGATGCCATGAGTTATTTTGCATAGCTTTTACATGGACACTATGAGAATGAATCTCTTTTTTTGCTTGAGTCAGAGACCGGAGTTTTATACTTTTTGTTAATAAGGTGTGAAGTGACTTCACAAATCTTGTAAATCTGTGTCGGAAACCTTTCTTTATTTTCTGAAATAATAATATATTTTATTCAACAACTTTTTTTCTGTAAAATGAAACTGATCTAAATTGATTCTAATAATAAAAGTTGACAAAAGCCATTTCATTTTCATTATAGGTATAGAGTTTGAAAATAGTAAAACTGTAATCTCCGTAACAACTGGAATGGCTGAATAGTGTATTATTCGAAGAATATCTTCCGAATAAACTATTCCATACTATCAATCGCGCTGTTAAATTGTTGTCTAGTGAATAATAATAATAATAATAATAATAATAATAATAATAATAATAATAATAATAATAATAATAATAATATTATCGAAATGATAGCCGTCCAAATCTTGGATTTTAAATATCGGCATCCTAATCAATTCAAATGAACAAAAAAGAAAATGTAAATAAATAAAAAAAAAAATACATAATGGAATTTTAAAAAAGAACATTCTGCGGCAAGATGTGGTGGCTATCAAAACGATAAAAATTTATTGAAAATAAATAATATACATTGAATATTATAAAGAGGAATAGAGATGATGATTGACGATGTTCAATGAAGATTTTAACCACTTCCCTGATTAACCCGAGTTAACTCGGGTTGCTAACTTGTGTCAAAATTTATTAACCCGAGTTAACTCGTTTGAGTCCCATTTTCGCTGCTAAGGTTTATATCCCGAATATATACGTTCCCATTCTTTCATTAACCTTTTCCTCACTAGATGGCTACAGACGTTAGTGATATTTCTATATCTGGTGGTGTTTTTTGTACTTCTTCCTTGCGAGTGGAATTCTATGCTCATATAGCATTCACACACAGTAGTGAGTAGATGCTAGTTAGTTTTGGGGGTTTCTGTTTGTGTTTAGTGTTTTTTGTGCTGTTTTGTGTAAAGATGGATGAAATTAGTGATTCCGAAACTTTTGATCAGGAATATATTCCTGTAGAAGATTAGGAAATGAAACATCGGTATCAGAAGACGAAGTTATAGACCAACAAACAAATTCAGATCAGTTGATGTCGCGTCTTTTCGACAATGGTTTGAATAGAAGACATCTGGCACCATTTCTTCTGCACCTCCGAGGCCCCCATTCCCTGAAATTTTAACATTGTTTTCGATAACGATAATTCTAAATTTTTAAAATTATTCTTTGATAATGACCTCATCAACATTATATTCGAGGAGACGATTCGGCATGCTAATAAGTGTTCACAGAATGCAGAAAATAATTCGTGGCGGCCTACTACAGACTCTGAAATACGTGTACTTTTGGGCATAGTGATACTGCAGAACATTATTCACAAACCTGAAGAACAGATGTACTGGTACAAATATTCAATGACTGCTACACCATTCTTCCCAAAACGCTCTCATATAGGAGAGCAGATACTACTGTCCGGAATGCAATGTGCCACTGTGCGTAATACCCTGCTTTCGAGTCTATCACACGACAAGCAACATTTAACACCTTGATATCAGCACTGGTATTGTACCTCATAAATTAATCCATAAAAATACGTAAGTTTGTAAATAGTTCAGGAGAAAATCAAAGTGGGACAACTACCAGAGCTGGAATCAAGGTGCACGAGATAACTCGGGATAATAATTCAGGTATGAATGTATGCTTATTCCATAGTGATTTTTTAAGTATGCAAGAAAATTAGTGATATACAGTGATTCTGTAATATTAAATGACCTCTTTACGAAAATAAAAAAATGACACTTTTTTCACAAAACTGGTAAAATATATAGTAAGGGAAGAGGTTAAAATGGTTGATGCAATTATCTGAAGAGTATTTTCAGGAACCTTTAATTTTCTGAGGATCTCCAATGTAAATTTGGGAATTGTTCCTCGCGCACCAAACAGTCCAATGACATTCCAATCTTGAATATTATATTTATGACTGAGATCATCACAGCATGGAAGGTAAATAGCGCGTTTCTCTTCATGTACCTGCTTTGGTTGATCTTCATTATTTTCGAACCTTACAATGGGGTCAAGAATGAGACCAGTTTTTTTTATCTCTGTCAATTATTATGATGTCAGCACGCCGTGTAGATCCTTCCGTAGAAAGATATTGAACTTCCTCATATACTTCGTATTCACCATGTACCCTTAATCTGTTAGCAATTATTGAGCGGACTGTGTTATGTCTGTCAATTCGCAGCAATTCGTCCTGAGGGCAGAAACCTAGCACGTGGGGTAACAGCATTAGACATGAATTTTTATGATAATGATGATGAATTACTATATAATGTATAGAACATCGCAGTAGTAGAGCTGTGGCATGATAAGAGTCTGGACTAAGATTTGTTTTAATTTAAGAAGAAGAAAATTTTTTATTCGTTGAAGTTAGTGCAGTATAGAAAATATTTTTTGTGAGAGATCGTGCGTATTTGCTTGTTTTCCGCACAGAACCAATACGCGGTAAGTGTGAAATACCACAGTCAGTATTCCCAACGTAACACACATAACAATTTCCCTCTTCTTACCGCTTAAGCGCGACATTCATTTTACTGCTTTAGGCTTTTAACATATTATTTTTAGAGACGTTTAACATAGCAATAATTATAAATTGGAAACTTACCACTGCAATTTCACCTAAATTGCAACGTTAATTATTGTTTTTAAATATTTGCAAAAAGTTAAGTAAAGTCTACTACTCCACGAAACTTATTGCATTCCTGATACAAGTAACATTAAGGAAGCCGTGAAAAAATCAACAAGATTCCAGATGCGGATGTTATTACTGCAATATGTTATATAAATAATGTTGTTAAAATATTAAAATGAAAAATAAATCATACATAGACTGGGGGGGGGGAAATACAGACGTATATCACGGCCTGCTGGAGTATAGTAAACACAGAAAACATTTTATAGCAACAATGTTGAAGAAAGATATTTTGGTTTTCCGAAGTTGCCGTCATTAAACAGAAACCAAGATGGAGATTTCATTGCAACTGATCATAAATTCGTCTTTCAGGTATGTAATAAACGATCTTCGCATAAAATAATGTACGATACACGAGCGGTATGTTTGTTTTCATGTTCTCGGAAATTAAAAAAGCTCAACTACGTTTCGCTTTTTCAATCTTTTCCTCGACCATGAAAACGTCAACATACCGCTCTTGTAACGTGTATTACTATTATATACAAGTTTAGTCTGTCCGAAGGTAGTGGCATGATGACTTGGATATAATGACAATAGTGATAGGATTAATGGTAGGAGAGACTATGCTACTTAATTAAAACTTCTACCATAACTGTTTTATTCACCAGGAGAGATTAAGCTACTTAATTAAAACTTCTGCCATAACTGTTTTCATTCACCACGATTCTCACGGGATTTTCCTGGCACCTAAGCACGACCCTTCTTGTGAGAAAACAGCAGCTGATTGACAGAGCTCTGGATTAATCGCTGATAGTAGTGTAGTCTGCAGGATAATAGGTGTAGTATCTCTTTGCAAATAACTTTCGATCTGACAAAATAATTATCGCTAATTTTCCAATCTTTAAATTGTTTATTTTAAATTACTGAATGCTTTGATTCTCAGATATTCACTAAATAACTATAATTATCATCATGAACAA